>NC_136978.1:5422500-5440000 GCF_032717465.1 Coenobita brevimanus
AAAAAAGAAAGAAAAAGAAAAAGAAAAGAAAGAAAAGAAAAAGTGATGGAGTCAGGATTGGCAGAGGATGAGAAGGACGAGGGAAACGAGAAAATACTGATGAAGAGAGAGAGAGAGAGAGAGAGAGAGAGAGAGAGAGAGAGAGATCGCATCCTGAAACAAAGAATAGGGCACAATTATTCCGGAATGGAAGAAAATGGGAATAAGAAGCTTAGGGGATTCTTAGCCAACTGGAGAGGGTTACATGCGGCCCTCATTAACCCCTTCACTACGAGGACGGAGGCTCTTCTTACGCTGACTAAAACTGTCTGATAGTGGCAAAGAGTAAGGCGCAATCGCACTGAAAGGGTTAAAATGAAGAGAAAAAAGAATGAGAGGGGGAAATTGAAAAAAAAAGAAAAGAAAGAAAAACGGTCTTGAAACAAATGAAGGAATGAAGTTACTGGTGGGAGAATCTGATCGCATCGTCTGAGAGAGAGAGAGAGAGAGAGAGAGAGAGGGAGAGAGAGAGAGAGAGAGAGAAGAAAAAGAAAAGGATCTCGATACGAAGATATAAAGAGCTAAAAAAAAAGAAAAAAGAACAACTAGAGAAAGATTCTTGAAAGGCGGAACGTGTAACAAGGTAAAAGATGGCTAAAATATTAAAAAAAATATCTTAAAAGCAACAGAAAAAAAAGTATGGAGAAAAAAGTAAATGAACAGGGGATACCACTAGAAAAAAAAAAAAGCGGTAAGGGAAGAAAAAGTCTTAAAACAATATGATGAGTTAATAGTGTACAAATGCCTGACACGGCAAAAATGAATACAGGAAGTAGTACTCAAAAGATGTATGTGTGTAAAATTTAAACGAGCAGGGGAGACTGCTGGAAAAAACGGTAAGGGGAGAAAAAAGTATTAAAACTAGATAATGAGTAATAGGGTACAAGATGTCTGGGGTGTGGTGGGGTGTTGGGGAGCGTCTGGTGGGGTGCGTCTGTCTGGAAGGAACCCAGGGAGCAAGGGCGTCAATACTTTACGTAAGAATGTTCTGCTGTTGTTTGTGTCCTGATCTTTAGCTGCACATCCACACGCTAACCTGACTAATCACCTAACCCACCTACCAGCCTTCAAGATACAGACGGAGCTTGATTTTTTTTCCCTCTCATCTGTCTATCACTGAATGCTGCACTGACCCTCACATCTGGAGCGTGGGGGCCCGTGGATACTCAATTTAGCCCAGGCATTTAAGGAAAAAGCACTTACTCCTGAGAGGGATTATGTGAGTAATTATCCCCAACCACATTTTGGACTAACTCTTACGGGTCATTTTTTCACTAATCAACAGGCGACTTTCAAGAGGAAAAATTTTGCACGCTCTCAGCCTCTGCTTGTCTTCCTTTACATATCAAAACACACACACACACACATTCATAGTTGTTCTGTCAGTTATCAATCACTCACCCTTACCTGCCCAATGACTCCTCCCACAACTATGCACTGTAACCACACAAACAGGATTATCATATCATACCGTACTGCAGAGATGGTGGGCATATGTGGACGAGTGGTGACGATTGATGGCCCTTAGAGATCAGCCCTCTTTCGGTGTGTGGTAGGTGGAGTGCTAGGCCTCGAAAAAGGACTTACTGTATAACCACTACGTACAGTCGGATGTTTCATAGATATATCAATCCTTTCAATATGCAGCGCTATTACCACACTATTAACAGCATTAAGTGAAGAGAAACCACAAAGACGAATGCTTTTACGGTCTCACATAGTCAAGTAATTCTACGGTCGCAGTCTGGTCTATTACACATTCACAGAGAGCATACCTCCACCAACACCAACAAAACTTGATTTATGCCTGCATTCGGATCAACCTCAAAATCTAATAATATTTCGTTGACCCACTGCGCACCTACTGTACTCTCTTTACTTCATTAAAATCAGATAACAATTTTTGAGAAACAAACAAGGGTGAAAACATAACCTCCGTCCGATCATATCCAGCCTGAGGGAAAAAAAAAAAAAAGTAAGGAAGGTGCAAGGGATCCTCCTAAGTCCACAAGAACACGTTCCCAATCTCTCTGACGACTGGAAATATGTTATTCCGAGAGGCGTGGCTAACTTACCTACCGTCCCCACCCCCTGCCACGCCCTCTGCAGGAGTTACGTGGTCTGCTCATGAAACCAAAGCAGATTAGGCCAGACAGGGGGCGTAGGGGGGCGTGGGGAGAATGGGGGGAGGGGGGGAAGGGGGAGAGTTGAAGGGGGCTGATGTATTGTGGGAATGGGTGTGGGCGTGATGGGATGGGAAAATCTGAAGGGGAGAGAGAGAGAGAGAGAGAGAGAGAGAGAGAGAGAGAGAGAGAGAGAGAGAGAGAGAGAGAGAGAGAGAGAGAGAGAGAGAGAGAGAGAGAGAGAGAGAGAGAGAGAGAGAGAGAGAGAGAGAGAGAGAGAGAGAGAGAGAGAGAGAGAGAGAGAGAGAGAGAGAGAGAGAGAGAGATGGGGGTAATCGGGGTCAGAAGGAAAGAGCAGACATATTAACAGTTAGAGGCTGTGGGAGTGGCCTTAGTCATCAAGTGGATTGCTAATTTTGAGGAAAATAATTAGTGTTGGGTGGTTTCTTCGGTAGAGCACACACACACACACACACACACACACACACACACACACACACACACACACACACACACACACACACACACACACACACACATCGAATTTCTGCTGTTAAAAAAAAAATGTAGGTTTGTTCAGCAGAGCACAGATGGACATAGACAGACATAGAGAGAGATACTTAGACACAAACACAGAGAACAGAATGGATGCACAGAGTCAAACACACACTCTTCTACACTCTCCCTCTCTCCCCCCTTCCCTCCCCCCTCTCTCCCCTTCCCTCCCCCTCCCCCTTTCCTAATCACTCCATTACTCAAGTCTCTGTCAATTGAGAGAGAGAGAGAGAGAGAGAGAGAGAGAGAGAGAGAGAGAGAGAGAGAGAGAGAGAGAGAGAGAGAGAGAGAGAGAGAGATGCAGACAAAGCCCTAGTCACATTAGGAAAGACAGAAGAGACAAGGAAAGATAGAAGAGACAAGACTAATAAACAAACAACAGCAGCAGCAACAACAGATAATAATAATAATAATAATAATAATAATAATAATAATAACAAAGTAGTAGTAATAATATTAATAAAAATAATAATAACAACAACAAAGTAATACTACTACAACTACTACTACTAATAATAATGATAATAAATATAATAATTATTATTATTATTACTATCATCATCATCACCGTACTATAGAGGAGGAGGAGGATTAAGGAATACTGGAAGGAATAAACTGCACGTGAAAAATAGGGGTGAAGAGGGGAGTGAGGGGATGGTGGAGTGAGGGGAGGGGGAAGGGGGAGAGACAGGAAGGGGAAAAGGAGTTGAGGAAATATTAGGAGGAGGAGAAGAAAGAGGAGGAGGAGGAGGAGGAGAATTGAGAAATAGTGGAGGTAACAAACTGAACGTGAAAGGGGGAGGGGGGACTGGAAAAGAGGGGGTTGGAGACTTGGAGCTGAGGAGGGTGAGGGAAGAAGGAGGGTTGTGAGGGAGGGGGAGTGTTAGGAGGGCAAGACAGGGATTGAGAAACAGTGGAAGCAATAAATAAAGTGAAAAAATGGGAGCGGGGAGGGAAGGAGGAGGGGGAAGTGGAAGTGGGAGGGTGGAGAGGAAAGGGTAGGGGTGGAGGGTGGGAGAGGGAAACGAATGGAAGGTGTGGATATTGGGAAGGGAAGTTAAGTGAGAGGAAATTAGAGAATGCACTGGAAGGGAGGAAATGGAAGTGAAATGGGGAGGATATAAGGAGACAACTGGTGAGTGAAGGGAAATGAGGAGAGACTGGGAAAGACTGGGGAGAGGAAAAAGACTAGCGAAGGAAAAAACGGAACTGGGAAAGAAATGAATTAAAAAAAAAAAAGGAAAAAGGTTGTCAATTAACAGGAATAGGAGCTGTTTGGAAGAGAAGAGATTGGGGAATACGAAGGCATGAGGAAAAGACTGGGAGAGGATGGCGAAGTGAAAAATGTAAAAGAATTAGGTAAGAGAGAGGAACTGGAATAGAAAGGGTAATAAAGAGGGCATGAGGGAAGAGTAGGGAAAAACAGGGAATGATGAAGAAAAGAGAAACAAAATAAATGACTGAACGAGAAAAGCAGACTCATAAATTGATGAAGGAGTTTTTTTTTAACTATACGGTAAATTCATCAAGTAAATAATAAAAATGAATGAGGCAGGAAGATAAAATGAAAGCAGAGAAATGACAATGGATGAATAAATGAATGAAGAGAAAGAAAAGAGGGAAGAAGGGAAAAGCATGAATTAATAAGAGACAAAGTAAAAGAGAATGGATAAAAGAATGTGTGAAGGAAGGAAGGAAGGAAAGTCGTGAGAGAGAGAAAGTGGGGGAAGGGAGAAAGAAGAGGGTCAAGGGGATCTGGATCAGGCAGGGTGGAGGGGAAAAGGAGGGAGGGTGGAGGGGGAGAAGGGAGTGAGATCAATGTAGGTGAGGGAGGGAGAGACTGGGGGATAGGTCAGAGGGGGGGAAAGGGGTTCGGAAGAAGAGGAGAGAGTCGGGGAAGGGAGGGAAGGAGAAAGAGGAGGGAAAAGAAGTGGATTGGGAAGGGAGAAGGAGAGGAGGGAGGGAAGGAAGAGGGGTAAGGAAGGAAAGAGGAGTGCGATTGGAGGGGGTGGGAGGGGTAGAGCAAGGGAAGTGGAAAGGAGGTGAGGAAAGGAAAGGAGGGAGGTTAGAAGAGGGGGAGGGGGAGGTTAGGTAGGGGAGAGTGGGAGAGGAGGGGTGGGGTTGGGGAGAGAGGAGAAAGGGGGAGTGATGTGGAGAGGGAGGAGGGGGGCGGAGGAGAGAGAGGAAAGGAGAGATTAGAGAAACAAGAACAGGAAATGAGAGAGAGAGAGAGAGAGAGAGAGAGAATGGGGTGGTGTAACTGAGAGGAGGGGGGGGGAGGAAAGGGGAAAGGAGATTAGGAAAACAAAAACAGGAAATGAGAGAGAGAGAGAGAGAGAGAGAGAGAGAGAGAGAGAGAGAGAGAGAGAGAGAGAGAGAGAGAGAGAGAGAGAGAGAGAGAGAAATCCCATTAACCAAAAAAATAAATGCAAAAAATCAATATTCACCCACTACTCACATCACACACACACACACACACACACACACACACACACACACACACACACACACACACACACACACACCTCAGAAACCAATCCTTTCCTTATGAGGCCTTCTGTAAGCTGAATAAAATCGTCTGAAGGTTGGAAGATTTAATACAATACCGATTTTAAAAAGTGATGGAGATTAACATTTTTATAACAAGACGATTTTCTCAAGCTGAATAAAATAGTCTGAAGGGATAAAAACAAAACGAACATAGATATGGAATTCTGACGGTTAATTGCCGAGACATTTCGTAGACATAATAATCGTCTGGAGGTCAAAAGAGGGCAGTGATTTGAAAGAGGTAATGAACTGTTTTTAATTCTACAGAACCAGGAGACATTTCATAATAAAGAAATCGTCTGGAAGTAGTACCAGACGACACTGTACTAAATGGTTAACACAGAGCTGGAAACTATAGTGCGTTTACTTCAACCTGACAAAGCTGATGATGGCTATGTCTAGTCAGGCTGGAAAGTTGATCTGACTATATATATCTTATCTCGGCCTATATTTTCGACCAAATGCAGTTTAATTCATGTAGTTCAATGACAGACGACAGTGAATGCTCTTAATCCTTCCCACTGCACTTCTTCGTGATTAGTATCCGATTCTAGCGTCAATCTATTTCAACAGTTCAGCATTTATGATGGAGAGATGGTTATTTGACCAAGTTAGAGTGAAAACGGTACAGTCATCCAGGAGACTAATTCCTCTCATAACTAAAGCTCAGAGAATATCAAGCGAGTATAACTCTGTATTCGAGTTGTTAGTTGTCCAGTTCCGTCAGATAAAAACAAACAGATTAATGGTAGTGACGATTCCAATTATATTCACATGTGACAAGCGTTAACGAAACTGATTGTCTTTCCTTTACTGTTTTAACACATGTAAGGGAAGTGCTTCATTTGAGGTAAAAATTACTGAGTATAATGACAATGCTTATATACAGTAGAAAATGTTTTGCTGAAGTTGACTGTGGATTTTTATTATTTCTTGGATTCAGTTACTATAAAGAAGGAACCAGTTTTTAACCTGAGACAAAAATCAACTCCACTATCATGACAGCCAAATTATTCTATTCTTGTTAAAGACAAATAGATATTTTTAATGGCAAATCTCTCGCACTGAAATGGTTGGCATCACAGTTTCTAGCAGTAACAGATATATCCCCAGGCTCATACAATACGTGAACCCCGTGAACTGCCGGCTGAACCTGCCTTTCTCCAGCACTCCACCATGTGGGAGACTCAATCTACAGGGCAGTGGGATTCCCAGCCCCAGCCATCCCCTCCCTTTTTGTCGCCTCTTACGACACGCAGGGAATACGAGGGTAGTATTCTACATCCCCTGTGGGATCCCCCTACCCCAGGGGAAATGCTAAGGCTGAACATGTTTAGAGCAGATGATTCGTCTGAGAGGTGGTGTCAAGAATATAGACTGCTTGAATGATACTGGATAACAGCTCGTTTTACCTGATACTCTATTGATAATTCTCTATTTCTCTGTTTTTAGGCATAAGTATATATATATATATATATATATATATATATATATATATATATATATATATATATACAGTACTCACACAATCAGCAGAAATTGCGGAGAAACGCAGAGAGAAATGGTGTGGAGGTTGGATAAGAAACTTTGGTGGAGGAGAGAGAGAGAGAGAGAGAGTTCACACACTCTTTCCTAATTTCTTTCGCACACTTCAATTTTTCACTCCAGTTCCTTCTTCCTTCACCGCTTTCCTCTCTCTCTCTCTCTCTCTTCCTTTCCACTCTGCCGCTCCCAGTGTTTGCTTGTTTGCTTCCTTGCGGTCTTGCCTCCTTCCCTCCCTTCCTCCCTCCTACCTACCTACCTTCATGCCTCGCCCCTTGTCTCTTTCCCTTCGTATTACCCTTCTTCCTCCCTCCTTCCTTGCTTCCTTCCTCCCTACTTCGCTTCCTTCCTCTCTCCTTTCCTGCCTGTTGCCTCCCTTCCTACCTAACACCCTTCCTTCCTCCTCATCTCCTTCACTTCTACCTCACTCTCTCGACCTCTTTGCTTTCTAGTTTTCATACTCCTTTTAACTTCCCTTCTCCATTCCTCTCTTTTACTTCCACATACATATATTCGTACATTCATATGCTACAGAGATATACATACACGCACTTATTCATTAATATATACATACAGTACTCGCATATTCATACATATACTCATTTTTCATTAATACATACATTACATACATACGTACTCAGTTAACATACATACATACATACATACATATACACTGTACACACATAAATACATACACACTCAATACATACATATATATATATTGTATATACACTCACACATACATACGTACTCAGTTAACATACATACATACATACATACACTGCCTTTCTCTCAAACTACCCAGCTACGGTCATTTCCCCTCCCTTCTTTCCTACCTGCCTGCCCACTTACCTACCTTCCTACCCACGTATCCAACTACCTCTCCGCTACATGCCTACCTACCTACCCTCCTGCCTCCTTGACTCACCTACCAGTCTACCTGTTTGGCTAATTAATCTACCAGTTTACCTACTTACCTCTCACATTTCTTACCTGCCTACTTCGACGACTCTCACTACTTACCCCCTTACCTACCTACCTATCGACCTACTTCTCTTTCCCTTGTTTCGTTGTCTGCTTATGTACAGTCGAGGGCAAAATTCCGCCTACTATGCCACTGTGTCTGCTTTACACTTAGGGCGTATCCGTCACTTTTCTCCCATGATTCATTTATGAGCAAAACAACACACACCAAGCCTCTCTCAGCTTAGGAACATTAGCCACCAGAGGAAAGTGAGAAGCAGAGTGAGTGAAACAGCAAGCGTACTTTTGTCCCTTACTGTACCTGCCTATCTACCAACCTGTCTATCTATCTACCTTTCCGAGATCGACAAGGAGAGTACCCAAACCTTCCCTCTCTAGACTATGGCATGACACCCAACCTTCCACATATAGAACCATCTCACTATTTTAGCTCGTGGTGCAAAAAAAGCTGTCTACCTATCTATCTACCGGCTTCATCTACCTCCCTGCCTACCTCTAATTTATCTATTGTGTCCTGCCTGCCTGCCCCTCCCCCAGGACCCTTTAGGAGGCCCCGTTAGCCAGGCCGCCACAGCAACTCTCTTTACAGGCGGGCTGGGACCATGGGGAAGGAGGAGGAGGGGAGTGATGGGGAGAGGAAGAAGTGGATGGAGAGAGATGAAGAAGGGCCTGGGAGGACATGCCGATAAGAGAAACGGAAGTGTGTGTGTGTGTGTGTGTGTGTGTGTGTGTGTGTGTGTGTGTGTGTGTGTGTGTGTGTGTGTGTGTGTGTGTGTGTGTGTATCTGAGAACAGCCAAAATACCTTCTAAGGCTGGTATAACTCCAGGTATGGGGCTTGGTTGGGATATTTATTTATACACACTGACTCACAAATATCCATACACAAAATAAAGAGAGAGAGAGAGAGAGAGAGAGAGAGAGAGAGAGAGTTGTACAAATAAGGGAACATTGTTAAATAAGGGGCTGGTCAATGGCAAATGTAAGAGACGTAAAGAGTATATACACAACTCTCTCTCTCTCTCTCTCTCCTAAACCCTCTTCTCTTTCTGCTATCCGCCCCTCCCTCTTCCTTCTCAGTATACACGCACTCTTTGAACACACACACACACACACACACACACACACACACACACACACACACACACACACACACAGAACCAGATCTTATCCTGGAGTGTCTCTTACATAAAGGTGAAGATAAAATGTTCGGAAAAAATTTTACATCCACTCGAGGCGATTCTGCATTAAAAATAAGAACAAATAAATACACACATTAATAAATTCTATACAAAAATAATAAAAGTACACAAAAAAAAACACGTAAATCACTAAAAATAAACACCTAAATCGACACAAATTTTAAACACAAAAATAATAGTAAAAACACATGAAGTTAAATTACCTTCCTTTCTCGTCACCTTTCACTCTATACAAGATTATTACGATATGATCCTTAATCCCTTTCAACTGGTAATTTCTCTCTCTCTCTCTCTCTCTCTCTCTCTCTCTCTCTCTCTCTCTCTCTCTCTCACACACACACACACACACACACACGCACAAGCCCTTTTATATCCCTATTCACCATTGTTCGAAGTGCATTGTCCATACATAAGGCGGCACAATCACATACACATACACTTTCACATATACACACAGGAAACTCTCCAACTTAAGCTTATAAACATACATATATACACACAGACACTGATACGTACATTGGCGCAATAAAGTGACGTCACATGGTCTACCTAAAATTAAAGGAATTTGTGAATCACTTCCTAGCGTGACTGTACACACCAACCCATGTTCATACGCATGCACATGAAATTCACACATAAATGCACACAAATTCACGTACACAAACTGGATATCATACACAAAACACAAAGAAGCTCGAACTATATCCACACAAATATACATAAACACACGCATACGTACAGAAAGAAAAAAAAAACACACACACAAACACACGTTACAGGCACATACAGGCAAATAAAAATCACACACACACACTCGGTCCAAACCACTGTGCGAGTCATCAATCGGCCTTCCCTGAGTGGCATTATCTAAGCACTAAAACCGACCCACCCCATGGATTTCATCACCCATGGACCACACCCTGTTGGAGCGCCTTAACCCACATGACCCCTCGCCGTTTATTGTTGGTTATATGATTACCACCCAACGTAGTTCCTCGAGCGCAGGAAATCATTTAGCTTATCACTCAGTGCAGAGTAACGTGAAGGCAGTACGACATCGAGTAAATGGATGGCAGGTGACTCTACCAACCACTATTAATTCCCGGAAATATAATAACACACACAAACAATAATAAACGATTACTGATGACAACACACACAGTATCACAAGAGGAAACATAATAAGAGAGAGAGAGAGAGAGAGAGAGAGAGAGAGAGAGAGAGAGAGAGAGAGAGAGAGAGAGAGAGAGAGAGAGAGAGAGAGAAATAGGTTGTGTTGGAGTGTTGTTATTGGGAGGAGAGGAAAGGGAAGGGGGAGGGGGAGGGGGAGGGAGAGGGGGAAAGAGAAGATATTGGCAAGCTCTCCCCGCCCACACCACACTGATGGGTGGGGGCGTGGGGGGTGGCGTGGTAGAGGTGGGGGGAAATGTGGGCAAGTGTGGGTACGGGAACAGTGAGGGTTGAGGTGGGGATGAGTGTGTACAGTATGTGGGAGGTGGGGGTGAGTGGGGAGATCGTGCGGGGAAGTGTGGGTGTATGTGTTTTGATGCTGGACGGGTGGGGGTGAATGTGGGGTGTGGGTGTGGGGGTGAATGTGGGATGTGGAGGTGTGGTTGTGTAGGGGAGGAAGTGGGAGTGGTGTGTGTGTGTGTGTGTGTGTGTGTGTGTGTGTGTGTGTGTGTGTGTGTGTGTGTGTGTGTGTGTGTGTGTGTGTGTGTGTGCGTGCGTGCGTGCGTGCGTGCGTGCGTGCGTGAGTGCGTGAGTGCGTGCGTGAGTGCGTGCGTGTGTGTGTGTGTGTGTGTGTGTGTGTGTGTGTGTGTGTGTGTGTGTGTGTGTGTGTGTGTGTGTGTGTGTGTGTGTGTGTGTGTGTGTGTGTGTGTGTGGTGACGTGGAAAATTGGCAGATCCTAACACCACAGAGCTGAGTGGGTGTTGTGAGTGTGTGTGTGGGGGGGAGAGTGATGATTGTGGTGGTGGTGTCACTACCACAATCATCACTCATTTTAATCACTACCACTACCACCACCACCACCACCACCACTACCACCACCAAAATTAAACCAACCACTGTCACTATTGCCAGCATCATCACTACCAGCACCATTATCATTACTACCACCATAATTACTCCCACTATCACCATCTCAATCACCACAGCCCTCACCACAATGACCACAACTATCACTCACTACCACCACTACAACCACAGCCATCACTACCACAACGACCACTACCACCACCACCACTACAACTACCACCACAACTATGACATCCACGACGACCAAAGCCTCTACAACCACAACCAACACCACCACCATCATCAAAACTAACAAACCCACAACTACAACGGTGACGACCACAACCAGAACTACCATAACCACAACGACCACCACCACCACCACCACAACGTCCACCCCTAACACCACCACCACAACACAGCCAACTTCACCACCATAACTACTACAACAACAACCACAACCACCACCACAACCACCACCACCACACAACCACCACTTCCACAAAGGCAATTCTCTCAACAATACCTTTTGTGTTCTTTGACCTCGGCCTCTAAAGTGAATCAAATACCTGGGTTTGGTAATGATGCCTTTGGGGGATTCCGATGATGATGATGATGATGACGAGATAAACTAACTGCGTCTATAGTGATGATGATGGGGTTGTTGGAGATTCACTGCGTTGATGATGATGATGATGATGTTGGAAATTCACTGCGTTGATGTGATGATGATGATGATGAAGATGGTGGTGGTCATCATAATCACTATCACTATAATCATCATCAGCACAACTACCAATATTATTATAACCATCATCACCACAGTCACCACCACCATCACAACTACCACTATCACCAACCCTGTCATCCTCACACCACCACTATTTCTCCCACCATCACTATCAAACCTATCGCTGCCACTCCCATACCTACCACCATTACATCTACCGCCACTACCACATCACACCTATCACTACCAGACCACCAACATCAATACCACAACCATCACCACCAGCACTACCATTATCATCACACTACTACCACGACACCCAGAACTTCTCACCACCACACTACTACCACACCACAATTACATCCACACTTATCACCACAAATCACCACCGCCAAAACTATCACCACCATCACTAACCTGACAAAGATCCATAAACTCTTTCAGCTCAGTTGATGGCCACCTGTAGTCAGACCTGAGGGTGGTTTTGACTAGAAACCAAGGAGATTCTTTGCTACCTCATAACTAAGGCTCATTGAATCTTCCACAACCAAAATTTAGTCTCGAAGGTGTTGGCCTGACCCAGTTCCTCCGCGTGAAAAAAAAAAGACAAACTATACCAACCCCACACCTGCTAAAACAAACCAGGTATGCCAACAATTACACCTCATTTGTTTACAGTTTACATATTGAGAGAGAGAGAGAGAGAGAGAGAGAGAGAGAGAGAGAGAGAGAGAGAGAGAGAGAAGGGGGGGAAGAGACGGTAGGAAAACAGAGGGAAAAGAAGGCACAGAAACAGATATGGGAAAAAAGAGAGAAGGTTGTCCGCAAATAAACCCTCTACCAAAATAACTGCAATTGTCAGCGAGTAATTTATTTTCGTCGAACGCTTGTTTTTTTTTTTTTAATCCTTGCTGCAACTAGTCTATTTATCTTAAACTTAGAAGAGCCACCTGGCAGATAAGGAATTAATTACGGTATGCTTCTAACGCCTCAAGGTCCAATTAGTCCATCTTAAGGTGAGTAAAATCGTCTGAAGATAATTAAAAAGTCAATGGAATACAGCTGAAAATCGTCCCCATAACAATCTCAAGATATAAAGCTTTGCCCCTTTACCGCGTTACATCTTTAATTCCAATCTCCTACCAGACGATTAGATTCTACTTAAGACAGATCCCTGGTACTGATGGAGTTTTTATTTTCCTGTTCTTGGTTAATCCATCCTGAGAGCAATAACATCACCTGGAGGTAGCAAGAATAAACTACGTAACAAAAGAAGTAAAGATGCGGCCTTCCTCTACACTGCAGGCTAAAATCAACCATCAACACTTTATTTTTATCGTCACAACTATAATTCAAGGGTGGGGTGTCATGGCGGAGGGATGGCTTTAGGAGGAGTGAAGCCGCAAGGGGGAGGCCATGTTGGCACGCGGGTCCCAGGTGGCTCAGACCAGCTGGGTGTTGATGGATTGGTGTGTCCTTTTAACAGCTGTGAACCCCTTCCCCTCCCCTTCAAACTTCCCCTCCTTCCCCCCCTCCACCTCATACCTCCCCTCCTTCCCCCCCCTCCCCCTTATACCTACCCTTCATTCCCCTCCCCCTCATACCTCCCCTCACCTCTACCGTTCCTTCCCCTCATCCCACCTCACCTTACTTCACTTCCCCTCCCCCCTCCCTTCCCTCACCTTTCTTTTGCCTCTCGCTCTTATATCCCCTTCCTCTTCCCTTATCTCACCTCCCTTCCCCTCCATTCCTTTCCCACACTTCACCTCTCCACTCGTCCCCTTATTTGTCGGGGAGGGGAAGAGAGAGAGAGAGAGAGAGAGAGAGAGAGAGAGAGAGAGAGAGAGAGAGAGAGAGATAGGGGAAAGGAGGGGAAGGGAGAGCTGGGGAAAAGGTATGGGAGATATCAAGGAAAGAAAAGAAAAGAAGATGCAGGGAGGAAGTACGAAGACAGCGTAGGAGAGAAGGGAGAGAAGTACGGAATCAAGGGAATGGAGAGGAGGGAAGAAGGAAGACAATTGAGGGAGGGTGGGGAAGAAGGGGGAGAAGCAGGGAGAGAAAGGATGGGGGAGGAGGGATGAAGGGAAATAATGAAGGGACAAAGACAGAACGACAGCACAATGACTCGGCACCCTTTCCACAACACTTCTTCGTGACAAGCATCATAGTCTAATGTTAATCTATCGTTACGACTCGGTATTCAAGGTGGAGAGATGACAATTTTAGGCCAAGTTAGCGTAAAAAGGGTATAGTTTATTTCTCCATATACGTGAATATTATCCCGAATGCAAACTCTATCAGTGTGAAAAACAAGACAGAAGAAAATATTACGACTGCATTACCAAAACAAATCGCCGACGACGAGGTTCTATGAAAAGCTTCTAAGACGACGATATTATGAGTCAGAATCTGTACTCGTCACTGAGGGGAAATGGACTGGGTACAAACACGTGAGAACCCATGTAAGGACACACAACCTATCTAAATGCCCGACCCCTTATCATGGTGTGCCCAGTTCGATATGATTGGTAGATAACACGAATACCAGGAGACTCAGGTAGACGAGAGAAAAAAAAAAAAAACGTAAAATGACGGGAGACATGCAAAAAGGAAAAAAAAATGTAAACAGATATAGGAAAGTATATCAACAGAGAGGAGAGGGGAAAATGAATACAAGAAAAAATGTAAACAGAAGAGAAAAGGTAAAAGCAGGGAGAGGAAAATAAGCAAACAGGAAGGAGAGAAAACAAGTATACAGGGAGAGAATACATAGTCGGGGAAGAGATATTCATGTAAATAATAAATATAATTTTGTAGGCATCAGAGAAATATACGTATACATGGCTGAGAGGAAATACGTATACAGGAAGGTGAGAGAAATACGCACACATGGACAGCAAACAAAAAAAAAAAAAAAAACTAATAAGGGAAGAATTAATTTTAAAAAATGTCTAAAATTAAGCATAAAATTAAAAGATTAAATGATGTAAAGAAGCCTATAATAAATATAAAGAGAAGAACATAAACACAGGAGAAAATATATAAAATGATAAGCAAAATTAAAATGAAAAATATTAAAAGGAAAAATACATATTCATCCTGAAAGTATGATACCAGAATATTTACGATTAAGAGGATGATAAAACTGACATGCTATAAAAATCTAGAACACACTCAGCAAATATTCCTCTTACACTGACAGAGAGAGAGAGAGAGAGAGAGAGAGAGGGGGGGCCTAACGAACCATGAACTACGAGGAACGAGGCGAACCACAGAGAACAATGGAGATGTTAACATATGAAATTATTTTGACTCTCTCTCTCTCTCTTCTATTTGTCTATCTATCTATCTATCAATCTATCTATCTATCTATCAATCTATCTATCTATCTATCTCTTAGCTCCACACGGCCGAACCACCTCACAGCGCATCTTTTTTACTGTCACTTAAGGACATCAGGTGTAAGGCCTGCCATTTACCTTTACCTTACCTGTTCTCCAAGTTTCCTGACCTTTGCAATACCTGTAATTCTGACCGGAACTGAACCTAATCATACTGGCTGGTCATATCTACGGGTTTTGTCCATTCTGGCCAAATGATGAAAGAACTGGAAAAAATAAGGATTGAGCCACTGAACCATTACCCAATGTATTCAAAACCCACAGTTTTAGAGGAAGTACTGACCGAAACTGTTGTAGGTGAAGGCCCCCACCATTCACTCACTTGATGTAATGCTATCTTTAGGTGACTCTACAGTGAGTGAACGAAATTGGTTCCTTGTACTTCAGAACGCCCATTACCTGTCCTACGCTAAGTGGTAATCGTACAAACAAGCGGGCAATTAATGGTTTAGTGGGTTACGGCGCTCCAGTGAGTTTACATCTAAAGGGTGACTGGTGTTTATTGCTCTCCCAGTAGGCTACCGCTTAAGGAAGAGCAACTGGTCAATCTAGCCTCATATGTTTGGACTGAGTGGCCTAGTCTCGGACACCTACGCTCCTGATAAGTCAAAAAATAAAAAAATAAAACAAAATGGTCGACAGACAGGTAGACAGACTGAAAATGTAGACTGTCACTAGTTTTACCTGGTCATTTCCCGGTGTTTATTATGGGAAAATCAAGCTTTGTTTTGGCTCCAGGAAAAGAACAACAGGTGTGAGGAGTGAGTCATTAACCTATAGCCTACCTGTACCGTCTGGTGACCTTTGCTATACGTGTAAGGTGAGTGTCTTGAAGAAATGTAATATTCACAGGTGACTTATGGTATTAGAGAGAGAGAGAGAGAGAGAGAGAGAGAGAGAGAGAGAGAGAGAGAGAGAGAGAGAGAGAGAGAGAGAGAGAGAGAATTGTTTCGGAGGATTTACAAGCAATAAGTTATACAAAGTATGGTCGGAAGAGATTGCTGGAATTCCTGTGTGTGTGTGTGTGTGTGTGTGTGTGTGTGTGTGTGTGTGTGTGTTCTCTTCCATTTTACACGTGAACAAATCTACTCTCCACTCTTTTATGAAAAACTTAAAAAAAAATGAAGCAGGTTATGTTATTATCGCATCATTTATATATTTGTCATTGTGTGTAAGGCTGCAACTGAACCCCCCCCCCCCTCCCACACACACACACACACACACACACACACACACACACACACATCATTTCCTAATAACTGCAAAAATTAAGTCAGGTCATGGTCAGGTAATCAATTGGCTCATTTTATACCTGAGGGTGTAGGAAGAATCTGCAACACTACTCTTAAGCAAAATAAATAAATAAATAGTAGCCCACAATAATCACTTTACTACTATGATGTACTTTTGTAAGCAAATTGCAAAATAAATCAATAAATAAATAACAAAATGTAATAATATCACCGGAGAAAAGCAAGAACAGAACCTAAAGGGCGTCTTCGTGTTAAAGATGTCAATAGGGAAATTATTAAGTCGTACCGTGTATTTTCTGACCTACCCAATGTACACGTGAACAAATTTTCCGTCAAACTGCAAAAAGTGGGCCACGCCACGGTCAGACACTCAATCAGTTAAGGTTCTTATTACGGTGAAAATAAATCAGACGAGATCGGTTCAGGCTGTTGTGCATGGCGGGACGTGACTTAATCCCGATGAAGTTGAGCGGATCCTGACAAAACCGAGCGCGTTTTCTTTAGCTAACCTCTGTATCACTGGAAAAAAAAAAAATACACAAACATTATTTTTTACAGGGTTTCTTGTTGCCATTAAAGAGATCGTAGTACCCCTTCCTGCGCATTTATTGTTGTTGCTGTCTCGGGTGTTTTGACTCGTGCTCTCTTATCCTTTCCTGAAAGAATCTCTGGCATCCAAAATAATGGCATTCCGTTTGCTGCTCACCGGGTACACAGGTGGCGTTATTTCAGCAGCATTTTTGGCATGTTTCCCTTGTCTGTGTAGTTTCAGCTGTTTTACTCATCGTGCTTTCTTATCTTCCCGTCCGCAATTTCTGCCAAAGGCGCTCCCGGCCAGCCAAGACCCCCCTACCCTTGGGATTTTGTGCTTGGCTGGCAACGCTCGAACCTCAAAGTCGATAGATAGATGCAGGAAGTTGGCAGGCGGGCGATGGGCCGAAAAAAGGGGCGGGGTGCGTTTTTCACATACCAAGCTGGAACATGCCGGCGCCTCCAACTCTCTGTGTTGACATAAATCAGCTGATGGCCCACAGAAGAACAGGGGCCTAGGGGGCCGCCAGAGGGGGTATTTGGAGAGGTTGTAGGGGCTAGTGTGAAGATATATGG
>NC_136978.1:5445000-5452500 GCF_032717465.1 Coenobita brevimanus
GAGAAGAAAGGCAAGGAGATCGACAAGGAAACAAAAAGATATGAGAAGCAAAAAAAAAAATCTTATGGAGAACGTAGGTGTGTCGAAAATAGTGATAAATAAAACCGGAATGAGTCAACACCGGAGAGAAAATCAATAAACAGACACACACACACAAAGGGTTGCGACGAGAGAGAGAGAGAGAGAGAGAGAGAGAGAGAGAGAGAGAGAGAGAGAGTAGTAGTAGTAGTAGTAGTAGTAGTAGTAGCAGTAGTAGTAGTAACGAAATATAAATACAAAGAATAAAAATAGAAGAGAAGTTATTTTAGGGGTGACTAAGGAAAAGAGGGGCAGCTTAAAGGAATGTAGGGAGCATATGGGTGAAGATCATTGCCAAAATTAAGGTCAGAATTTATAGAGGGGTGGAGGTGGGTGGTGGGGGAGAGGGTGGAGGGGTAGAGGAGGGGGGTTAGTGGGGAGAGTGTGAAAGACGAAGAAGTGGAAGAGTTGGGAGAGAGAGAGAGAGAGAGAGAGAGAGAGAGAGAGAGAGAGAGAGAGAGAGAGAGAGAGGGGGGGAATGCATAAGACTAAGAGCATGCATGAGAGAACCCTAATTACTTAAACACATTAGCTCGAAAACACACACACACACACACACACACACACACACACACACACACACACGAAAAATTCTGAACTTAGGCTAAAATTCCACTAAGCCTCTGACTACTGGAATTTCGCTCACCTGAATAAAATCGTCTGGATAAAAACGAAAAAAATAACTCAGGTGCGTCAGTGGCAGTAATTTATTCTTTATTTATTTACTCATACTTCTTGACTGCTAGGACTTCTCTCAGCTGAATAAAATCGTCTGGTGGTAGCTCGACTGGGGAGAGAGAGAGAGAGAGAGAGAGAGAGAGAGAGAGAGAGAGAGAGAATCGTCCGGAATTAGTTTAAAACCTAGAAAAATTGAACAAAATCTAGGGTCAGTTTAAAATCTTTTCCTGTTGAACAAATTCGTCCGGGATTGGTCCAAAGCTTTGAACAATTGAGCAAAATCGTCCGGAACTAGTCTAAAAGTCTGAACAAAATCGTCCGAGAATACTTTAAAACGCTGAACTGAACAAAATCATCCGGAATTGGTATAAAAGTTTGAACAATTGATCAAAATCGTCTCGTAATACTCTAACACCTTTAACTGAACAAAATCGTCCGGAATTTACCTAAAGCCTTGAACAGCTGAACAAAATCGTCTGGGATTAGCTTGAATTAAATACCCAAATCCATAACCAAAGGACGGCTTGATGAATGTAGCTCCTTAACTATAATTTCTGCTTTTTAATTTATCGTTTTATATTCATGTTCGTTTCCAACCCCCATGACTTAAGATTTCTCAAACCTTCTCAAAAATCGTCTGGTGTAAACTTGAATGTAAAAAAAAAAAAATGCCAGGTACACTACAGGAGGGGAAGGGTTAATTAATTCTGAGCAACACCACCTTCAAGAACTACAGTAAGAGGCAAATGAACTCAGGTCCGCCTCCCACCTCATCACCCTAGTGCCAAATCTCTACATCTGCACGCCGTGAGAAGTGGAACATATCTCTCTCTCTCACACACACACACACACACACACACACACACACACACACACACACACACACACACGAGCACACATACACGCGCACACACATACACACACACAACCTCTCTCTCCACCTCTCTGCACACACACACAACCTCTCTCTCCATCTCTCTGAAGTCTGCTCTCTCTCTCTCTCTCTCTCTCTCTCTCTCTCCAGTCTTAATGCAGCCACTGTACCCCACCACTGCCACAAACTGCTGTAAAACTGTCCCCTTTGCACCGCCACTGACGCTATCTGATAAATAAAATTGCGCTGAATTGCTGTTTTAGTGTTTAATGGAGATTGTAGGTACGTAGAGTCAAGGGCTGGTATTCTCGTCGGCTCCCAAACACCTCTTCCTTAGCGATTTGTTTTCAGATATGGCTGGGTAATATTTTATCCTACGTTATGTACTTAGAATGAGGCGATATGAGAAGAATTTCCTTAACGCAGAAGAGGAGAGTAAGGTGTAATAATGAAAACAAATCGCTAAGGAATAGGCGTTAGGGAGCTCCTTAACCGTCCATCACTTTTCTCCCTGACGCATCGTATTAAAGAGTATCATCTACGGACAAAGGAACGTACCAAGCCTCCATTAGCTTAGGAATATCAACTTTAATGTCTTTCATCTGAGGTACAAGTAATGCAAGACACCAAAGCCAGCGTTTCCTTCAGCTTGGTGATTTTCAGTACGATGACTCAAACTTACTTCTGCTATCGTCAAACAACTGTATTTACGTTAGTCTTCCCGTCGGCTTAAAAAATAAAATAAAATAAAATAAAAATAACACTTTCATTAACAAGAGTGCGACAATGGCCCCGTAACCCACAGAAACCAGGGCCAGTGCCAACACCAGCTCCATCCTCTACAAACACACCTCTACTAACTCTTTTCCTCCCGCCCACCCTCTACTGTACCACCCTGACTCTTTACCATCTACGCTATCTGTCAACCTGGCTGTTTATTATATCCACTCTTTGCCAACTCCACCCTCAACCAACTCGCCTCTATTCGCCCATCCTCTTCGATTCTGGGGTTGACCTTATTTCATTTCTTTACTGGGGCCCACAATGACAAACTGCTCTCTCTCTCTCTCTCTGTATATATGGCTATTAATAATTATAGAAGCAGGGCCAGCTAATCCCCCCATGTCTTATTATACCCTACTCACTTTCCTCTTTCCAACTTTCATCTTCCTCTGTCCTTATATTACCGAAAACCTTCCTTTCCTAAACAAGCAATTCCGTAAAGGAAAGAAGGCAGACGTAACACTTGAAGGACAAAATTATCAGAAAGAAAATATTCAAGGGAAGGAAGAAAATAATACTACACTGAAGCAATTAATTACAAGATAACAAAAGTAATAAAGGTATAGTACATTCACTTTAAATTGGCCTAAATTTTCATCCCTTTGCAGCTTGTTTCACGTAGCTCAGTTGCAGAAAAAAGCAATGATATGGCTCTACATCCTTTATGTAGCACTTCTTCAAGATTAGCACCATATTCTAGTATTAATCTAGTGTTATGACTCATTATTCAAGATGGACGGATGACAATTTTAGGCCAAGGTACAGTGAACACAGTATAGCAATGTCTTTTTTTTTTGCAATACGTCTTAAAAAGCAGTCAAAGAATTTAATTAAACACTCAAAGTCATGAAGTAAGGCTGGAGAAAAAAAAACTCACATCCATCACGCTCAAGTACTAGTGCTTACTTCATGGTAACCCCATCTGAATACATACAATTTATTTACTCATTCTAGGATCAGTATTATCACAAACCCGCCTAAACAAATTCCTATATATATAACAAGAGGTGATCAAATCTGTCCTTCAATATGTCTGTGGCTGTACTTCAACATTATTACACTTTTTTTTTTAAACTCTAACCTGCCTAAAACTTTCTAGCTCTCCTTCTTCAATGCTGAGCTGTAGCAAAGAGATTGATACTAGAATATGGGGCTAGTCACAAAGCAGTGCTATATAAAGGACGTAATGCTTTTTTCGGCCACTGAGCTATGTGATGCAAGCTGCTGAAGGACGAAAATCTGGGCCAAGTTAGAGTAAAAGAGGTATATTCGGGAAACTTAATTTGATAATGTAGTGAGAAACATGATGATGATGATGATGATGATGATGATACTTTCTGTTAATGAAAAATATTACTCTTTCCGACTGCTTCATTTCGATGTTATGAAAATTCTATATACTGTCATACTATTTGCCTACGTTATATCTTCACGTTTCATATTTATATTTTATGAGAGAGAGAGAGAGAGAGAGAGAGAGAGAGAGAGAGAGAGAGAGATAATGGTGGGAGTGTATGTTGTGGACACCATTAGGAGAGACGGTAATGGTGTGTAAGAGGGGAAACGAGGGAGGAGGAGCACGACGAGAATGAGACGAGGAATAGAGGAAGAGGAAGATGAGGAGGGAGAGGAGAAGAGGATGATGAGGGGACGGGAAGGCAGAAAGGAAGAGGATGAAGAGGGGACGGGAAGGCAGAAAGGAAGAGGATGAAGAAGGGACGGGAAGGCAGAAAGGAAGAGGATGAAGAAGGGACGGGATAGAGAGAGGGGTAGAGGATGAAGAGGGGACGGGGAGGGAGAGGGGATGAGGAATGGGATGAAAGACTGAAACAAGTAGAAAAGGAAGGAAGGAAGAAGCCACCATGAAAAAACAAAAAAAAGAGGAAAAAGGGAAACTGGAGAAGAAATTGGGGAGCAGGAAGGACGAAGAGAAGAGGAGGAGGAGAGAGAGAGGAAAAGGGGAGGAAGGAAAAGACAGAAATGCCAAGTGGAAAATGGGAATCTCTCTCTCTCGCTCTCTCTCTCTCGGGTATACATCAAGGAAAACGGTGAAAAGAAACAAGGCAAGAAATGGGGGGATGGGGAGAAAATGAAGAAAGATGAAAGGGGAGGGCTGAATGGGTAGGGAGGGAGAGAAGGGGGTGACAGGAGGGGGGGTGGGGGTAGTGGTTGGGGTAGCATCTTCGAATAACCCCAAAATGACGATAGTTTTGCCATTCTTGTGTGATGGAGTTTAGGAATGGGCGATAGGAATGGCGATGATGATGATGGTAGTGGTGGAGAGAGAGAGAGAGAGAGAGAGAGAGAGAGAGACTTGATTGCAATGGCTGTAGACTCAACATCCACACCACCAACAACACAAATTTCCAGCACCTGCAACAACGTTCAATATTTACAACAACATCATTCAACATCACCATTGCACCATCTCGATAACTAAGCCTCTCTCTCTCTCTCTCTCTCTCTCTCTCTCTCTCTCTCTCTCTCCCTCCCTCCCTCCCTCCCTCCCTCCCTCCCTCCCTCCCTCCCTCCTCCCTCCCTCCCTCCCTCCCTCCCTCCCTCCCTCCCCCCCTCCCTCCCTCCCTCCCTCCCTCCCTCCCTCCCTCCCTCTCCCACTCCCTCCCTCCCTCCCTCCCTCCCTCCCTCCCTCCCTCTCTCTCTCTCTCTCTCTCTCTCTCTCTCTCTCTCTCTCTCTCTCTCTCTGCCTTCTCAACTTGTCACAACCTAACCCAATCTAACCTCGCTACTAACTTATCACTCACTCTAATTTAACCTAACTTTCTCTTTAACCTCATCTACACCTCCCTCAGTCCCATTCACCTCTTCTCCATCTACTTCCCTTTTCTCTCTTTTCCCCATACCTCCATTTTGCCTACCTTTCCTCTTTCTCCCTCCCATCTTCTCCTCCACATCATCTTTCCTTCCCGAATTCTTCCTTTCTCCTCTTCCCCATTTTATCATTCTCCCAACCCTCCCTCCCTCCCTCCCCTCTTCTCTCTTTTCCCCTACCCAACCCTCTCCCCCTCATACAAGCGTGGTGACCTTTGACCCTCGAGTCTAGACTGTAACCTTGTAATTCTCCTACTGGATCAGGTCAAACTCTCTCTCTCTCTCTCTCTCTCTCTCTCTCCTAAGCAGCTTACGAACATCTTTGAAGGAATTTTCTAGTTTGAGAGTTACGAATAACCACTAAATCCTACGGCATGTTTGGTGGGTCAAGTTTCACCTTAACTACAGAGATTTATTTTCTTACTATCCCTTTAAGATTTTATTATGGAGATAACGAAATGGAGGGATTGCATAAAAGCCTTCAATCACATCATTTCCAAGGGCTTTTCTGAAGATGAATAAAATCGTCTGGAGAGAGGGACAAATTAACACAGGACGTCGTGGTACTGAAGGGGTGAATCGAACAAGGTATGAGAGGAATTATGGAAGAGTTATAATTACTTCGATAAATACGCTCCATCTCTGTTAACTCCAGTCCTATAATTACCTACAACTGTATCATTTGCTCTATAACTTAATCTCTATATAATTGTCTCTAAGTATGGCTTTCTAGGTTTAGAAGAATTATAAAACTATTTATAATTGAACCTCACTATAATTCTCTCACTTTACAGTCCTAGATATAACTCAACACACACACACACACACACACACACACACACACACACACACACACACACACACACACACGAGGTCCCCAAACTGAAGTGACAAATCCCCCCAATAAGACCCTTTACTTTATTCCTGCTACAGTCAGACGATTTTATTCAGCTGAGGGGGAGGTGGGGGAGGCTCTCGTGGTGAAGAGGTGCGAAAATGAATACAACTCCCCGGCTCTAACGTGCACTCACCTAACCGGATCTAAGTGTGTGTGTGTGTGTGTGTGTGTGTGTGTGTGTGTGTGTGTGTGTGTGTGTGTGTGTGTGTGTGTGTGTGTGTGTGTGTGTGTGTGTGTGTGCGTGCGTGCGTGCGTGCGTGCGTGCGTGCGCGCGCGCAAGAAGACAGGTTTACTGTGCTGCTCCTGTTTTTTCCTTCCCCTCGTTGAAGATATTCGGCTCCAACCTTCACCCCGCCAATATCGACCTACATATAAGGCCTATCTTAACAGGGTGTACTGCTCCCGCCCTGATGCACCAGCCACCACTTTCCCAGCCCGGAAAAAAAGTCACACACAGGCAAACAGACGGACAAGACACACAACAGATAAAGTACATATTGTAGTGACAGACAAAAACAGATAAGACAGACAAACAGAGAGACAGACAGACAGATGGACAGATATGATGGGAAGTATAAACACAAACACACTGACGTACAATTAGACTGACAAACACACAAACATGCAGACAGACAAACACTCAGACACATAGATAAATAAATTGCCAAGCGGAGAGAGAGAGAGACAGACAGATAGACACAGGAAGAAACAGACAGACAGACACATACATATACTTGTGTCCTTGCGGTGGGTCATAAAGGCTAATGAAAGACAATGACTTTGAGGACGGACAGACAGACAGATACAGACAGACGGACAGTACAAGCAGCTAGACAGACAGAAAGTATATGCACATAGAAAGATAGACATATATATGCATAATCAGAATGAATGAAATCGTAGAGAAATAGATGGATTAAGAGACAGACGGACAGATACGTAGATAGGCTGCCAGACTGATAGATATACTCAGATAGATTAATAGGCAGACCGACGGTATGATGGATAGATAAAGATAAAAAAAAACATGAATAGAATACCAAAAAAAACAACTGACTAGATAGATATAGATAGACATGCACGTGAACACAGGAAAATACAGACAGACAGGCACACAGACAGACAGACTGACAGACATATGTAACAGACAGGAAGACTGAAAGGGCGAATCCATCATCTCTGAACGGAGACGTGGGGGAACAGCTTTTATTACCCACTGAAAACTATCATGCATTTTGAAATTAACACAATATATGCTTTACCACAGTTCAACACACACACACACACACACACACACACACACACACACACACACACACCTTTCTATCCCTCTATATGTTATTCGGTCCAGGCAGGCAGA
>NC_136978.1:5457500-5492500 GCF_032717465.1 Coenobita brevimanus
ACACACAACACTTCCACTGGTTCAAATGGTACACATGACCTGGTTACACCCATTTTTTTAACTTTTTTTTTTTTTTGTGCCTAAAATAAGAGCATAAATTCATCAAACTTTCTTCAACTCAAAATTCTGTAAATCATTCTCTCTCTCTCTCTCTCTCTCTCTCTCTCTCTCTTACTAGCAAAAACTATACTCCATTTCCTCTAACCTGGCCTAAAATTGCAATCCCTCCATCTTCAATGCCGAGTGCTTGAAAAGACTAATACTTGAAGAGGGTGCTAGTCACGAAGAAGTGTTATGGAAGGGATGTACAGCCAGAGTAGTCTTCATCATTGAGGTGCATGAAAGAAACCTCAAATGGACGAAAATCTGGGCCAGGTTAAGATGAAAGAAGTATTCAAGGTTTTCCCCAGCATCCTTAGTATCAGTAATTTCTAGGTTAAGTTTATAGTCTTATCTAGTTTAGCTCTGAGAGAGAGAGAGAGAGAGAGAGAGAGAGAGAGAGAGAGAGAGAAATGTCTGCAGTGTGTGTGTGTGTGTGTGTGTGTGTGTGTGTGTGTGTGTGTGTGTGTGTGTGTGTGTGTGTGTGTGTGTGTGTGTGTGTGTGTGTGTGTGCCACGTGCATTATGTTTGTACAAGTGTGCATACTTGGTGTCTGCAGTGTGTGTGTGTGTGTGTGTGTGTGTGTGTGTGTGTGTGTGTGTGTGTGTGTGTGTGTGTGTGTGTGTGTGTGTGTGTGTGTGTGTGTGTGTGTGTGTGTGTGTGTGTGTGTGTGTGTGTGTGTGTCTTTCGGGTGTCTTTGTGTATGCAAGTATGTATGAGTGTATATGGCTCCTGTAATTTACTCAAATACTATCACTGTCATCATCATTACCATCATCATCATCATAATAATAATAATAATTTCTATATACTCGTAAATATGTTGCCTTTTACAGTTGCACAGAGACATGTAATCTTATAATATTAACTCATTTAGCAATCACTTCTACCTGTATTGTGTAAATTAAGTAAAATCACCAGTAATATTACAAATGTATGTATGAATGTATGTCTGTATGTATGTACGGTCAAAGCAAACACCCTAATCCACACACACACATACATAGCCCTTTTCCTCCTCCCAGTCATTTGCCCAGCTGCTCCCCTACATACCGTCCACCCAGCCAACCACAACCCCCTCCCCCTCTCATTATACCTTCCCCTACTCTAATCCCCCATACAATCTCTTAGTTTACCCTCTACTCCCAATAATGCTTTCCCTTCCCCCTCCATCACCCTCTTTCCCCCTCACCACATCTCTTCCCCCGGCCTCATCCCATCCATTCCCCTCCACAATACCTTCTAACCCCATCTCATCCCCCCCCCTCACCTTTCCCTCCATTCTTCTCAAATCCCTTAGTTTACTCTCATCTCACATGATGTCTCCGACAATAAGTCCTCTCTCCTCTCTGTTGGTCCATCTACCTATCTGTCTGTCTGTCTGTTTATACACAAACACACACAAACACATACCGTATATATATATATATATATATATATATATATATATATATATATATATATATATATATATATGCAAAGAAGATAACTGCAGGAGACCTGATTGCCCTATCTATAAATCTGGACATAACTGGCTGTTTATCTAGTTATCTACAGTTGTGGTTGTTGCTCTACCCTAGCTTGTCTGGCCGAACAGACCCATCGATCATATGCAAGTAGTCGCCTTCCTGTGGCAGACAGCGCCTCAGCAGGGACAGAACAGGGTCATTACAAGTGCAGGGATAATCGAGGAGACATCCAAGACGCTGAGCTGTGTACATGAGATATGTATGAGTTGTAGTCTTAGTCCAGACTTTGACTACTTGGTAAATCTGACTGAGAGTGTTATGCAAGGCCAGCTACCAGGCATTGGCCCCACGTCACGCCCATGGTGGTACATCCCGGGACGATGGTAACCATCCACTTTCTATCTTCTGGTGGGCTAACGGGTGCTACACCTAACCCAAGGGTGACCCGGGCAGGGGCGTCCATCTTCCCTGAGCCAGACTCATGTACCGGCCGCATACCCCTCTGTCTAAAGAAATGAAGTAGCAAAGAGAAGGTATTACCAGGAAGCCTCTTAAACCCAGAAACGTACGGCCCACAGTCAAGTTCTCTCTCAAATGTGTTATAATCTGCCTCAAAATGTAGAGCAACTTCAGACATACTCAGTAAATCTGTCGTATTAGAGTGAGTGTGTGTGTGTGTGTGTGTGTGTGTGTGTGTGTGTGTGTGTGTGTGTGTGTGTGTGTGTGTGTGTGAGGAGAGAGAGAGAGAGAGAGAGAGAGAGAGCAACGTTAAGGTGGAGAAAGTATAGAATATTTACTGAGTTCAACCACAATCCCTACCACTTCTTCGTGACTAGTAGCATATTTCTTGCCACTACCCTGATACCTTATGCCTTTTGTGAGGTCACGAGGATGTTATGTCACGAGTGAGCTATTACGTCACACGGGAGGTCAGTGGCCGCAGAGGGGTGGAGAGGGAGGGGGAGAGACAGGCAGAGAGGGGGAAGAAAGGGGGGAGAAGGGGAGACAGGGAAGGGAAGGAGAGAGGGGAAGGGGGAAGACGGGGAGAGGGAGAGATCAGTAGGAAAGGGAGGGGGAGTGAGAGCTAAAGGAGGAAGGGAGGAGGAGGAAACTACGACAGAGGGAGAAAGGAGGTGAAGGAGGAGGAAGAAAGGTCTGAAGGAAAGGGGAAGGGAAGAGGGAGGGGGGGCTAGTGGACGATGAGAGGGGAAAGGAGAGAGAGAGAGAGAGAGAGAGAGAGAGAGAGAGAGAGAGAGAGAGAGAACCCGCAACGATCAATGTAACATCCAAGTCCCTAATTACACTTTTGGGGAAACATGGAAAACGGGGAACCAAGTGAGGGAGTAGGGTGGGAAGGGGGGATGGCAGAGGTGGGGGGGAAGGAGGAGGGAGGACTGCAGAAGAGAGGGGAATGGGGAGAAGAGGGAGGGGAACCAGGAAGGGAGTAAGGGCTAAAGGAGGAGGGGAAGGGGGGAGGAAGGGGAGGTAAACGGTGGGGGTTGAAAGAGAGGGGAATGGAGGGTCAACAGATGAGGGGGAAGGGAAAAGGGAAGGGTACTTTAAGGAAAGGGGGAAGAGGAAGAGGTAGGGGGAGGGGAAGGTGGGGAGGGAGGGAGGGAAATCGCCAGACCCCTCCACTCCTAATTCCTTCCTGTTTGTCTGTATGTCTGTTTATCTGTCTGCCTAACTGTTTACGAGCAAGGCAGCTGGTGTGTGTGTGTGTGTGTGTGTGTGTGTGTGTGTGTGTGTGTGTGTGTGTGTGTGTGTGTGTGTGTGTGTGTGTGTGTGTGTGTGTGTGTGTGTGTGTCCCCTCGAAAAACTGTGCTCACATGTGTGTACCATGTCTCGTGTGTGTTTATCTCAAGTGATATGTACGTAAATATATGTGAATACATGTCTCTCACGTTAGTGTAAATATACTCGTGCGTGTGCGTCTACTGTATGTATGTATGTATGTATGTAAATATGTATGTATGCGTGCGTGCGTGCGTGCATCTCGGTTCCGAAAGTACTTCACATGTTCTTATCGTTACTTTATGTGTATAGCCTGTGCGTATGTGTGTGTATGTGTATAGCCTGTGCGTATGTGTGTGCATGTGTGATGTGTATGTGTCTGTAATTCATGTGTAAAAGTTCCTGTCACGTGTACTCATGTACGTGGTTATGAATGTGTGTACTTGCCTAATGTAAGTGTGTATGTGGCTATGTGTATGCATCTGCCTCATGTGTGTATGTGGCAATGTGTACTGGCCTCACGTAAACATATGGGATTATGTAAGTGCATGTGCCTGCTTCATGTATCTGTGAGTTATGTGTGCGTGTAGCTGCCACATATCAGCGTGCCTGTGCTTACGTATGTGTGTACGTATGCTGACGTGTACAGGTATGTGTAGACGCACTCACCTGGCCAAATATAACTTCACGCCTGCCGCATTTAGACCGGGGGGAAGGAGGTAGGTGGTATTATCAGCTGTGGGGTATAGGTGTGGTGGGTATTGGGTGGTGTAGGGGACAGTGTTGTGGGTGGATGAAGTGTATGTAGGGTCTGGTGCATGTAAGGGAGTGTAGAATTTAGAGAGAGAGCTGGGTGGAGAAGGTACAGAGTGGGATGGGCGTAGGTTGTATAGGTGACCTGACAAAAGGGTGTGGTTTGTGTAGCAGGAAGACAGAAATGCTGAGACGAGGTGTAGAGATAGGGTGTAGAGACAGACAGGTGAAGAGCTAAGGTGTAAAGATAGAGTATACTGTAGAGGTAAAATACAGTGATAGGGCATGGATAGGGTGTGGATACAAGATAAATAACATGGAGTCAAGGAGACAAGATGAGACAGATAGGGTGTAGGGTGATAGTATAGGGACCATGGTGTATTAGCCGTATGGGGTGAAGCATGAGTGCAGGAGGGTGATAGTTCTAAATATCTGTAGTGTGTAGTGTGCTGACAGGGTGGTGAGTGGGGAAAAAAACAAAAAGATACGGTGCGTGGCTGTAAGATGTAGAGTGAAACGGATCATGTGAAGGTGTGGGGTGCTGAAGGTGTGGTGAGGGAGTGTAGGGCGTTGCAGGTGTTGAGAGGGATGGTGGCTGGTGTAGGGTGAAGAGTGTGGGTGTAGAGTGAAGGCAGAGCATGACCATGAAGTGTAACAGGAGGTGACCACAGTAACGTTGCCACCACCTGCCTTCCTGGAGTCTACACCCCTACATCTGCACCCGTACAGATAGTCTACACCTACACTCCTCAATTACACCCCTACAGCTAGTTTCTACACCTAAACCCCCATAAATAGCCTCTACACCTGTACCAAGACTTACATTCCTACACTTGCACTCTTCAAATATCTACGCTCTTACTTACACCTCTACACTTCTGCCTACGACTCCTACACACACACACACACACACACACACACACACACACACAGCTACACCTACATTTACACCCACACCTACACCAACACCTACGTCTGCTTCTACACATTCTCAATAGTAGAACCAGAATCAGGACGCCCAGAAAAAGTCAATGCAAAATATACATAAGAAAAAAAAAATCTAAATAAAAATAGCGAACATATCTTTTTTCTAAACTCTTTCAAAATAGCACAATGTTATCATAATGTACAGAAATGCAAGTAACAATGATAAATAATAGCGATGGTCCAATGGGGAGATCTGTATGGTCGACAAATGGAAAACTCCCGCCCGAGCCAGCAAGAATACGGTGTGGACGAGCCCTTAAAACTTAAGAGGCGTACCCAAGGCTCAATGAACGGAGTATAGAACGATGCGACAGAATTTGCGCTTCAGTGTTCTCGAGGGCCGTATTTGGCACTAGAGGTTTCGTAGCAATTTTTCCGGGCGAATTATTAAGCACGTTACACCCTCATGTTCTCTTGTACGTTACTTCTATATTTCGTAGCAAATTTTTCCTGGAGAATTATTAAGCACCTTACACCCTCATGTTCTCATCTACGTTACTTATATATTTCTAGCCCTGGCATGCAAAACAATTCGCCGAGGAAGAGGTGCTACGAAGCCTCCTCTGATACTAAGAATACATTTGTTGGACAGGAGTCAGAGCTCTTGTCGCTTTTAACTGCGTATAATCTAAAATGGAACCAAGCTATTATCAATTTTCTTAGTATGACGCCACGCTTCTCCCTACACCATTAATACTGTCGTTCGGCCAGCCAAGTCTTTCTCAATATACGAATCAGTTCTTTGGAGGAAAAATGTTGAGCACGCATCCCCGCCCTGCAACAGAACAAAGGCGATGTGTCTGGATGTACTGTATATTCTAACACTACGATGCTTTAATTACTGTAGTTATCTGTCTATCAATCTGTCTGTCTATCTACATGTCTGTGTTTATCTATTTAACCAAACGTCTTAATTCCGGAGAGAGTCGCCACGAACACATCCTCTCCACGACGCCTTATCCTCCTCGATCAGCTAACCTTCCCTGTCTGCCTACATACATGCACATACACACACATACATAGACACAAATATGCATAAATAATATAAATAGCTGCCTACCTCACCATTCTACCAACCTACACTTACTCCAGTTCACCATATCCTGCCCTCCTTATCTACCTACCTATCGACCTACCTACCTACTTACGTCTCCGCTACACCTCACCTACCCACGCCCACATTTGTATCATACACCAACACCTGTTCTCATACCTACACCCACAAGTATACCTTTCTGTCTGGAACAATCTTTAATTTGTCATCTGTACTGTTTTTATATCTTTCTTCTGCTCTCCCTCCTCCCCTCCTCTCTCTTTCTCTCTCTCTCTCTCTCTCTCTCTACATCACTATCAATCCATCCGTTTCATCCATCTATCTATTTATCAGTCTATATAATTCTGACATCTATAGTCAGCCATATCTATCTATATATCTATCTCGATCGATCTGTGTTCCATGTTCTGTTCTATGAAGGTATTTTTATATTCAACTATCTATCTATCTATCTATCTATCTCCAGCCTCTATTACCTACCCTCTATCTACCTACGCAACAGTCCATCTATATTCAATGACCTAACACCTCCAAAGCTACCCATTATCAGCTTTCTCCTCCTACTCTAGCAATGTACCTACCTACCTATCTATCAGTTAATCTTTGTCTATCTACCTCATCTATCACACACACACACACACACACACACACAGTTATATCCAGACACGTTTACACCCACTTATTCACACACACACTACACCTACACAAGTCTACAACAGTCTAGGTTAATGACTAGCCTAAAAAAACCGAGAGAGAGAGAGAGAGAGAGAAACCCCCCCCCACACAGGAAAACTAGGACAGGAGATAACAAAGACATAAGACTGCAAGAAGTTTACAATAAGCTTACTAACGGAGTATTACGGGGCGGGGCGGCGCGAGGTGGTGGGATGCTTCGGGGCAGGGCGGGAATGTCTTAACCCCCTGAGCCCAAAGACGCGATTTTTATATTTGCTACTCCAAGACGATTTTATTTTCAGCTGCGAGAGCCCCTTTGTAAAGAAAAGGGTTATATCTATTTCCCTACATCTATTTCATATCTTTATCTATTTTCATCTTTATCTATCTCTATACATCTTTAATATATCTACATCTTTATCTATATCATTACATCTCTACCTCTTCATCTCTATCTATATTTATACGTCTTTATATCTACACCTTCATCTTTATCCCTAAATCTAACCACTCCAGTTTGATGTCTCTCCAGATCAGAGCAAAATCGTCTGGGGAAGGCAAGGACACGGAAAAAATCACAGTGAAAGGTTTAGGGGTGGGCAGGACTGGGTGTTTCGGGGCAGGACTGGGAATTTCGGGGCAGGACTGGGTGTTTCGGGGCAGAACTGGGTGTTTCGGGACAGAACTGGGTGTTTCGGGGCAGGACTGAGTTCTGGGGTAGGACTGGGTGTTTTGGGGCAGGACTGTGTGTTTCGGGGCAAGACTGAGTTTTGGGGTAGGAGTGGGTATTTCGGAGTAAGACAGTATTTCGGGGCAGGAGTGGGTGTTTCGGGGGCAGGAGTGGGTGTCTCGGGGCAGGACTGGGTCTTTCGGGGCAGGACTGGGTGTCTCGAGGCAGGATTGGGTGTTTCGGGGCAGGATTGGGTATTTCAGGTCAGGAGTGGGTGTTGCGGGGTAGGAGTGGGAGTTAAAGGGCAGGACTGGGAGTTTTGTGGCGGGATGGGGTAGGAATGTGGGTTTCGGGTGCACGTAAGCTGGTAGACTTTACGAAGGTTGGTAGGTACGTAGATGCCCTTCCTCACGAACCTACCAACCTTCCTACCGACTTACCTACCTACCTCCTTCCTTCCCTCCCTGCGTACCTCATTCCTTCCCTCCTTGTCAAGCAACCTCCCTACTTACTTCCTTGCCTACCAACCTGCCTCTCTCCTTCCCTATCTACTACCTGCCTACCTACCCTCCCTCAAAACGGTACAGCAACTCAGCCAGACAGCACTGCACCTCACAACGGTACACAGTCAACAACCAAAGATACCGTTCCATTAAAAAAAGAAAAAAAAAATGTCACGCCAGCATTTGAGCGAGCGAGCGAACAATTCAGCTTCAGTGAGCGCTCCAAGGCCTCGAATCAAAGCATGTTTCAATTTCCTACGTTCTTGTGGCTTTTAGTTTCGTGGTTTTTTTTTTTTTTTTGGTGGAGGGGGGAGAGGGGGACTGCTGGAGTTTGTATGTGTTTTCTCTTGGGTGACAGTGATGGATGAGACCTCCCCCTCCCGTTAGCCTCTGTTCCCCCTTCCCCTCATACCGTCTCCCTCTCCCCTCGCCTTCTCCCCCCCCCTCACCCCGCTACTGTCCAAGCTCACAAACACGTTGATTGCACAAGGGAGACTGCAGGGATGGATGGATGGAGGGAGGGAGGAAGAGGGAGGGAGTGATAAAAGGATGGAAACAAGTTATCAACGATTAACTAAAATGGGAACGCAGGAAGGAAGGAAGGAGGGAAGGAAAGAAAGATATGGAGGAAGGAAGGAAGCAAGTAGGAAGATAGAAAAGTAAGTATAATGACTGAATGCTTGGCTGGCTGGGTAGCTAGATGGATGGAAGGAAGGAGGAAAAGAAAGAAAAATGGATGATGGATAAATGGACGACAGAAAAGAATGGAGGATCAAGGGATGGACAGGTAGAAGGCAAGAATGAAAGACGGAAGGAACGAGGGAATAGTGAATGAATGGAAAGAATGAATGAATAGTTGCACATTTTTTTAAAGACAGAGAGCAGAATCTTTTAGCCTTGACTTAACACTGCAAAGTATACAATATTATACAGTTCTGGGAAAATAGTATGATAGCTGCATTAACATCAAGGGTCGTACTCATTAATTTCAGATGATTCGTAGCGCCTCTTCCTTAGCGATTTATTTTGCATATGGTAGTCTGATTTTATCTTGGGCATTTATGCACTTTTAATATCCACATAGTTTGCATCTCTCTCTCTCTCTCTCTCTCTCACACACACACACACACACACACACACACACACACACACACACACACACACACTGGCGTGTCATAAAACAGTAATATTCTCTATTACGATATTAGCATCCTTTTAACTACTGATCAGAACTTAGAAAATATTATTCAAGCCAATTCATTTACATCATTTGTATCTGTTCTAATATCCACATACAGTAGTTATAACATATATTCTAGGGTCGTTTTCTTTGAACTAAATAAAACTGTCTGATTTGGGCAAGAAAAAAACTCGTATTTAACATCCAAGAGGTTAATGATAAAAACAATAGATTAGCCCGAAATTAGCAAGGGAAATAATAAGAAGAGGTAAATCCCATCCAAGAGGTAACTGAGAAGGGATAAAAACAACAGATTTACCTAAAAGACTAAGGCCGATAGAGTTCTAACTAGACTCCTTTTACTCTAACTTGGCCTAAAATCGCCGTCTCTCCATTTTGAGTGCTCTCGTTACGATAGACGATAGAGGCTGTGGTGGCGGAGTATGATCATAAAAACGCTCAGAAAATGTGCAATAATAGGATTTTAAAAAATTAGATGGTAAAGAGTACGAAAAGATATGAGAAACAGAGAAAATGAGAAACGACGAGAAAGTGAGAAATTATATGAAAATACGAGGATTTAAGAGAAAAATGTGAGACAGTAAGAGACGTGAGACAGTAAGAGAAAATGTGGGAAATTACAGAAAACGTGAAAGTAGGAAAAATATAAGAAAGCAAAATAAAATGTGAAAATTATAAAAACGCGAAAATGAAAATACCGAGATCCTATTAAAGTATTTGAAACTAAGGGTGAAGATTATAAAACCTTGAGATCCTAAAAAAAAAAGTAGAAACTAAGAATTGTGAAAAATGATAAAAATGTGGTATCCTTAGAAAATATATATATAAAAAAAAATAACAAAGTGACAAATTACGAAAACGTGGGATTCTTAAAAAAAAATGGGAAGCTAAGAAAATGTGGGTTAAGAAAAATATTAAGAAAAACTACTTGAAATGGTTATACCTGAAATGAGAGAGAGAGAGAGAGAGAGAGAGAGAGAGAGAGAGAGAGAGAGAGAGAGAGAGAGCAAACTGGGCTGAGAGTTGCATCTGTGCGAAGTTCTGAGGACGTCAATTAAACCAAGGAGACAAAACTGATAAGAACTAATTGCGCGCGCGCGCGCGCACGCACGCACGCACGCACGCACGCACACACACACACACACACACACACACACACACACACACACACACACACACACACACACACACACACACACACACACCCCAGACACACACACGGTCACACAGAGAAACAGACAGAAGCATCTACACACAAATTACACTCTTCCTCTCCCCTCATCCCCCTTCTCTTATCCTCTCCTCTCCTCTCCCCCTCAGTCGCCAGCCAGAGGTCACAGGTCACATGTCCCTCCTCTCAACCACCCCTCCACCTTCCCCAACTACCCCCACCCCCTCCCCTTTCCCGCACCCCCTACCCCTTCCCCATCTACCAAAATACCTCCGACTTAAAGGTCACATGCCCAGTGCTTGACCTTTCGCCGGAAAATACTTACATACAAACACGCACATGGTCTTATATACATACACAAGGATTCACCTGCATTCATACGTTGTACAGTCATAAGTCTAAGCTAAATGTTACTATCATTAATCTGGCACACACACACACACACAAAACAACAGCATCGCTCAACATTCAGTGCACTGCGACCACCAGTACCTAAATAGAAAGCCCGCCTAAACGTTTTCCCCAGCCTTTTTGTTTTTCCATGAAGTTAGGGGCGGAAAGGCTGTTTATAGAATGTAAACATGAGATTAAAGGGCATGGTTCATTTCACCCACATGCTCGGAATTTTTGGAGTGTTGTTAGTGAGGCAGGCTGAAATGCTGAGGAGTGCTCTCTCTCTAGGGAAGGCAGGGGGGCGAGGATTTTCAAGGGGTCGTGTTTTCCAATATTTCCTCACACACACACACACACACACACACACACACACACACACACACACACACACACACACACACACATACACACATACAGTATAATATATATATATATATATATATATATATATATATATATATATATATATATATATATATTGTACATACATACATATCGGTAGACACAGTATACATGAACAAAAGATGAAAGCCTGAGAAAATAAAAACCGTCTCTTTCACAGAGGGCTAAAGAAGAAAGAGTCAAAAGCGAGATCCATTCATTCCGAGCTGCCTGGACAACCGATTTTGACAGACGGGATGATACAGTGTGCAAGGCTATCAGTGGACTCTTGCCTTACGGAGATGGACAGAGATAAAGTGTTAAGAGTATACCTAAGCACCTGTCGGATTATTCTCAGTTGGCTGCATCAAAAATATATATCAATACTCGTGCTCCCTTAGTCGGTTGCATTAAAAATATACAGTACTACCATCTGTAAATGATATCATACCGTCACAACCATGGCGAATACCCGAGAGGGAATAGTTTTGTTAATAAAGAGACGCAAATAGTGTAGGAAACAAGAATTTTAAAGAGTTTACACCAGAACACATAGACAGATGGATTGACAGAAGATGGATGGGCAGAAACACACAAATAAATTGATATAGACAGGTAGCTACACCAACTGATGGACAGATAAGCAAATTTAAAAACACACAAAATAAATCATATTAACACACGAATATTCACAAGCAAGAGACGGGAGAAATACCACACCATGATGTTAATTATAAAAACATACCACGGCGCGTCTGGGGGAGAGAGAGAGAGAGAGAGAGAGAGAGAGAGAGAGAGAGAGAGAGAGAGAATGAGGTTCTCGTTATGAAGGGGCTGAGGTATGCGGAGAGGAGAGCGGTGGTGAGTGGAGAGAAGCTGCGGACTGGATACCAATTACTGGAGATCCGTCGACTAATTACTAGGCCAGAGTTTCATTAGTTGTCGGAATTACGCAGACAAATAGCTCCACCAACCTAAGAACGGCCACGCACCACCAACCTAAGAACGGCTACGCACCACCAACCTAAGAACGGCTACGCACCACCAACCTAAGAACGGCCACGCACCACCAACCTAAGAACGGCCACGCACCACCAACCTAAGAACGGCCACGCACCACCGCCCACCGAATCGAGAAGGAAGTCTCAATCTGTCAGTCCTTCTGGTATCCGGGCCTAGCGAGACTTTTTGAATAACGTACTGATAGAAACCAAAACATTACGATTAAAAGCGAAAAATATTTACACAAAATGATCTGCATTAGAAAAACTACCAGTGCAGGGCGCCACGACGAACCCTGCGGCGACAAGCGGTGTTTCGTGAAGATCTTGGCCGCGTGGGAGGGAAGCGGTAAAAACGTACAGGAGGCCCTGAAAGAGCTGACCAGCCCTACCACGCCCTCCACCGCGTCCTCCTGCACCTCGCCTAAGACCAAGACCAACCCCAAAACCAAGACCTCAACCGCGTCCCCCTGCACCCGGCCAAAGACCAAGCCCAAGGTCAAGCCCAAGACCAAGCCCCCAACCGGGCAGGACCCCACCCCCACCAGCAAAGCCTCCTCGAACACCCCTCCATCTCCCTCCCTTCACACCCTCCCCCAAACTGCTCCTCCAGATCTGGCTTTGTCCACATACCCTCTTTCCCCCGCCTCCATGTCCGAGATTCCTCCTATTGTCCTGAAGGTCATTTATAAGCTGGCCGAGGAGTGGGCAAATCGGGTAAGAAGTAAGATTTTGGAGGCGAAGGCGGAAATCGACAACCCGATCAATGTGGAGTTGAAAGTCGTTTTCCCAGACGATTTTTTCCAGAAACTATTGGAAAGGGCACCGGAAAAGCGGAGGAAGAGAAAGGAAAGTCCTCCCCAAAAGGGGGGAGAGAATGAAGAGGGTAGAGGTCAGAGGAAAAAAAGAAAAAAGGGAAAAGGAAAGAGAAAAAAGCCTGAGGATGACACAGGCAAGGAAAAAAAGCCTGAGGATGGGAAAGGTAAGGCGAAAAAAAAACCTGAAGATGTGAAGAAAGGCAAAGGAAAAAAGTCTGAGGATGGGAATGGCAAGGGAAAAAAGCCCGACGATGTGAAGAAAGGCAAGGCAAAAAAGCTGTGATGAAAGAAAGGCAAAGGAAAAAGTCTGACGATACGAAGAAAGGCAAGGGAAAAAAAGCCTGAGGAGGAAAAGGGCTAAAAATGGGCGCCAAAAGGGTGCCGAACAGGTTCAGTTCTTCCTCGTGACTCGGGTCGCGAATAAACCTTATGGACCGCAAGACTTACGTAGCAGTCTATCCTATTTCTCCTCTCGGGGGATGGGGATGTAGTGAAGGTAGGTCTACTCCCCCATGGGAAGGTGAGGGGGAAGAATACTTCCCCAGTATCCCTGGCTGTCGTAGAAAGCTACTGAAATGGGCCTTTTTATCTCCTGTCTTGTCTCCGAATACTGTCCTCTTCCGCTCCTCTGTCTATCTTCTTGATATTTCCGTCTTTCTTCCGGCCTTTATTTCCCCTTTACTCCTACTGTGCCATACAGCCATATTATGGCTTTGTTTAATTCTTTATTATTCCTTCCTACAACTATCATTATATTATTGTCTTACTGCTACTTTGTTATTATTATTATTATTAATATTATTGAGATGGCTTTTTCCATACCCTAACACGAATATTTAGAAGTGGTAGGTGGAGGCGCTCACCATCCACTCACTAGCTGTATGCTGCTCTTGGGCGCCTGCCCTTTCTTCTCTTCCTTCCATCCTCTTCTGTCTATCTTTCATTCTTTCCTCTTCCTTCTGTCTACGGGTGACTGTACACTGAGTGACAGGCCAAATGGTTTCCTGTACACCAGGAAACCATTTACTACGTTGGGTGGTAACCATATAACCAAATAATGGCGCCTGGTGGTTTAATAGGTAATTAAGGCCCTCCAATCGGACTGAGCCGGTGCAGGTTTACATCCAAGGGATGGATGGGGTTTATTGCTAGCGTAATGCCACTCTGGGATGAGTGAGGCTGGTCACTGCCATCTTAACTGTCAGGACCAACTTGCCTAGCCCCGGGCTCCTACGCTCCTCATGGGGCAACACTGGATTAGATGATGAATGAAATGAACGAAAAAAAAAAAAAAAAGTGTCGCTGACGTTTCCTGTTGAATCTGAGTCGAAGTTCAAAGCGGCGAGAGTCACTGCGTTTTCGATTTCCCTCGCATACCACACGGCTTGAGAGAGAGAGAGAGAGAGAGAGAGATTAAACCCAAACTAACACCACTCCCTTGCCGCACGGTCGAGATAACAGCAATTTGGCTACAATGAACTCTAGAATACATTCAGATAGCTGCCATTTTAAATAAACGACTTTAATATATAACCAAGAATTTTATCAGGATCTGGACAATCTTACAAGGGGAAGAGAAGAAAAATATTAAGGATTTTAAAAGTGTACTATACCGTAAACCCCAAGGTATTTAGGAAAGTCGTATCTATATTATTCATACAGTATTTCAGTTTATATATTAATTTTTAACGACACAACCTTCATAAATAAGGCAGATGTTAAAAAAAAAAAAGGTCAAGAAATTTAAAAGTTTATACCTTCCTTAACATCCAATGAGAGTGCTAAACCCACTAGAACACCAGGCATCCATTTGGCGATATGGTCACCACCCAACGAAGTAAATGTTTCCCTGGACTACATACAATAATAACTAGTTTGTCACCCCGTGCCACCTGAACGTAGCACTACATCGCGTGAATGGATGGTGAGAGACCCTACCACCACCTACCTAAGTACACCAAGAATTTTATTAAAGCACGGAAATATTTACAAGGATGATAAAAGAAAAATGCAAGACACAGAAATTTTAAAAGTGCATTCCCTGGCGCCTTCCACCCGACGTGAGTGAGAATATATGATGAACCCAAACAAAATTATCGGGTTTATGGAGCCCGTTTACGAGAGAGAGAGAGAGAGAGAGAGAGAGAGAGAGAGAGATTCCGTGGGGTTGACAGAAGAGTAAATGATTTTGTGGCCCAAATCACTATATAGCAAGCTTTTGACAGATCTCCGCTTTTCCTACTTTCTCTTTCCGTGTCTCTGGATCCTGCCTCATCCTATTTTTGAACAGGAAAAATGGGACAGGATGGTGGTGGTGGTGGTGGTGGTGGTGGTGGTGTGGTGATAAGAGAGACTGATAAAACTTTCAATAACCCCGTTTTATTGTGTACAAACCAACGTCAGACATTATTCAGCTGACAGTGAGTCATAGGAGCGTGAGTGTTAACCCCATCGCTAAGATAAATAAAGTCACAACAATCTGGTTTTATTTATGTCTGGGTTTTAATGAAGATAATTACACTAACGATAAATCAACGATAATGTGTTAGGGTAGTAAGAGTTACCATTCTTATCTATATGTAAACGCCAGTGGGGGTGTCCGCTCGCTCTCTCTCTCTCTCTCTCAACTGGCAATCACTTTTCTTACCCTCTCTATTTATCTCTTCATTCTTGTGCCTGTCTCTCAACTGGCAATCATTGTTTTCTCACCTCCCTCTTTATATCTTAATTTCTCTCTCTCTCTCTCTCTCTCTCTCTCTCTCTCTCTGTTTTCTTCATTATAACATTCCTTCTCAGTCCTGCCTCACTTTATTCTCCCCTACCCTTCCTCTTTCTCTTTTTCCCCCTCCCTTCTCCCACCCCATCCCCCTCTCCTCCTTCACATTTACATACACATTCCTACTACTCCTCTTCCCCCAAATGCCTCTTCCCCTTCCCCTGCCCCTCCCCTCTCACATTTACATCCTTTCTCTCCCCCCCTCCTTTTTCTCTCCAATTCTCCTCCTCTTTCCTTTTCCTTCCTCCCTCCTTTCCCACTCTTACACCTTTCTCTTCTTTTTCCTCCCCCGATCGGTTATCCCCTTCCCCCTCCATCCCCGTCCTCTCTATCCTTCTCATCTCCCCTCCTCTACCCCTTCCGCCCCCTCCCCCTTCCCCTCCTCCAACCCACACACAGAGGCCGGCGAGGTGACCAAGCAGGGACAATGACCTCCCCCTCCCCTCCAACCACCTCCTTCTCTCTCCTTCCCCCTCCCTCTTTCCTGTCCCCCCTCCCTTCTGCTTGCTTCTCTTCTTCTTCTTCCTCTTCTCCCCTCCACCCCACCCCACGTTCTCCTTTCACCCTCCCCTTTCCCCACCCGTCCTCTCTTCTCCCTCTTTTCAATTCCCCATCTCCTTGCCTCCCTCCTGCCTGTCGCACCTTCTTTCCTCTTCCCTCCCCTCCCTTTCCTCTTTCCTGTCTCTGTTCTCGTTGCTCTCTTCCCCTCTCTCCTCCAATCCCTCTCCCCTTCTTCCTTTTTACATACTCCTTCCCTCCCTAATTTCCTACTCTCCCTCTCGGCATCTCTTCCACTTCCCCTCTCCCTTCCCTCCTTCTTGCCTTCACCTTCCCCTGTTCCTTCTCTCCCATCTCTCGTCCCCTCCTCTTCCCCCTTCCTTCCTCCCTCCCTCCTACATGCACTCTCTGTCCTACCTTGAACTCTGAATTAAGGAGGAGGAGGAGGAGGAGGAGGAAAGCGGAATGGACAAGGCAAATTTTCTTGACAAAAAATGGAGAGAGAGAGAGAGAGAGAGAGAGAGAGAGAGAGAGAGAGAGAGAGAGAATAAACTCGTGTGACAAGCAAGAATAAAATGCAGATTACGTCTAAGGGGTAAATGGATGTGTATTATCCTGTATTATGTTACTGATGGAAACGCCTGTCGATATTAACCCTCTCATCTTCAGGAAAACTTTAGTAATGTACCCTAGCTAACGCCAGACGATTTTATTCAGCTGAGAGTGGGTCATAGGAGCCTGATTTCATGTTCCTGGTGTGTACTGTAAGGTGTATAATTCTGTACAAGATTACTTTCAATCGGGAATGCTGTGTTTGTGATTTTGTAATATCTAATATAGCTGGTTGGTTGTCTTTGGATCTTATTTTCTCTATATATCATCATCATCATCATCATCATCATCACTGTTACTGGTTGTGGTTACTATCCACCTAATTTTTATCACTAGGAACGGAATGGTGATAATGACGAAATGTTGATAATGACGACTCGGAGTGGTGATAATGAAGAATATGTTAGTGATGGTGATAATGGACTAGCGATTTTACCTCTCCTCCCTCCAACTCTCAATCACTTTCACCTGTCTCCTAACCCCCTCTGCAACCCGTTAATTCCTTGATTTATTCTCAGCTAATTGATGGGCGTTTTCTGTAAGGGTAATTTGGGTTGATTCTTGGTGCTTTAAATTTTAGTGTACGTAATACTCGTCTGTGTGTGTGTGTGTGTGTGTGTGTGTGTGTGTGTGTGTGTGTGTGTGTGTGTGTGTGTGTGTGTGTGTGTGTGTGTGTGTATTATACTGTATTTATAACTGGAGGGTAGATAGATCGCAGATGCTTGGAATGATATGACAGTCGTGGAGTGTTACACAGTGCTACAGTGTTACATGGTGTTAGTACATCATTGAAGGACGTTACATAGGGGAACATTGCTACACAGACCTACACAGTGGTCATTCAGTACTCAAAGGGTGTTACACAGTGGCACAGTGTTAAAAAGAACGCGCTTAACATTGGTAGAAATACAGTGCTAATGTTACATGATGCCATTATGAAGTGGGTGTTGCAGAGTGCCACAGTGTTAGTGGCACCATCACCAGACAACACTTCGATGATGGCAAAGGAAGGGGACGGTGAAGATGGGAGGGAGAAACAGGGAGAAAGAGGAATGGGGGAGGAGAGGAGGAGAGAAGGCAAAAGGGTGGAGCGTCCAGGGAGAGGGGCGGTGGGTGCAAAGGAGTAAGGGAAGGGGGAGTGGAGCTCGTGGGCGGTTTGAAGAGGAGTGAGGAGGAGAACAGCAGTGAGGAGGGGGAAAGCGGAGAGAAGGGGAACGAGACAGGGAGAGGTGAGGGTCAGAGGGACACAGGAAAGGGGGAGGGGGAGTAAAGAAGAAGGGGAGGGGAGGAGGAGTGAGAAGCGCAGAAGAGGAGGGGGTAGGAGTGGTGAGAGGGAACATGAGAGGTGGAGTGGGGTACAGGCAAGGGGGGTCAAACCAAACAAGATGCCGGTTGTTGCACACTGTCACTTGCTTGCAACACGTGGTGGTGGGGGGTGGGGGTGCGGGTGGAGATAGGGCTGGAATCTAGACCCCTCGTCACTTTAGAAGGTCACGTAGCATCTGTCCCTGTTATCTCCTTTACCAGATCATTTCTGCACGTGGCAAGCTAACACAGAGGGTGGTCCATATATAAGGCTCCTTCGAAAAGCCTCTCACAAATCGAACTAAAGTTTCCGAAATTAGAAACAAAAATAAAAGGTCATCGAGGTCGAGGGATGAAACGACGACTAAAAAAATATGCATTAATGTATTTTCCTCTAGCTGATGCCATGTGATTTTATATGGCACATGGGAACCTCATCTCCTTGGAACACCACGATATCCATTTCATTCCAGTCTTGATATCCACAAACGGTTTTATTTTGATTAGGAGAGACCTCAGATGGTGAGGGAGAAAGAAAAATCCTCCAATAAACCCCTACACTATCACGACGATTTTATTCAGCCAATGTGAATACCCGAGTGAGTGAAAAGGCTGGTATTGTCTAGTAGGTCACTAGCATTGTTGGGACTTCCAATGATAAAAAAATAAATGCATTTTAACGTGGTATAAATCAAGATGTAATTTTGCCAGTGTGTGTGTGTGTGTGTGTGTGTGTGTGTGTGTGTGTGTGTGTGTGTGTGTGTGTGTGTGTGTGTGTGTGTGTGTGTATGAGGGACATGTGTGGGGGCGCCGAGGAATGTGCGGGGAGGGAAAGGGAGGAAGGAGGAGGAGAGGGGGCAGCACACAGATGGTGGGCAAGGGTAGAGAGAAGGGAAAGAAAGAATAAAATATTTTGTAACATATATCTATCTACCTATCTATATGAGAGAGAGAGAGAGAGAGAGAGAGAGAGAGAGAGAGAGAGAGAGAGAGAGAGAGAGAGAGAGAGAGAGAGGGTGGTAGGTCGAGGGTAAAGAGGAAGAAGAGAAGACAGAGAGGAGTAAAGGAGAGGGGAGGCAAGAAGCATGGGGTGGGGTGGGGAGAGAACGACACATCTGGTGGGTACAGAGGAGAGAGGGGAAAGAGGGAGATGGGAAGAGGAGGCATTGAAAGAAAATGACGGGGAAAGAACGCGATCGAGGGGAAATGGGAGAGGAAATAATGGAAAAATGGAGAAGAGGGAAAAAAAAAAAACACTAAACAAGAAGGAAATGAGGAAGGGGGGAAGTGGGGCGATAGGGAAAAGGAAGAACAGAGAGAGAGAGAGAGAGAGGTGGGGGGGGAGGTGGCAGTACACGTTTCCACATAAATAATCACTCTCCCTGACCTTGACCCCCCCCTCCCCTCTCACCCTCACCTCCTCCTATTCTTCCACCCCCCCTTCTCCCCCTCCCCCATCCACCTGTCCTCTTCCGTCCTCCTACCTCCAATTCCCCTACTCCTCCCATCCACCCTCTCCTCCCCACCACTCTCTTCCTTCCTCCTCCATTTTCTCCTCTGATTCGTCTCTCCTTGACCATGACCTTCCCTCCTCTCTCTCTCTCTCTCTCTTAGGGATTTACGGAAGTGATGATTCGCCTGGTGGATTAGTGGGTTGCGGCGCTTTAATGACGGGTGACACAGGAGGGTTAGTTGGAGAGAGAGAGAGAGAGAGAGAGAGAGAGAGAGAGAGAGAGAGAGCTACTTCCACAACCTCATACATATTCTACTGATAAGCTGGTCGCCTTTATAACTACATAATTTGTTGACTGGAATCGACTAGCCAGCAGTGATTAATTTTTAGGTGCTGGGTCATCTCTAATAGCGGCCCTGTCCGTCTCTCTCTTACTAACAATTTTTGGACGCGGGGTACTTAAATCCAGTAGGCTTTACAGGATTAATTCACACCACACCACAAAATCATCTTTCTACACTACACCACACAAAATCATCTTCCCACACCACACCACACCGCATAAAATCATCTTTGGGCACCACACCACACCACACCACACCGCATCACACCACACCACACCATACAAATTCATCTTCCCGCATCAAACTGCACCGCACAAAATCATCTTCCCTACAAAATCATATTCCCACACCGCACCACACACCACAATACACCACGCTACACTCGGACCCTATTGGAAAACCACCACACCACACCAATGACATTAAGTGAAGGGCCACGAATCTTCCGCATCTAGTACTTCTTCACTTCACGGTACTGGCTGATTAACCCTTTCGTTTTCCGTGGAGGCAACCCCTTCAGTGCGGCGACTTCACTTATTTCTTCCACTCCCAGACGCTTTTTGTTCCCTATGTCCCTTTCACTGTAACTTGGCCCAGGATTTTCGTCTACTGTAGCTTATTTCACGCGGGTCATTGGCAGAAAGGCACAATCTTGCAGCTCTACATCATTTTTACAGCACTTCTTCGTGACTGGCACTTCAAAATCTTTCCGTGTGTTTCAAGATCTTTCCTTAGCTGAATAAAATGGTCAAGAGGTAATATAAGTTAAAAAAAAATCTTACTGAAAGGGTTAAGGTTGGTTAATAAGACAAACAAATAAACATAAAAAGGCAGGAGATGCTTGAAGGGTACGAGAGCTTTGTTGTATGATCCTCTCTCTCTCTCTCATTTGTTTGCTGATGCAGCTTTCTCCTGTCAGTGTCTCCTCTTCCTGATCCTCTCCCCTCTCTCTACTTCACACACACACACACACACACACACACACACACACACACACACACACACACACACACACACACACACACACACACACACACACACACAGAAATATCACAGTGACTATATCAAATTTCAACTGATAGTAAGGGAATGCATAATTCATCATCATCATCATCATCATCATTCCAAGAGGGTGGGCAAGAACCGCAAAGAGAAAGAGAGAAAATGATACGAACCGCAAAGAGAAAGAGAGAAAATGATACGAACCGCAAAGAGAAAGAGAGAAACGAAGAGAAAGAGAGATAGGAAAAAGTTAATACACAACGTTCCTAACAATCTGACAACTCCCTCCTGAACAGAATAAAATCGTCTGGAGAGAGAGAGAGAGAGAGAGAGAGAGAGAGAGAGAGAGAGAGAGAGAGAGAGAGCGCAAATATTTAGTTAACGTCAAGGAACATCAGCGCTGGGAGAAAAAAATATATATACACTTGGCTCCAGTTACGCCTAGGACACTGATTTCCAGCCTGACTATACTGTGTTCACTTTTACTTGGCCTAATATTGTCTTCTCTCCTTCTTGAATGCTGATCTGAAACTAGAGATTAATACTAGAATACGATGCTAGTCACAAAGAAGTGTTATGGAAAGGATGCCAAGCCGAAGTATTGTCTTATTCTGCCACTAAGCTGTTACAAGAGATCAGTAATAAAATATGGTGCTAGTCACAAAGAAGTGCTATGGAGAGGGTGAAGTGCTGTTGTATTGTCTTATTCTACCACAGACCTACGGGAAATAAACTGCAAAAAGAAGAAACTCTGATACACTGCAAAAAGACGAAACTCTGATACACTGCAAAAAGATGAAACTCTGATACACTGCAAAAAGATGAAACTCTGATACACTGCAAAAAGAAGAAACTCTTGTACCCTGCAAAAAGACGAAACTCTCCGCCAAGTTCACGTGGACGGACTACAGTGCTTGTGATTAATGAGGGGAGTCACAGGGCGCCTGAGTACGAAAGATTATTTAGCGAGTCATAAACGAAGCCGCTGTGCAAGGCTCATACTAATGGGCAAGTACGTTGGCACACAAACTGAGGCGAGCTATTATTCATCAACAGTAAAACGAATTAATAATAATAATAACAATTAGTTGTAGTAGTGGTAGTAGTAGTAGCAGTAGTAGTAGTAATATTAATAATGATAATAATAATAATAATAATAATAATAATAATAATAATAATAATAATAATAACAACAACAACAACAACAGTCCTTCATGAATATTTTTTCTGTTGTGTTGTGAAAATGCCAGACTAATAAAGGCAAACCTATAACAGACTAAACATGAACTGATTAGAAAACAAATGCATTCGTCGACCACATGACCTGCGTCGCGTCATAAAACCCATCACTGAAGGGAGGTGGGTAGAGAACTGAGTGTGGTGAGGGAAGGAGTGAGTGGAATGGGTTGGTGGGGATGGGACAGAACACCATACCCCCTGAAAATGGATGTTATAGGAGCAGTAGTCTAAGTAACAATTATACTAACAACAACAACATTAACAAAATAAAAGAGTTGGGGATAGAACCGCGTGGGACGAGATGGATTTGTGGTGGGACTGGTAAATGACATGGGAGTATAACCTGTGAAAACGAGTGCTTAAGGATGAATCATTTTGCGTCCTAGAAGACATAAAAGACTTCAAGTACTCGCTGTTCTCAAATATCTGGCGTCTTGCTAGGTCAAAAAATCCAATACCAACGGCCCTTCCGCAGGCCTCTACATCCGGGTCACGCTGCGGACCCTGACTAGCTCACCTGCCAGAGGAAGTAACACGCTAATAACTACACTCGCCATACGGCCTTCCAACATTCCACCTTCACATAGCCGCATCATTATAAAAAACACCTCATGCATGGAGAAGAGGAGGAGAAAAGAGAAAGAAAGAGGAGGAGGTGGAGGAAGAGATATTATTCAACAACCATCGTCATTTCCAGCCTCGCCAGCCTTCTCCACTCTGACCTATTGCTTGTTCGCCTGCTCTCTCTGATCCTAGAAAACCTCCGAATTTCATCTATCCATCTTGCTGTCTATCTCTTCCTCTCACTCCATCTCTGGGTTGCGGTTCAGTTACCCTGGCTGTCTCTAGGTTATCTGTTCTCCCAAGATCGTGACCTGCCCACATCCAACCCTGCATATTTGTGTATGATTATATCCTCTATTTTCGTCCATTTCCTTATCCAGGAGGCTCTGTTTTTATCTCTCCATGTAACACCTAACGTAATCCTTTCCAGTTTCCTTTGAACACTCCGAAGTTTACGTTCCACAGAATTTGTCAAGTTCAAGCATTCCAATATACAAATTTGAACACCGAGAGCACACAGATCATACACTCCTGATTATTATTATTATTATTATTATTATTATTTTCTTAGGCGGCAGTGTCCTATCCTTCATGATGTTAATTACTTTACCGGAAGCCCGACATCTCATTCCTATATTCTTCGCTTTCATTTCGTTACCATAGAGTTGTGCAGTATCCACCCTAGGCATTATATAGTTCCCCATATATGCAAAGAGTTTAAGGTACGCCTGTTCTACTGATGATGATGATGAATAGGAGAGAGAGAGAGAGAGAGAGAGAGAGAGAGAGAGAGAGAGAGAGACTACAGGAACTCCATACCACCTGCCTAACATAACAATGAAAAATGGCACGATAAACTCTCTCTCTCTCTCTCTCACACACACACACACACACACACACACACACACACAAGGAACGGAGTGAAACTAAGCATGTAAGCATTATTCACCTGTAAGATGGTTATTTATGTGCATATATAAATAAACTTCTTTTTACTTAATATTTATGTGAGAGATCTGGGATATGCGAGTATGTGGCACAGATAAATAATTAAATATATTCGGGCTAACATATCATTCCCAAGAAGTGAAAGGTGCAAAAGGAATGTATAATAATAATAACAGTAACAGTAATAATAATAATAATAACAATAATAATAATAATAATAATAATAATAATAATAATAACCTCCAGACGATTTTATTCATCTCTGGAAGGAACTCATGATAGGGGGTTTAGAAGAGAGCCCGATCAACCCCTTCACCACAATCAAGTTCTCCTAAGCTGAATAAAGTCGTCTGGAGAAAGGGCATTAAGTATAAAAAATAATAATAAAGTTACAAAGATCACTGGGCTAGGTAAAGTTCAGGTTTAATCTTGGACCCTGAATGCCAACTTCAAAATTAGTTATACTTTCTACCTTTCTCATTAAATTTTCCTCACGTATTATCAGGCATACAAGGAACAGCATCTTAAAATTTCCTGTTTTTTTTTTTTTTTTTGCCGGAAGCCTTGGTGGGTGGAGGAGAGCCTATTGCTTTGGTATCCTACTCTCAGACTTTTTTCGATCTATTACCAGACGCCTTAATCCCGTAAGGGGTGGCCACAAACAAAACGCCTCCATGTCGCCCTGTCCCCCGCCATTTCACTGCCCTGTTCTTCAATTAATATTAAGGCCGGAACACTCGTAAGGTCTGTGCAGCTAACTCTCTCTCTCTCTCTCTCAGCACCCCAAGAGTCAGAGGTCGGTAGAGAAAGCTGACTCCCCCCCTCTCTCTCTCCTCCCCCCTCCTCTCTCTGACCCCCTTCACCTTTGTCTATCTATCTATCTATCTATCAATATGCCAGCCATCTGTTTCCCTCTTTACCAATCATTCAGCACATTATTCTATCTCTTGTCTATCAAAATCGGTTGTATGTTCAGTAAATTACCTACCTGGCAGTCCTTCTATCAGTTATGCATGTCACTACAAGCCATCCCCCATCTATCTGCCTATCTATCTATCCACAACATCTATCTATCTATCCATCCGTCTGTTGCCATCCATCTATTACCTTTCTATCTACCGATTTTACCATCTATCTGTCATAATATCAAATCATATATCTTTGTCACCTCTGTCATATACCAAACCATATATCTATCTTTGTCACTTAATACACTGTCCATTAAATTGTGTGTGTGTGTGTGTGTGTGTGTGTGTGTGTGTGTGTGTGTGTGTGTGTGTGTGTGTGTGTGTGTGTGTGTGTGTGTGAGAGAGAGAGAGAGAGAGAGAGAGAGAGAGAGAGAGAGAGAGAGAGAGAGAGAGAGAATGAGGTGTAAGTGTGACATGTGATGTATGAGACGTAAGAAATGGCATGTTAAGTATGAAAACCATGAAGTGTAAAGTATGCGATATGGCGGTAGGAAGGTAGGAAGTGTGGAGGAATGACGCGTAAAGCTTTAAGAAATGCAGCTGTTGTTGCTTTACCACGGTGTGTCTGGCCAAGCAGACCCATCGACCACAAGCAAGCAGCCTCCCCTCCAGTGGCAGACAGCGCCTCGCCAGGGTCGGAACAGGGTCTTTCTACATATGGCAAGCAGCGAAAATGGAAGAAGCATAGCCTCCAATAGGATAAGCAGTGTATAGGAGACATATATGGTACTAGTCTCAGCCGGGACTTTAACTTCTCGGTAAATGTGGTCGATTTCCCCGTTTAGGAGTGTTGCGCAAGACCAGCTACTGGGCCTTGGCCCCACGTCACTCTCATGGTAGTACCTCCCTTGACAATGGTAACCATTAACCTACTACCTTTTTGGTGGATTAACGGGTGCTACACCTTGCACAAAGGTGACCCGGGTCTAAGGATGCGTCATTTTCCCTGAGCCGGACACATGCTCCGGCAGCATACCCTCAGACGTGCACTATGAGGTGTAAGTGTGAGAGAAGGGGGTATAAGACAAGATATCATGTAGTGCGGGGAGTAAGGTATAGTAAGGTACAAAGTGTGGGATAATGATAAAGTGTGAGATGTAATGGTAGGAAGGTGTAAGGCAAAAGACATAAGGTATGAGGCATAAAGAGGCCACTGTTTACCCTCAGCACTAACACTACCAAGTGCTCAGTGAACTGGCTCGCACCCAGGTTAGTAAACACTCCCACTCTCTAGTTCTCCCTCTCTCTTCCTGCTTCTCTTCCTCCTCTTCCTCAGTATTCACATTCTGGTTCTCTGCTTCCACGTTTTCTGTTTTACCTTATGAACTCCACAGAAGCTCCTATCAGATTGTGTTCATAACATCAGGAATCCATCTTGTCTTTATTCAACCGTTCTGGTAACTAAGCATCCCTTCCCTCTCCATTCAATATCCGATTTTCCTTTTAAAATAACCTCTCATATCTTCAAGGGCCCTCGTTTTCCATATGGCCTCTTAAACCTCGATTAAGACTTAGCCATTTTACCTAATCTAACACCAGATAATTTTGCCGTCTATGGAAAATCACCGGAAGTCTGAGGGTGAAACTACTCTGGTATGTCACAAGTTCTGCTGTTCCCTGTTTACCGTCTGTCGCAACTTCCCCCTATCCCCCTCTAACCTCGTCTGTTCAATTGCAAAACCACTGATACCTGCGCCTTGCAACCCAAAGGGCGGAGAGTGGCATGACCTTTCCTCACCTTACCTGACCTTCGTGCTTAACCCCAGTGACCTATTGCCCCTTCACTATGGAGACATATTTCGTAGTTCATTATTTTTCTCTACCGCCACATGACTTTACTGGGAAGTCTGGCAGGTGAATGGGATCGACATTTCCTACTGACTGATTCCATACGATGACGATGATGATTGACGATGACGACGATGACGATGATGATAATAAGAAGGAGGAGGAAAAGGAGGAAGAGTAGGGGGGAAGACGTGGATGATGATGATGATAATTTTTTGTATCCTTCAAACATTTTTTTTCCTTTCTTTCTTTCATCCCTCTGGCTGCTCCTTTCTCTTTACCCCCTACCCCTCCTCCTCAATCCCTCCCCCCACTCGGACAGGCCTCAAAACTTGGTGAAATGCGACCCCACTGACTTTCTCTCTCTCTTTCCTTTAATCCCTTTCTTCCTCTATCATAATACTGTACACCCTCTCTCTAATCCTCTTCTTCTTCCTCTTTTTCCCTGTTTCTCTTCAACAACGAGAGCATCTTTGCACCCCTGTTTCTCTCCACAAGAAGAGGATGTTTTCACTCGTTTGTTTGTTAGTTTGTGTGTCTATTAGCAGGATTACTCAAAAACTATGAGATTTGGACCAAGTCTGGTGGGTAGATAGCCACTGTCCCTAAGAACAATCGATTAACTTTTGGGACCGATCGGGACCGTAGTACAGATTCTGGATCTGAGAAACTTTTTTTTTTGTGAAACACTAATCAGTCATGAGAAAACCTAACCCATTACAAAGAGTGGTTTGGAAATTACATTGCCCTTGTCGGAGGGATGCACTGCACTGAGTGCCCCTCTAGTTTATTATAATTTCTCTCAGTCTCTCTCTCTCTCTCTCTGTCTCTCATTCCCCCCCCCATCCAATTAGCGAGAAACCTAATAGTCCTGTATATCACCTCAATCGCACACGCCCAAACGCCCCTTTTCATTTTATATTAGCTAAGCCTGGACATAAGAGTCATTAGAGTTAGGGAGGTTCTTCATTTTATAGAAGGATAATTTGGGTTAACTAATCGAACGGAACCTAACCCAATCTAACTCAAGCTACCCTCATCTCAACTCCACTTAACCTAACCCAACCCATCCCAAACTTAATTCATTCTTTTTAAGCCATCTAACCTCATCTAACCCAGTTTAACCTAACCCAATCCAAGCTAACCTGATCTGACCCAACCCAACCTGCTTTATATCCTTATCTTTTTACACCTGCTTCTTCCTCTTCTCTCTCTTCCTGTTCCTACCATTTTTCTTCTTCCTTTCGTCTACACTTTCTTCCCTGCTTTTCTTCCACTTACTTCTTTTTCTCCTTCTTTAACTTCTCTCCTTTCTCTTTCTCCAGCTCCTCCTCCTCCTCTTCCTTCTCCAGCTCCTCCTCCTCTTCTTCCTTCTCCAGCTCCTCCTCCTCTTCTTCCTTCTCCAGCTCCTCCTCCTCTTCTTCCTTCTCCAGCTCCACCTCTTCTTCTTGCTTCCCCAGCTCAACCTTCTCCTCTATTTCCTTTTCCAGTTCCTCCTCCTCTTCCTCTTCCTTCCCCAGCTGCACCTCCTCTTCTTCTTCCTTCCCCAGCTCCACCTCCTCTTCTTCTTCCTTCCCCAACTCCACTTCCTCCTCTTTTTCCTTCCCCAGCTCCTCCTCCCCCTCTTCTTCCTTCCCCAGCGCCTCCTCCTCCTCTTCTTCCTTCTCCAGCTCCTCCTCCTCTTCCTTCACCATCTCCTCCTGTTCTCTTCCTCTTTCTCCAGCTGCTCCTCTTTCTCTTCCTCTCTCCCTCATCCTCTTCTTCCTTCTCCAGCTCCTCCTCCTCTTCCTTCACCATCTCCTCCTGTTCTCTTACTCTCTTTCCAGCTGCTCCTCCTTCTCTTCCTCTCACTCCCTCATCCTCTTCTTCCTTCTCCAGCTCCTCTTCCACTTCCTTTTCCCCTCACTCCTTCACCACCTCCTCCTACCCTCCCTCTCCAGCTGCTAATCCTCCTCTTCCTCTCTCCTTCTCCTCTAATTATCTCGCTAACAACTGGACACTACAACAAGCCTCCTCTTTACCATAATTAAGCACAAGGTCAAGTGAATCCTTAATGAGAAGCATCGAGTTTAACCTTCAAGTATGTAGTCACACCCCGTAAATACATGACATAAACTTCACAAATACACGTAATGTCATCCATTAGACCTCCTGTTACAAAGAGGACGGCAATAAACTGATAAAGATACAGTATTAAAAAGGTAATATATGTTAGAAGATACTGTATATGATAAGGCACAATAATAATAATAATAATAATAATAACTATTATTATTATTATTATTATAATAACACTAACAATACTACTACTACTACTAACAACAACAACAACAACAACAATAATAATAATAATCATAATAATAATAATAATAATAATAATAATAACACCAAATCAACATACATAAAAATTCAGCACTAAGACCCACAGCAAATCTTGAAAAGAAAGTAATAATGAGCAGATTAATTATTTCAGGAAGGACAGACATCATCATCATCATCTAATCCTGTGTTGGCCCACGAGGAGCTTAGAAGTCCGGGGCTAGGCAAGTTGGTACTGACATTTAAGATGAGTGTGACCAGCCTCGCACATCCCTGAGTGGCATTAAGTGAGCAATAAACCCCAACCACAGACAACATGTACTATATGAAAAATCGGATTCAGCTTCGTAACTTTTTTCCCGTAACGATTTATTTTACTGATTTATGCCCGTACATTTTTTTTTTAAATACTGAAATGGTTTGGATCAATTAAAGAGGATATTAAATTATTATGTGCAGAATAATTGGCTAAGGATGAGGTGTTACGAAATCTAGCGTAAACAAATAGGTGTGTTGCGTTTATAATATCTTCTCTATGTTACCTTCTGTATATCAGTCTGTTTACCTTTTCTGTTTAGCTCTCTTTATCTTTCCTCAAAACACACACACACACACACACACACACACACACACACACACACACACACACACACACAAATGTGCAGAATAATAGGCAATAAGAGAAACAGGACAAAAGCCGTGCAATACAATCACACCATAAACACAAGCCTAGAGAAGGAGGCAGTGTCAAAAGCAATAAAACACACACACACACACACACACTAAGGAGGCAGGATTTTAAAGCAGAACAACAAACACCAGAGATGTGTGTGTGTGTGTGTGTGTGTGTGTGTGTGTGTGTGTGTGTGTGTGTGTGTGTGTGTGTGTGTGTGTGTGTGTGTGTGTGTGTGTGTGTGTGTGTCCCAGAGCAGAAATACACACAAAAAACACACAGCGAGAACCATACATAATACAGAAACATAGATACAGTAGTCAAAAGAAGAAGAAATACAAAGAAAAGAGAGAGAAAGACAGGCAAGAAAAATAACGAAGAGAGAGAGAGAGAGAGAGAGAGAGAGAGAGACTTACAGGGGGTCAGGGAGTTCGCAAGCACTGAGGTTAAGAGAGAGAGCTGAGGAATGTTCAGGCCACCACCTTTATCTCACTCCCTTATCTCTCTCTCTCTCTCTCTCTCTCTCTCTCTCGTTATAAGTTATCCTCTTAAGCGTACTTTCCCTCCCCACTCCCCGCCCCTCCTCTCTCTTAGAGCTGGTTGGTGTGTTTGAGAGGGAGAAAGGGGTTATATGTATTTGGAGAGGTTATGTAAGGAATACGAGACAGTGAATGAAGACTTGGGGAGAGGAGGAGGTGGGGGAGAGAGGGGGGAGAGACAGGGGGAAGAGAGAAAGTAGAGGAGGGGCAGAGAGTGGGGGGAGTGTGGAGGGGAAGGAGTGTGAAGGGGAGTGTGTAAGAGGCAGGAGACAACTTCTTACATACCTTCCAAATACGATACACAATACACCTGTCCTGTACTAATAATCACCTTTTCACTTATTTTACTTTTCTTACCTCTTACTTATACACTGAACCCACGATGAATAAAAAAGTGGGGGAAGGTGAAGGGTGAGGGGGAGTGAAGGGTTGAGAAATGGTGGGTGAGGTGGGGGGTGAAGAGAGATAGGAGACGGTGTAGGAGTAAATGAAAGGTGAGTGAGTGGGTGACAGTTGCCAGGTGGGTGTGTGAGTGAGTGGGTGACAGTTGCCAGTTGGGTGTGTGAGTGAGTGGGTGAAAGTCGACCGGTGGGTGAGTGGGTAAGAGATGCCAGGTGGGTGTGTAAGTGGGTGAGAGATGCCAGGTGGGTGTGTGAGTGAGTGGGTGAGAGCTGACAGGTGAGTGAGTGAGTGAGTGGGTGAGATGCCAGGTGGGTGTGTGAGTGAGTGGGTGAGAGTTGCCAGGTGAGTGAGTGAGTGAGTGGGTGACAGTTGCCAGATGGGTGAGTGAGTGGGTGAAAGTTGACAGGTGAGTGAGTAAGTAAGAGTGTGCATGAAGTGAGTGAAAGATGGATGAGTAAATGAGAGTGAACATGTGAGTTACTGTGCTTAAGATGGGAGTGACTGATAGTTGAGGAGATTCATGCGAGGAGTGAGTGTGAGTGAAGAAAAGGTGTCAGAAAGAGAAGTGAGGGAGCTGAATGAGTGAATGAAAGCAGAGTGGGATGAGGTCAAGGGATGAGAGGTGGAAAGTAAGAAGTGAGGATGAATAAATGAAAAACGAGGGGCTGGAAGATGAGTAAAAAGTGAATAAAATGAGTACAAAAGTCAGTGAATAAAAGATGAATGGTGAGGTGCAAACTGTGAATGGGGACGGATGTGTTGTGTAAGAGAGCCAGCCGGGAGAGAGGAAAGGTGAGGGTGAGAGGTGAAAATGGGAGAAAGTGAGCGAGACGGAGGTGAGGGTGAGAGGTGAAAATGGGAGAAAGTGAGAGAGACGGAGGTGAGGGTGAGAGGTGAAAATGGGAGTGAGAGAGATGGAGGTGAGGGTGAGAGGTGAAAATGGGAGAAAGTGAGAGAGATGGAGGTGAGGGTGAGAGGTGAAAATGGGAGTGAGAGAGACGGAGGTGAGGGTCAGACGCGAACACGGGGAAAAAGAAAGAAATGAAAAGTTGACAGCCCAGACTTGACAACTTGGTGAATGTGGCTGAGTTCCCCGACTGGGAGTGTTGTGCAAGGTAGTACCTCCCGAGACGATGGCAACTATCCATCTACTACCTCCTTGGTGGGCTAACGGGTGCTTCACCTTTCGCAAGGGTGACCCGGGACTATGCAGGGCAGGGACGCCCATCTTCCCTGAGCCGGGTACATGCTCCGGCCGCATACCCCAAGAGATGTAAAGTGAGGTTGACATGTGAAAATCGAGACTGAAAGATAAGGGTGAGAGTGAGAGGCGTGGGTGAGAGAAGGTTAAGTGAAGGTGAGAGGTGAATATTCAGACTGGGAAGTAAGGGTGACAGTGAAAGATGAGGGTGAAAGAGATGGGAGGAGAGTTAGAGGTGGGTGAGAAGTAAGGGTGATAGGTAAGAGTGAAGCTGAGAGTGAGATAGATGATGGTGAGAGTGAGAAGCGAAGATGTAAAAATGATGACTGGATGAAAATGAACACAAACACACACACAAATAAATAAAAAAAATAAATATACTGCAGATAGATAGGCAGACAGGTAGACAGACAGATAGTTAAACAGAAAAACAGATTAACAGACACGCTGACATACACAAGGGAAAAAAAATCCACCACCCTTCATTCAGGGGACAGAGAAGTTGCTGAAGGATGTTTGTGTAACCGGGCAGTGGAGATGCCCACATATATCAGTGCTGGCACATGAAGGCGTCCGTCTACAACACCTGGCATATACACAGGATGCGTTAGGGTGAAGGTGAGAGAAAGTGTGGAGCTGAGGGTAAAGATGAAGGTGAGGTTGAGGGACAGTGTGAGGGCGTGGGTTAGGGTGAGGGTGAAAATGAGGGTGAGGGTGAGCATGAGGGTAAGCGTGAGAATAGGGGTGAAGACAAGGGTGAGGATGGAGGTAATAGTGAGGCTGGGGGTGTGGGTAAACGTGAGGATAAGGCAGCAGGTACGGGTGAGGATAAGGGTGAGAGACGGAACGCCTGAAAGTGACCCCCCAGGTATGCCTAACACTCCCTCCCCTCCCTCTCCTGCCTATTAAACCAAGGACGCTCTCTCTCTCTCTCTCTCTCTCTCTTAAGATGAATCGTCCAAGAGCTAAAGTTGAAAAGCTGGAATCAGAAATTATTAGTAAGAAAAACAACAAAAAAGCTGAGAGAAATGTGAGTGAAGTCTTAATAAATTCTGAGTACAGAAAGTTTTATGTTTCAAGATATGAAAGTTATCGTTTAAAAAAATTAGTAAATATAGAAGCAAATACGTTTTTAAAATTATGAATAAGGGAGGAAGAAAAAGATGGACGAAAATGAAAAGGAGGGAGAGTAGGTGGGAGGTAAGTAGGGAAGAGGGAAGAAAGCAGAGGAAGAAGAAAACCATGGAGGGGGAGGGATGAAAGTAAGGGAAGAAGAGAGGAAAGAATGGAGGCGGAGGAAGGAAAGCAAAGAGGGAGGGGGGTGGAGGGGGAGACAGGGAGGCGGGATAACTATCTTAGCCTCGTCTCATCCTCCTCCAGGGTTCCTTTCCCTCCTCCTGTCTTCCTTCCCCTCCTCCTTTTTTTTTTTTTACCTCCTTCCCTCTCATCTTCTCTTCTTCCTTCCTTCCCTCCTTTTCAGTCTTCTCTCATTCCTTTCTTCCATTCCTTCCTCTCTTTTCCTCACATTTTCTTCTTCCTTCCATCCCTGCTTTGCTATGATTGTCTTTAACCCACAGAATATTTAATAACATACCGGGCGAAGAAGTCTGTTGTTGTCTGCTTTCCATTGTACTCCACTGAACTCTTTTACTTTTCCTTTCTTTATTTTTCCTCTCCCAACTTCCTTCTTTTCTTCCTCTTTCACTTTCAACTTTGTCTTTATTCCTTCCCTCCTTCTTTTCTTGCTTTCCCCACCGTCTCCTATTAACTCCTCTTTTCCTCACTTCCTTCTCGCTTTCTCTTCTCTCCTTCCTTTCTTTCCTATCATCTTCCCTCCTTCCCCTTCCATCCTTTTTCTTCCTCCTCCTTCTCTCGTTTCTTTTCTCTTTCCATCATTTTCTCCTTACCTAACTATCTCTCCTTTACTCAATGCTCTCTCTCTTTCTCTCTCTCTCTTACTGTCTATCCGTTTCCACTTCCTTCCTCCACCTCCTCCTCTTCTCTTTCCCCTCCTCCTCCTTCTTCTTCCTTCTCTCCCATAAAAGCTACTTCAAGGGTATTGTTATGTGTGTGTGTGTGTGTGTGTGTGTGTGTGTGCTCAAGTGATCACTGTCTGTGGTGTGTGTACTGTATACTATAAAGGCCTACATGTGTATGTGCGTGTTTTAAAATCTGCTTAATTCAGTATGTATTTTTGTGTACGTAAATTTTTCCCCTCTCTCTCTCTCACTCTCCCTCTCTCTCTCTCCCTCCCTCTCTCTCTCTTCTAGTGTTGCCAGGTGGAAGATGAAACCCTCCCCCCTACCGCACACACCACTCCAACCACACACTTAGGTATTGTATAGTTTCTCTCTCTCTCTCTCTCTCTCTCTCTGACCCGCAAATCTTATTATACTCCTGCTCCCGCCAAACGAAGTTACTCGGGTGAGACCTGTCTTATTGAAATTGGTTGAAAATATATACGAACAAATACTCCCACTTCTTCTACTACTAGTACTACTGCTACTATTGCTGCTGCTGTATTAAAAACAGCAGTAGTCGAAGTAATCAATCATCGAATAAGCTTAGTAGTAGTAGTAGTAGTAGTCGTAATAGTGGTCACTCAATCAGCTAAATAATCAGCTTCGCTTAACAGCACCAGTAGCAATAGTAGTAATGCATACATAAACGCCAAATGATGATCCAGCATTTCTGATAATTACATACACGTCCAAATTAGCATATTAATTAAAACACCCGTTATTTTTCTATTATAGGATTACCTTCCTCAGCACGGACGGGAGAGGAATATCGGGAGAGAAGGAGAGGGATTATAGAAGAGGAGGGAGAGGAGAAGGAGGAGAAAGAGAAAGATAATGGAGAGGATGAGGAGGGAGGAGGACAATGAGAGGAGAAAGATTGAGAAAGAGGAGGAAGATGTATAAGAGGAGAAGAGTAAAAATGAGGAAACGAGAGATTATTTTGGGAATGGATGAGAATTACTGAAAGAGGAGTTGAACAAGACGATGAAGAATATAGACGAGGAAGATCATAAAGAGGGAGAGGATAATCAAAGAGGAAGATATGAAAGAGGGGGAGGATACAGGAGGATTATGGAAAAAGACAGCCTAGGAGAAAGATTAGCTTACTAAAGAGAGAATACTGAGAAATATTATACAAGAGGAGGAAGAAAAAGAAAAGAAAATTGGTGAATGATGAAGACTAAAAACGAAAATTGCAAGAGTGAGAAGACTGAAGGAGGAGGATACACAAGAAGGGGGAAGAAGGAAAAGGATTATTAAAACAGAAAATCAATGAATACGAGGAAAACAACGAGGAAGGTACAAATGAAGATGAAAGAGTAAGAGGAAGATGAAAGAAGAGTAAGAAGCTGATGCGTGAAGTAAGAGGAAGATGATGAATGGAAAGTAAGGGGAAGATGATGAAAGAGGAGTAAATGGAAGATGATGAAAGGGGAGTA
>NC_136978.1:5497500-5585000 GCF_032717465.1 Coenobita brevimanus
ACCTGAAACTGTCCAAGCAGAAAAATCTAAACTTTCACTGATAAACCTCTAACTGGTGAGAGAGAGAGAGAGAGAGAGAGAGAGAGAGAGAGAGAGAGAGAGAGAGAGAGAGAGAGAGAGAGATGAGGTCCTCGTTATGAAGGGGCTGAGGTATGCAGGGAGAAGTGCGGTGGTGAGTGGAGAGGGATTATCTGGGAGCTGACGTCACCTATAAGCTTACCTCTCTGTCTCTCTCTCTCTCAATCCTCGCCACTGCTCAATGAACACGCCTTTTATCCTTCACCCCCCCCCCTTCTTTCTGTACGCATAGTCAATCGTCACAGCTTTTCTTAATGTATACACACTATGCATCCCTCTCTCCAAATTTTCAGTAATTATTCCTGAACCCACATTCTTTCGTATGCTACATTATGACAATATCCAACAGAATCCAAACCTTAACGTTATAAAACAATAACACGAGAATTTATAAAACCTAATGACGGGTAAAATAAAAAGATAATCGTACTTAATATGAAAAAACAAAGAAAACAATTATCTAGCCTGCGAAGAAACACTGACACACACCATGTTATTTTTTCTGCGTCCTGTTAAGCATTACACAAGGCGAGCCGTTCATATCCTTTAGCGGTTGAGCAGGCCATATTTGTAGCCTGCAGCGTTCCAACCTCGGCTCAGAACGGTCTTTGTATTCCTTGGTAAATACTGGGATGTGATGGCATCTCTTCGTTAACGCATATTTGTATCTTTAGAGGTTACCATCACGACTTAGAGCGGTTTTTGTATTCCTCTGTAAATATTGGGATACGATGGTATTCCTCCATTAATTTCTTATTTATTTATTTTTTATTCTGATTACCGAAGACAATTTTATGCAATTTATGAGAACGTCTTAATATCGAAGAGGTTAATAGACTTTCATCTACCGTTCCAGTTCGGGAAATCTCGCTCAATAAAAATCGTCTGATAAGTATAACAAACGTTACTATACTGGGATTAATACAAAGAATACAAAATTTTCATCAGCACTCTCCAGGCCTACCAACTGTTCCTTTGCGATTTGCATATTATACCACAATGTTCTTGACAACTTACTTCAGCCGAAATTCACTAGATTGTTAAGAAATGTTCAGCCTGGGCTGTGAAAAATCATCCCTCACCATTTGGGGAGATCTCTCTAGGCTACAACAGTACAGGTCAGGCTGTAAAAAAAAGTCTCTCTCACTATCTAGGGAGATCTCTGTAGGCTACTGTAGTATAGGTTGGAGTGCAAAAAAGTATCCCTCACCATTTGGGGAGATCTCTGTATGCTACTATAATAAAAGTTGGGGTGTAAAAGTATCCCTCACCATTTGGGGAGATCTCTGTTGGCTACTGTCGCCGTTTGGTGATAGATCTCTTAACAGCATTAACGTGTGAGATATAGTATGTGTCAAAATTCTCACCGGGTGTGCTCGGACACGTTCCACATCTTCAGTGTGGACGTCTATTTCCTAGTATTAATACCGACTTACTTTACATATACATGTTACTGACAAGAATATGGACGCACGATAAGTATATGAACGAGTAGGTCAGCCCGTACTGCTAAAGAATGCCAGCTTTATGTGATTAGGCTACACCTGTTGGCTATACATTCATCAGGCTGGGAACATCTGATTTTTTCAAAGTTTACCAAACACCCCTACTTACTCGCGCAAATGTCTGATCCTTGCTCATATTTAACGAAAATCGCAGGGTATTCACAGAAAATGAACAAGTAGAGGAGGATAAATATTTGCTCGCCTGGCCAGGCAATCTGTCGTCTCCAGCTTTCCCGCCAATTCATGCCAAATGTCACTAACTCTCACATTGTTCAACCATCTGTGAGAAAAATAATGTATTCTACGGTTTCCTTCAACCTCTCAATAGGGTTAGTGTTACAAGTCAATCCAACTCATATATAATAATCATGTTTCTGTAGACTGACAAAGGAAATAGACGAAGATTTAATATATAACTTTTCCCGCCGGTATTCTTACAGCTGTCAAATATCAACCTCGACCCGTGTAGAAATTTGAGCACCTGCTGGGAGAAGAACCTGTTCTGAGATATGCTTCGGGCTTAGAGTGTGGCAGCAATTAACTAAAAGCAATGCTAGTGAGTAAAAGCTGGTAATTAAATGAAAAGAAATACGTTTAGCAGCAACACGACCGGCGCCTATCTCCATGACTCATGCCAGTGCACCCAACATCACCGTGCGAGAGGTGGCCCGGTGTCATGAACTTTGTATTATCGCTATGTAAAAACCCACAGAATACAAAAGCACACGAAACAAGAGAAACTACACAACCTATGTCAAAACTGATTAATGTACAGAACTTTTCATACCAATACCAGGGGAAACTGGGATAAAGCTGCAGCTTCGGTTCAAGTGGGTGGGGTGGAAGTTGGCCATCCTGACAACACTCAGCCTAGCACAACAGAAGACTTGAATGACAGCATAATAAATTTAAGCATAACATTCTCAGGCTTCGCCTGCCCACCAGGTGAATGAATACTAAGTTTCAGCCAAAACTGCGCACTACATAACCTCAGCTACGTATGACGGGCTGACCTACTTTGGGAATATCTGGTCGTAGGCGTAACTGACAGTAGGAATACGAATACCACATAACACCATTCTCAGATATAAAGGTTAGGCTATACATCAAACTAGAATGGAGGACATAATGGCTAAATTCGGTATGCATTTGTTCAACGCGTAGCATATGTATATATATATATATATATATATATATATATATATATATATATATATATATATATATTCCTACAGAGAGAGAGAGAGAGAGAGAGAGAGAGAGAGAGAGAGAGAGAGAGAGACTGTATATATAAAACTACCAACATATCAGTGTTCAAAATTCCTATTATGGCTGTAGACAACTTTGATTTCTGACAAGAAACCTACTCAAATATAATTAAATACGATAGCCTTGAAAAATATGCTTCAGATGGTCTGACTGTGATAACTGAAATAACACGACGTCCTTCATTTTATTCTTCCTGCCACTAAACGATTTTGTTCAGGTTAGAAGCGACGCATGGTGACAATGGGGTTAGAAACAAATTCAGTTAATCCCCTTTTTCTAAGAGTGGGCTCCCCTTCAAAAACATCATAAGGCCAACGTAAGAATCAAGGTGGCGGCATCCTGCAGTAGGAATTAAGCATTTGCAGACAAAATCTATATGCACTGGTTCTGTATGGGTCTGGGAGATGTACCCTAATAAAGAGGTTTGTATGTCAATCACACTTTAAAAAAAAAAAGTAACCATGACAATGATGAAGCATGTGATAAATCCAAAGACCTCTAACAGCACTAGTGATGGGAAGAATGTACCAGTAAATCAATCTAAAAGTTCCTCTACCTTAACCTGGAGTAGATTTTCATAGTTTTCCAAAGTATTTCCTGAAGCTCATTGACAGACAATGTAAAGCACGGCTCTACATCCTTTCCATAACAGTTCTTCGTACCTAGCACAATATTCTGGTATTAATTTCTTGCTACAGCTTGCATTTCAAGCTGAGATTGCAATTTCTAAGCCAAACTGAAAGTGATGAGTGAATGACCTAGTGTTCCATTCAACGCTGTCCTGCTTCAATGCTTTGTACTTCTGTGAATGGGTAGTACCTCATCGCATCTCACAGGTAGGAAAAGGTTGCGATGATGATTATTTCGAGACCGCAAAACAATTCAAACAGATTTTGTTTGTTTGTTTCATAAACAGGAATTGCCAGCACCTCTCACTAGACATCATGCTCAACTACACCATGGATCTTCTTCACATCCATCGTAAGTGGACAGTATTCCATTCATTATAAGGTACATTTCCATCCTTAACTTTACCACGAGAAGTCTCTGCTTTAAGGGAGAAAAATAACTAGATGTTAATTATATAATAATAATAATAATAATAATAGGAATAAAAACTGCAAGTTTATCACCATTCATACCATCTACATAATTATCAGTATATATGTACTCTAACTGCACCTTAAAAAAATAATAATAATAATAATAATAAAAAAAAAAAAAAAGGATCAAACAGAAGGTATTTAGTAAGAGATCTATTAATGGTGTCCAGTGAAATAGCGACAACCATTCATATACAGTATCATTCACGCCTAATACGTACAGTATTTTTTTTTTTTTCTTGGAAGGAACGTTTTGCGGGCTCAGCCTTTGGTTCCTTCTTCCTCGCATAAAATATATATATATATATATATATATATATATATATATATATATATATATATTAACATCCATCCAATCCTATGTTGCCCCATGAGAAGCGTAAGAGCCCGGAGCTTGGCAAGTTGGTCCTGACATTTAAGACGAGTGACCAGCCTTACTCATCCCTGAATGGCATTACGTGAGCAATAAACCCCAACCATCCCTTGGATATAAACCTGCACTCGCTCAATCCGACTGGTGCGCCCTAATTAGGCTACCCACTAAACCACCAGGCGCCATGATCTAGTTATATGGTTACTACCCAGTGTAGTAAATGGTTTCCGGGTGTACAGGAAACCATTTGGATTGTCACTCAGTGTAGTCATCCATAGGCAAAAGGAAGAGGAAAGAATGAAGAAAAGAAAGACAGAAGAGGGAGCGTAAAGTCACCTATAGGCAGAAGGTAGAGGAAAGAATGAAGGAAAGACAGAAGAGGAAGGAAGAGAGGAAAGGGAAGACACCCAAAGCAGCACTACATCGAGTGAATGGATGGTGAGTGCCCCCACCTACCACAAATACAGATCATTAGGTGATATAATATCACCTAATGGAATAAAGTATAAACTGATACACCTAAAAGAAAAAGAAAAATTACTACCCTAAATCTCTGAATGTTCGCCTACAATGACTTTATCTTTGTAAAAGAAGCGATGCTGATCATTATCACATTAAAAAACAAAAAAAGTGGAAAGACAGTGTAGAGAAGGCACAGTTTTGATGTGATGATAAGAGGCTTGGAGTTGTGTGTGATGAAAGGTTTGAAGAGAGTGATGTACTGGGGGTTGGAGTGGCGAGGTTGTAGTGATGAGCGATGAGAGGGCAGGAGGAAAAATGTTTTGTCAGGCAAGAAACAAATAGACAGCTACGTCCACTATGCAGTACTTAAACCCTTCAGTCCCAGCAGATTATTCACAGTTCATTCTTGCTGTTGTAAGACAACTTTATTCAGCTTAGGAGAGACTTTCTGAACTGGATGAGTTACATTTAACCTTCACGGACTCTTTCACCACTCAATGTTTTTCCAGTGTTGAATATAACTATTTGGTGGTAGCTGGTTTGAAGGAGTTATCATTCCAAACCATATTTACTAATCTCAATAAACACTGATTTTGTTGGAGCAAGTAGCACTCTGCAATGTGAAAGAATTACCAACAGCATGCCACACAAACTTCCACACATCATGCCAGCCTTCAGACTCGAGACTCCATACCACGTGTGACATTTTGTTATATTTTTCATTTTGGTGCTTCACATAAACCTTTCAGTCATTGTATTAACTATAAAGTGATAGAACTGGGCTCTAGATCTTCGTTATCTGCTCCTCTGAACACATAAATATCCACTCAATATCCAATCTTGTTGTCCCACAGGGAGCACTGGGACTTGGAGCTAGGCTACTCAGTGACCAATCTTTTACCTTTAGGCAGCGTATGCGAGCAATAAATCCCAACCATCCCTCACATCAGAATCCTTTGGGGCTACATTCAGATAGAGAGCCTTAATTCTCTTGACCATCAAGCATCATTTGTTGGTTATATGGCTACCACCTTATACAGTACAAGGTAGTGTATATGGTTCAAGGAAATCATGCCACTCAGTGTAGAGTCACCTGAATGTAGACATTGGGTGAGTGGATGGTGGGTGCCCCAACCTACAACAATATAACCAAATCCCTTAGACACACAGGGATCTACAAGTCAGTACCCAGGCTATCAGCAGCCTATATTGCATTGTCTACTTTCAGGTACTAAAACAAAACCAAGGGTAACACAAGACCCTTAAGTAAAAATGCTTCATCCCAAGTTTGAGACTGCTAACTGCAGCAATGGCTGCACTACCTATCGTGTGCTGTACTTACAGGGCACTGACTTGGTTACATGAGATGTAATAATGAAGCATACAACATGGTTTACCATTTTTATCATGTGTACGAAACAGATTGCCTCTGCCTCTTGCAGCTATATGTGAAGCCCATTTATAAAGAAAAGCATGCACATTTAAAAAATAAGGAATGAAGGTCAGGTTAAGAAGTAGAACCAGGATGTGTGGATGACTGAGGGATGAAGCACATTTCACTGGGTATACTGTTAAGAGTTTTCTCGTTATGTACTTGCTCTTTCCCTGTATCTGGATCCTATCTCATGATGATGATCATGGCGACGATGCTGATGCATGTACTTTTACTTAAGATTAGGCATGTGGACTGCGTCAGCAATATAGGTATACTCTAAATACTATGGGAGTAAAGCCAAGGTGAAGGAGAGCCAGGGAAAATAAAAAAAGTAGAAGGATAAGGCTGACATAGTAAAGAAAAAGGGGGATGGAATAAAATAAAAGTGTATCTTAGTCTGGAACAACTACACAAGTCTTTCTGGATAAAATTAAGAACACTGGCTTTCAGATAAAGTTGCTGGAAATAAGACTGAAGGCAGTGCTGGAAGAAGCAGAACTTATGTGACACAGAAGAATAATGAAGGAACACAGTGGTGAGAGAGGAGGAAGAGAAGTGTTTGTGAGAACATGAAGGGTATGTGAGAACAAAGTAGCCCAGAGGCAGTTCTGTCCTGTCAATTCTTGGCTTGGAGGTTCCCATGAGTGAGCAAAGCACTGGAGATACAGTAATAACAATGATATCTAATCCCCTCTATTTAGGAAAGTCTTTAATAAACTAAACAAAACTGTCTGGAGATAGAAACACTTTGTCATACTGTTTTGAAGAGGTTAACAGATTTGCTAATTCTGTCTTATCTTGTTTTAGATACAAATATTCCTCATTTAAGTTTGTTTTACTTAAAACTGTTTCATGATTAACTTGCTGATGAATTTGCCCCTGTTTTTCACTTGGTTCCTCCTCCTTCATTATTAAACTGCACTGCAGTGTACTTTTTGGCAATTTTTAACTCCCAAGTCATGAATCAGATGCAAATCTTACCATACTTTAAATTGTTTTATGTTGGAAAGACACAAGTCAAGAGTGAAGGCAATGGAAGTAACTCCTTTGAGAGGTGCATGTGGAGTTACATGGAGAGGCAGGCACGCAAATGAGGAGGTGAAGGAGCATTGTGGTGTCAATCTGGATGCAACTGAATGCCATGAGGGGAAATATTGAGATGGTTTAACCATGAGAAGAGAATGAAGAATGAGAGGTTAACTAGCAATATGTAAGTGAGGTGGAAAGGGAGACCATGGATGAGGCTGGGGGATGATATGGAAAGATATATGACAGAAGGGGGAGCTTAATGACAGAAGAGAGGGTTGCATTGAGGTAATCTGTTTGTGGCCACACCTCAGAGGATAAGGCATCTGGTTATACATAGACAGATTCCATCTACATAAATGCTAAACTTTAACCCGTTTCCTTTTTACTATGACATTTTGAAAAAATGGCACTTCAAAACAAAAGGACCAAATTATTATTATTATCATCATCATCATTTTAACCTTAATAACATCAGATGGTTACAGTTAATGATTTTAGCTCTCAAGTTCAAAATCTCTTAGAGCAGAATAAAATTATAAAGAGTAACATGAGTTCATTTTGAAAGATGTCCCCAGACTCAAGGGACAGTGTGAGAATTGACTTGTGGGAAACCAGGCTAGGAAGATGAAGGATGTGCATATCCAACCGCATGGGAAGAGAAATGAAGATTTTTAAAAACTTAGAAATATATTTAATCAAGAAATATTTACACAAAACATTCCAATACCTCAGATATAATCTAACACCTACTGTGTGTAATTTGTAAAATATGCTACCAACCACTTTTCTCTAACAAAATGTGGGAACACTGGCATATGAACACAGTCAAGCCTCATTATGTCAATCATAAGTTCCAAAAATAACTCTTCTTCCATAACCTGGTGCTGTATATTGGGGGAAGTGGCAAATTAGCATCACCAGAATCAATACAACCTTATGTGGCAATATTTCGTTAATTTATGGAAAAATAAACACCAACAAAGAGCATAAAAGAGGTGACATACAACAAGAACCTCCTGTACTGCAAGGCATCACATTGTCTCCCGCTGATTTTGTACCTCAACAATATTAATTACAACTGACATACAGTACGACGTTTCTGATGCTCGATTTTCCAATAACATTAATAATGACTATGACCTTCCTCGTATCTGATGAACAGCAAAACATATACAAAAATCAATCACACTTAAACCAATTTAACAATGCTGATCTGTGCTGGCAGCATGGAACGCATTGCTATGTGGATTAATATAAAACCTGAAATCCAACCTAATGTCATTACTGATAATGCCTTTGAACTTTTACTGCAAATTTAAAGAAAATTTTTATCCCCCCAAATTAGGGTTTACAATGTTACCCTTAAATTTTGGTTATAGGGTACAGTATAATGAGAAAAAAATGCAATACTGATTTTGACACAAAACTATGTACAATATATTTCTGTGCTACAGTTTGGAAAATTTTATTGAATGCAGGCATTAACCCTTCAACAATGCACAAAAACCTAACAGTACTTCATTATAATCATCGACCACTGAGGAGAGTTGTTAAGGGGTTATCAACATGTAAAAATGTACTTACACAAAATGATGAAGGCACTGATTGTACAGTATGAGCACATCACACCACTGATGATCTTTTGTTCGTTATTGTATCGTATTGTTTGTAAAGGTTCCAACATGCATGTATGCATCAGCCTTGGTCACCTAATGGCAACTCTCCAGGCTGTTCAATCTCTGACTTCCACCCTATTCGGTCCCTTATCCCTGAGGTCACATTCTGACCTCGTCCCAGGTCTCTTTCGACTGCCTCTCGCAACCCTATCCCCAACGTTAACACTTCTCCACTTTCAGCACCCTACTGTCATCCTCCACCCTCTCCACAAGTCCAAACCATCTTAATCTGCCCCCTCTCATCAGAGCACCAATGCACTCCAGTCCCATCCTTCCTCTCAACTCTTCAATCATAAACCCTGCCCCCCTCCCCTCCAGGTCTCGCATTCAAAGACACACTACATATCCACCTAATCATCGACATTTCTGTATGTCTGAACCTATGCATATCCTCTTCCTCTACTGCAAATGTCTCACTACCATACAGCGTTACATTCCTAACACATGTCGCATATAAAGATTAATAGTGTGGAGAGAGAGCTCTCTCAATGTCAGGAGAGGCAACAGTTCCCTGAACTTCCTCCAACCACTCCTTACCCTAGCTAACTCCTGCCCCACCTCCTGCACATAATATGTCCCTGAAATAACAAAACTCTTCTACACACTCAAGAGAATCACCACCACTGATAAATAAAAATTCCCTAACTTCAATTAATATTTAGTTGGAAAAAAAAAAATCTTCCATTTTATCTAACCAGCACTCTAGTTGTTTTGTAACCCCTGAATAACTAACAGCCAAAGAGAAAGTACCAATGCAAATTTACACGAAGTATAATAACCATGCATTATGTAAAATGCACAGGCCATACTAGCTTTTAACCTTAATTAACTTGTAAATTCAAGTGAAAATATCATCATACAGTAGAAGCAATATATATATGTGTGTATATATATATATATATATATATATATATATATATATATAAAATTCTGATGATAAAGTACTGTGTATGCTACAAACGTATACACTACAATGTGCATTACTACCATTCCTCTCTCATGTTCATCTGCAACCACAAACACTCAAATAATCAAACTAACCATGGTGAGCAATGGAATACCTGCCTTTATATATTTGTATGTACATAAAGTAGCACTTATCTTATAAAACTAATTGCATTGAAAAACCTGCTTTAAACAGCAGTATGAAAGGTACAGTACACATAACAACTGTACTATCTGACTTCTCACCAAACAACAGTGATAAAAAATACGCGCTGATGTTGTACAGGATTGCAGACATGACATTCACAACATACCATGCCCTCATTAGCATTTATTACCATTGTATTCTGTTTAATGATGACCTTACAATTAGGTAGCTGTCACTATACTGCAGTGCAAACTACATGACATGCTGAAAGAAATGAATTATTGACTTGGTTAGGAAAAAAAAAAAATCCCTATAACTTTAAAGTTAAAAACCCCCCAAACCACCACTTTTTAAAAATATGAATCTAACTTTGCACGAAGTAGCCTAGGTTGTGTTAATGCAAGGCAGCTGCTGGAGGGATGAGGTTCTACTCCAGTAATTAATACTGTTAAGAAAGAAATAGAGTATTATAATAACATGATTATCACTTACAGTATGGTTTGTGATACCCTGTGCTGATAGATTTTGGCTACTTTAGTCATCTAAACACTAACTCTCCCCGCAACTTTGATTTTAAGGTAACTCTATAATTAAGTCTAAGAATATAAGCGATTCGTGTATTTGCTACAGAAACACCTATGAAAATAAATATTTTAGTGCTTCAAACATAAAAGTTCACATAATACCTAGCCTATAAGGTACTGTATTTACATCTCAGTAACTCTCAAATATATGATCACCTACTGCAATAAAGAGATGTTATTTCAATACTCACTACATTCTACCCTAATCAGGAAGAAGGATCAATTGGCACCTACACAAAGACTGGACTTCAGAGATTACAGCTTATACCAGTGCCTGGGAAGCAGTGGTTACATGAACTGAACTGTTGCTGAAAACCATGGAGCATTATTACTTTTCACATTACTGTATCATTAATGCTTTCTGATCTGTCCCTGATGACATACTCACCCTCAAAACTGCATACTTACACTCCAAAACATTTCCAAAGTATGACATGACTTGCGGCTTTGACATCACTAACTGAAAGATTTCGTACCCCCATGACTGATTTACATACCGAACGACTTACAAATTTGGTGCAATAAAATTAAGGAACTTTATGGCCACCTCATAGCCGAGGAAGCATGCAGCATTGGCAGGGAATGCTCGGATCATGACAGGGGCAGCTCCCTTGAAGAGTGCTCGTGGTCCTTCATTGCGCATGATATCAACAAACACACTGCGGATCCCATTCGGATACGTGCCCTCAGGAGCTGAGAAACCAAGAATTTGTAGGTGTGAAATGCTCAATCACTTAAATCATTTACTATAATGTTAAGTTTTGGCCAATGGGGCCCCATCATGAAGTGATGGATACACGTACTGACAAGCGGTGAGATTGGAGGTGGACAGATTATGGTAGTTCAAAAGGCATATGTCTCAAGATCACAGGAGTGTGGTACATTGTGAAGGTGGATGGATATGGTAAATAAGTGTGTAGGAAATCAAAGTGTGGAAGTTGTTGAAACTAAAGAACTGACAGGCGATCAAACTGGTTGAATGAAATATACATGAAGGAGCACATACAGTATCAAGACTCTGGCACCTCATTTTTAATAGGACAGTTGTTGAACTGGGGAGTAGAAGCTTACAGTCTGAAAGTTGTGAAGTACAGATGTGCAAATAATGGTGGAATGGAAAAATCTAACCTAATCAATGTAAACTATAGTAGAGTGATCTCGCTTCCACAGGGGTATTAAAAAAAAAAAAAAATTGCTTATAATACCTGAAGGATATGGTATATGAGAGCACTTCATGCTTGTATTGCATTACATAAAAACTGACAATATTTCTAAACAGCTCTCAGGTAATGCATAACCAAAGCTTCTATTGTACACTTTCAATGATGATCTGCAAAGAAACTAATCGACTCAAAACAAAATCAATGGATTATACCCACCAGTCTGCAATCTGCTCTTTAGTACATCAGGGCCAATTGCCACGAGCCAATTGAACATGCCAGCAAACCCTCCAGCCACAATGGTGCGCAGGGGGCTCAGCTCTCCCTCCTTACCCTCAGGTGACAATGTACGCTTTAGCCATTCATACGTCATGAAGTACATTCCTGACGCAGGTACATCTGAGGGAACAAATGAGAAACAGGTTAAATGTTACCATGAGAGTACGTATTAACATGACTGTAGCATCACAAAGGTGTGTTATACTTGCCACAGTTATTTAATGCAAAAACTGATGGGTCATGAGTTATGGAAGAGAAAATCATTCCTGAAGCTGGTATGAGAAAACAGATGTGAGAGGGGAGTTAAGTCATACAACTGGACTACATTATTAGTGTAGCATAATACTGCAGAAGTGCATTATATCTAACACGGCCATTTAGTGTCAATATGCGTGTAGTCAGGATAAAAGTAATGATAAAGAAATTATTGAAGTACATTCCAGCCAAGTCCAAGGAAACAAAACTAATGCTAGAGAGAGGTTACTGTCATATTTACAATGAGATTCAACATTAACATAACCGTAGTGTATCACATTCCCCATGATTGTTTAATATAAAAATGGATGGAGTGATGATTAGAGTATTATAATGGAAAATAATCAACATTGATATGAAGTGTGTTACATCTGCTATGCTTGCTCCAAGTCAAAATGGAAGGATTCAAGATAAAAATGATAGAAAGTCATACAGAACACTCCTGAAGTGGGATATGTACAGCTGCAGACAATCAATTTACTTTTCAGTTGAACAATTACAAAATCTGTGAATAACAGTTCTGCAATGAATAGTGGGTTAACCTTCATATAATTTTCTTCAGCTTCAGGAAAGAATTCAAGCTAACTGTGTGCAGTCTTCATCCTGGATAAAAAATGAACACTAAGAATCAGGTTTTTTTGACATTAGCAGTCTCATTTGAAGAAATAAATGCATGAGAGGGTACAACTGGGAAGAAAGGTTGCTAGTTCACTGGGAGCAGAGATAGGGAATAGTAAGGAACAGGGAAGTGAGCATGGAATAAATAAAAGTTGTTGCATGACTACACCAATGTGATCCCCACTCTAACTAATGGAAGCTTGGATTCTGTTGGACAGACACAGTTCAAGAATGTGAGGAATGGAAATGAGTAACCTGTACCAAGCAAGTGGAGTTATGTGGAGAGACTGACAAGAAAAAGGGGAAGTGTGTGTTGTGGTATTAATGTGGATGTGTTAAGAAAGCATTAAGAGTACTGTACTTCGAAATAGTTTGTCCATGTAAAGAGAATAGAGAAATAGACTGACTGCTTATCAGTTGAAGATATTAACATACCAAATATAAAGTGATATAAATATGACAAGATTGGGTGTATTATGCTCTAACACTCCTAAAAAGAGGTCTTCTTTATGTCAACTGGTAAAAACAAACACAGTAACAAATAATATCACTTACATACCCCTATCATTACCCTTTACTCTCTCAGTACTAGGACACCATCTATTATATTCCTCCAAACCCCAGTGCAACTTTGGACAGTGCTCTTATAGTGAAGGGTTTACTGAAGGCTAAATCCAATCCCTTCAGCTCAAAAGGTCTCTCATGAACTGAACAAATTCATCTTGAGGTAGCAAGAACAATAGAAAAATGAAATGCCTGGGATGACCTAGCTAACACCATGAGGACATACCCCTGAGTAAAGTGGCACAGGTGCCTTTGTAGATGCTGCGGATGCCACCTTCACGGTAAAGCACCTTCACTACATCCAATGGACCTTTGTACTTTTGGGGGCCAGTTCCAGCTGCTTGAACCTGCAGTATGTAACATTTTAATGTGCATCATCATCATCATCATCATCATCATCATCATGACTTTATACAAACACACACACAAAGTATCACTGACAAAAAAAAAAAAAAAATAAAAAAAAAAAGCAACTGATTTTGGCATTGCAATATCAAAGCTCCTTGCTCTGAATTATGCATCATCACCCTTCCCCTTCTCCTCCTCCTCCTCCTCCTCATCATCATCATCATCATCATCATCATCATCATCACACACACACAAACACAAAGTATCACTGACCTTAAAAAAAAAAAAAAAAAAAAAAAAAAAAAAAAAAAAGAGCAACTGATCCTGGCATTGCAATATCAAAGCTCCTTGCTCTGAATAATGCATCATCACCCTCCTCCTCCTCCTCCTCATCATCATCATCATCCTGACTTCTTCCCACTGAAAGATGGGATGAGATACAAGCCAAAATGCAGGGAAAAAGAAAAGTTAAATAACATTTTTTTTTTTAAATAACTGAACAGAGGAAGGAAAAAACAAATGAATGAAAAGAAAAATAAATTCAATACACCAGATTACACGTGTCCTTCATTCATAAAAAATCTGTAACAGTTGGACTTGACCTGCTGTAGGCTGAAGTCTGGGGGGAAACCAGCCTATTCTGGGGACGCGAGTTCAAAAGAGGTGCAGTTCGGGGAATAAAAGAATTCTGATAGACAGTAGTTCTGCAATACGGAAGTGTGACAGTCCTGTCACGAGCGCTACCAGATGCCCGTGTAGCGCGGGGGCAGGCATGGAGGGGTGGCACAATGGATGCAACTTCATCTGAGCATATGCCATAAAATTATCTGTAAAAAATGCAACAGTGGCAACATTCCTTCTTACTTGTAGGGGAGGTAGTAAGAAAAAAGTAAAACTCTACATGTGCGGTAAGGATGAAAAAAAAAAAATTCAGCATATAAAACAATGAAAATCTTACCCATGTCAGTGCAGAAATCAATAAAATACTCATGTGTCCCTTACTAACCTGCAAGAGACACTTTATTCTCTCGCCAGGGGTCATGATGGCTGTAGTGAACACTCCTGACAGCATTCCAGCATTGAAAAGTTGTACCGCTGTCAGTTTCTGGTTCTCATCCTTTATCTGCAGCTTCTTGCCGATTCCAAAGCCCAGGAAGCACACGGCAAACATGGGTGTAACTCCCACCAGTGGTGCTGCCATTCCTGATAGGATACTGTCATTAAAGTTTTGTGTACAATGAACATCACAAAAATTGTCATGAAGGTATTTATGAAAAATGAAGTATCATCTTAGCCCTACTTCCCACTAGTACATATACATGAGATGGGGGATTTAAAACTGAAGGAAAATATAAAACTATTTCAACTTTCATCAAAGTGCTAACTGAATGGGCCTCTCATTCATTCATCAGTCGTCTTTGAATTTTTTCTACTGTCTAAAAGAAAAAGGGTTACCAAATTCATTTATTTCCATTTTAAGTAAGCTTCATAAATGCCACTGGGATAGAACCATTCCAATGATTATCACATACCGGTACACAATACCGTACTGTATTACCCTACATACAGATCCAGACACATGAAATAATTTATTATAATGCAATGAGTACCTTTGTATAGCCCAAAGAAACCCTCATTTCGTATAGTCTTCAGTGCACAGTCCAAGGTTCCTGAGTAGAGGGGCTTCTGACCGGGTGCTGGAGTTGGCTGGGTCTGCAGACGCACCTAGGGAGTAAAAAGCACTACCATGAGTAACTATTCAACCTTTTTGCTGTAGTTGGTGTAGCTGGGTATTTCATTTAGGTTAACACAGGGGTCGTATTGTTCTAACCTCCAGAATCTTAGTTCCACCTGAAAAGACCGAAAAATTCCGTTTTCTTTACAAGAGTTTCCAAATGGAAGAAGGACTCCCGCATTTTTTTTTTTTTTTTTAATTATTACGATTATTGTTAGGCAAGTCCAAGACTTTATAAACGAAAAGAATTTTTACTGCTTGTTTTAATGAAGATACAAGTTCCGGTCCGACTCCAGGAGGCGGGTCATCACGACGAAACTAATGTATATTTTACAATAAGTTTTCATTATAATATTTCCACTTTAAGGGGCTTCTGCAAAACTTGACAACAACGGGTAATAAAGCATGGCACGGACTTAATACGGTGGTGTCGACGGTGATTATACAACGATGGGAAGTGCCGTGTCATCATTACCTCTCTCTCTCTCACACCAGCTTTCACCTAACACCACATTAAAAAAAAAAAAAATATTTCCAAGTTCGCCCTCCCCCCCACACACACCATCACTTAAATCACATTCAAATAAAACTGATTACCAAGTTCGCCATGTCACACACACACACACACACAGCTTTTTCACAACACCACGTCACATTCAAACACCCAAATATTTCCAAGTTCGTCACACACACACACAACACAGCTTTTTCACAACACCACGTCATACTCAAACACCTAAATATTTCCAAGTTCGTCTCACACACACACAGCTTTTTCACAACACCACATCACATTCAAACACCCAAATATTTCCAATTTCGTCACACACAGACACACACAAACACACACTCTTTCTCAGGCAAGATCACGGTAAAAAAACAAAAAACAAAAAACAAGGTTACAACATAGGCTACTCTTATGTACAATAACGGTAGTTTTTAATATTTTATTTATCCCCCCGCCACACGGGTTTTCATTCTGCAGTATCATCCTAAGTCACCTTAGGTATCATCGTTATCGTCAATCACTTTCTCCCGAGTACGATGCTGATAGCGGGGGCGCCCACTATCCACTCACTTGGTGCAGTGTTACATACAGTACTTTGTCCTTTATCTCGATCATTTTCCTCTATATTCTGCCCACATCTATTATTTCTCCCATCCTTCCTGTCGCTCTGTGCATTATTACTCCTTTTTCCATTTCAGTTCGTTGTAGGCCTACACTGAGTGACAAGCCTGATGTTTCCCGACACCTAAGAAACCAACTGCAATGCTGTGTGGCAACCATACAACTAAATTACGGGGAAATACTGTTTCTGGTTTGTTTTCAGGGTTGGTTCCAAATGTCCACCGCTTTTTGCGTTTTGTGGTCTTTATTGTGGACTAGCTTAAAGAAAAAAAAAAAAAAAAAAAAAAAAAAACGGGGCTTGAAATGTTTTGACTAAAGATGGGATAAATGGATGTATCGTGTAAAGCAGCGGTTCCCAACCTGGGAGCCATGGCCCCCAAGGGGGGCCATGGGACATTGACTGGGGGGCCATGGGCCTTATTGGTAATATAAGATATTATAAGGTATTTGGTCTGGGTAAAACCTGACAGAAATCAAGTATGAAATATACCTTACTGTGATAGTTTACTTTAAGTATATTGGGGTAATTACCGTTTTCTGCACAATATCAAATATTAAAAATATATAAATATATAATCTGAGTTATATAGGGGCCATGGAGCTTCTCATAATTTTCTCGGGGGGCCACAGGACCAAAAAGCTTGGGAACCACTGGTGTAAAGGATTAGTAACCCTTTTTCTGCAATAACTTTTTTTTATTTTTTTTATTCTTGCTACCTCAAAAAAATTTTATTCGGCCCAAGAAAGACTTTGAATTGGTGAGGTTAGATTTAGCCTTCGTTAACCCTTCACTACGACGGTGGCTCTCTGAAACTGAGTAAAGCTGAATGCAATCTCACAGTAGCAGCAAGAATAATTTTAAAACTTCGAAGTTCGTCCCCTTTACTACTAGATGTCATTCACGATTGTAATATAAATCGCTTGGCGATAGGAGGAATTTAACCCCTTCACTCCGATATGTCTACCATAAGCTACGTAAGATTGGTGCACGTATGTAAAAGAAAAAAAAAAACGTGAGGGAACAAACGAAAAATATTCATTTTGAACGGTCAGGCTTTCCTGAGAGAGAGAGAGAGAGAGAGAGAGAGAGAGAGAGAGAGAGTGCGGGGGGGGGGGGGTTTCGAGAAAAAACGCTCCAGCCGAGAACAGTAGTTTTCCCAGTCGACTTTCCTACTTTTTACTTTCCTGTTTGTTAGCTAATATTCCTAAGCAGAGATGTGTTTGGTATGTTTCTTTGGCCACAGATGTTCTCTGGTGAGTCAGACATGAAAGTGACAGATATGCGGTGTGAAACAGACGCAGTGGAACAGTTGGCTGACTTGTCCTTGACTGTGCCTAAAAGGATTAAGAGTTTTCCTACCTAATCATACCAATTAACCAACTCTGGGGGTGTCGATCGTCATTCAACTCCCTCATTACTATGGTGGTGTTCTAAACCATAAAAGAGCACCAGTGATAAATAAAACTAACATAAAGTACGTTATAACAATGAAAGACACAAATACAGCTTTCCTACCAAAGTATACCAACCAACCAACCTTCATGGTGTCGAGTGGGTGCCCTACCACCACACAGCAGGACCCACCAAAACCACCTGCCAGAAAGTCCTTAACGGCGGAGGGTGGTTTCTCAGGCATCCTGGTTCAGTCTTAGCAAACACTTTATAAACACCTAAGTCACTACTGTCTCCTCAAACACTGAAAGCACAAGACCAAACACTATACACTAATAACAGGCCAATTTTCAAGTCGCACTGAAAACTTTGCAGCATCACTTTCTTAGCGATTCAGTAAGCATGTTTTACAGCAGATTATGTTATTTATACATGTTTAATTAAGTACCTTATTCTGACCTGAAGGCAACTCCTACTCTTCAGAGTTAAAGATTATTTCGATCTGACCCACATACAAGATGATATCAAGGTGTACAGAAAGAAACAATCGTAATCCACACAAAATATTAAAGTGTAACTGGGCAAAATAAAACATCACGGAAGCCATGCTGGCACAAGATTAATAAGTTGCAACTAGGCAAAATAAAAAGTTAAGGAAAAAATGTTACACGCAAGATATTAAGGTGTAAGGCAAAATAAAACGTTAAGGGAGAAATGCTATATAAAGTCTACGTCAAGAAGGTCACCTAACACCGTGAGACCCCAACAACTGTACTAAGCATGAGGACGACGGCGTCTTGGACTGCGAACGGGACGGGGTGGTGGCATCTGGCAGGTAAGCCATCCCCAGGTGCTGGGTATTAGATCTTGCTTCATTTACCTGTAATTTTCGCTTTACATACCGCACTTTCCATTTATCAAACCAAACTCTTTTACATGTTTTCACTTCATAAAACTGAGACTATGAAACTCCAGTGGGTATAAATCAAGAATGTGTAAACATTTCTGAGATGCTGGTTACCGTATTTTTGCTTATCAATCATTTTAAGTTCCTATACCGCACTCTATTACTATTTTCACCTGACATTAGTTTCCTTATTTTCACTTGAGCCGATGGATTTATTACATTTATTTGTCTGGTAAATTAAGGCCACCTGGCTCCCTTGGCTTACCCACCGGCGGGCTTGGTTATCATAGAAGGAAGGAATGGAAATCTCCCAAACTCGGCAATAGTTCCTAAAGCCTTCATTAACCTGACGGAAGGGATTTATTAGATACCGTACATCCCTGAGTGATACCATAGTAGTCGGACGGTTGTCCTCTATTGTTATACTCGTAGCTGCACGTACTAATACCAGTAGCTACATTCACACAGACCTATGGGTGATTAATGTTATTTTTACTTATATATTCTCCAATTAAATATATACACAATTACCCGGATAATACTATCATAGTGAGTGATTCTGATAAATGAAAGTATGTTACGGAAACCGAGGAAGATTAGGCAGTGACTGGATCGAAGTTCAGTAATGAACTACCAGTGATAAGAATATGACTACGGGCCGGCAACTTCTAACTTGATGATGGACGCAAATTTCATTCTACGGGTGAATACGAAGGCAAACCTATGCTGTAAGAAAACCACACACACACACACACACACACACACACACACACACACACACAAGGTACAGAAGGGTGCCAGGATTTTGCAAGCTTGAATGATGCATGGAGCTTATGTTGTTATCGTCAGTTTGGCTGGCTGCATTTCAATACATATTTTGGTTAGCACATGATCTTATTCAGTTATGGGCTATAATCAATTACGGGCTATGATAATGGTGTGTGTGTGTTGGGGGGGGGGGGCCTGCCAAACAGTTTCTCTCAACCACCAAGTCCAACCCACCTACCCGCCTCACTCTCTCCCAACACAACTTCCCGGTCCCTGACGCACACACACACACACACACACACTCCGCAACTACATCGTAAAAACAATAATTACCATCAAATCTCACAATTTCTTTAAATATCCCCAACGATTTTTTACACTGTAGAGAGATGCCACACACTGCAAAGGCTACCTGAACTCGACATATCGGCTCTAAATAATCTTCAACATAGGATATAATACCGCATATACAACGAGCATGAAGTGGGAATTCATAAATATAATCGAGGTGTCAGGTGCAAACAAAATAGATATCATGTGTGTGTGTGTGTGTGTGTGTGTGTGTGTGTGTGTGTGAGAGAGAGAGAGAGAGAGAGAGAGAGAGAGAGAGAGAGAGAGAGAGAGAGAGAGAGATTGTTATCCACTTCAAATACAGTACATTGCCATTTTATTCTTGCTCTCTCCTGACAACTATAATCTGCTTTGGAGTGACTTTCTAGAGGGGTTAGATGCAGCTTTCCCAGAAAGTCTCCCAAAAGCTCAATGAAACTGTCTGGAGAAGCAAATATAACAATAAAAATGCTACTAGCAACAATCAGCTTTGCTCTTACACGTACGACAGGTAACATACTAGCTTCATTGCAGATAATTAAAATAACTACACTCTACTATTATACTTAACCTTGGCTTGAAATTTCCCTCTCCCACTTAAATGCTAAGTTGTACCACGAGATTAACAGAATATAAAGCTGGTCACAAAGAGGTGCTATAGAGAAGATGTACAACCACAGTACTGTGCTGTGCTTCATAATATTTTCTGCAAAAGAGCAAAAATCTTCACCAAGTTAAGTTGGATGAACTATTCAGGGGTAATCTTGTTTGATACGGTACCCAGTTTATACGTCTGATCATACCTCAATCTCCTAAAGCAAAAGTTGAATACATTTGATCATACCTCAGTCTCCTAAAGTATATGTTTGATCATATCTCGATCTCCTAAAGCAAAAGTTGAATGTTTTTTTGTGCTGATAATGAATGATGAATATCCAAAATTAATAGTGTACCATTTGCACAATAACTGTACTGATGTACTCTCTCACTGCCATGAAAGTCCACATAATTACACATGGCTCTTTTTAAGGTCCTTATCACAATTAATTCCTCAGCAAAATTACAAGAGACTACCAAGTAAAGTTCCACTGCTACCTACAAAGTGATTTACATATTTCCCCAAAATTACAACATTGTACTATGCTGGTTGTATGTTGCGATAAACAAAAAATAAAGACTCATTGTATAAAGGTGGTGTGTTTAAGCTGGGGTCTCCACAGATAAACATCAATTCCTCATGCTACCCTCTCCCCTAATGCAGCAATGTTAGCAAGAAAATCTGCAAATACAGGCCTTAACCGTCACAAACACAGTATAATTTTATATGTTTTCATGTCTGTGGCAGGCTCGCTGCCTCGTCATTTAAGCTAAGCAGTAGCTCTTTTTATTCTTAGCTGCCTTCTTCACCAAGAAATTGATTTAATAAAAAAAAAGAATGCCTTACATTACAGTATAATAAACCCTTACTTTACCAAACTACTGTAACAGTAACGACTTAGTACAGAACATACATCCTTGTAGTACACACACCTGCAGTACATGGTACACATACTGTAGTACATGATGGGGGTCAAACAGTTTCTGTCTAACCTTCATGGTACCTACAGTACACATACAATACAGCCTGACAGTTGAAAGTTAGCTAAATCAGTTGTTGCTGCCAAGTAAAACACTGTTTGTCCTTGTGACATGACACTTAAGGTTGGCATTTCCTTTAACAACTGTTCCCCCCCCCTCCCCCCAAATTTAATCACATTTCTGGCATCACTGAAACGGTTAATGATGTCAACGCACCTACAAGTATACAGTATATCAACAGATTGCCAGATGACATAGTCCCGTAAGGGGTGGCTGTTTGTCTTTGAGTTAGTGATTTTGCAGAGAGGGGCACTAACCCTCCACTAACCCACTTGCTGACATGTAAGGAACATGTGTGGGTTGGTTATAGGGTTACCACCCAGCACTGTAAATGGTTTCCTGGTTTAGAGGATACCATTTGGCTTGTCACTCAATATAAAGCAACCTGAAAAGAAAAGAAAGTAATAAAAAGTGACAGAAAAGATGGTAGACACAGGAGGAGAGGAGGGCTGACACAAAAACAATGATAAAGGTGAAGGAAGATATAGGCAGCACTATGATGGATGACTGTCACCACCACCTACCACAGATGTCTAAGGCCCTGTTCACACGAGGCGTTTTTAATCGCAGCGTCTACCGCCGCGTTTCCCTGGCGAAAATACAGTCAACCATATGAAAACCTCGAACCGCTAAACAAACACGGTAGGAAGGGAAATGTTGGATCACGTTTGGGCCAGCTGTTGAGAAAAACGCACGGTAGCGTGTGTACAGTCCAATACACTACCACTGGCTTTGCGAAAACGCACTTGAAAACACCTTGTCTGAACAGGGCCTAAGCATGTATGGTAGCTAAAAACATATACAGGGTATATTCATTATCATCATCATCACAATCAATCCATCTTTTTTTTTTTTTTTTTCCTACCTGCACATGGGGTGGAGTAGGGTTAGAAGGCAAAGAAAAGTAAGGAATATGACAGTGGTATATTAATACAGTATACAGCAAGCCCAATAAAAAAGGGCATATCACCATCCTTTCACCATTCAAGTCCCTGGTATAAAGAAAAAAAATGTCCAGTGTCACAGGAATTGATATTTACACTGACAGTATTGAAGTCTGGGGTTAAACATAAAGTACCCTCTGATTAGATCCAGTAATACAATATACTAATTTAGAGGCATCACCAGAAGGAGCTTTTATATATCCGACTGTTTTGTATAGTAGGAGAGTAAAAGATAAAAATGGTAGATTACTAGTGGAGAAGGGAGAAAAAGTGAGCATATGGAGAGAACACTTTAAGGAATTGTTGAACAGAGAATGAAAGTAATGATAGTATAAGTGGCTGGGGAATGGCTGGAGGATGGAGGGAGGTGAGAAGACAGGGAGAAATCAGTAGGATGGAAGTTGTGGAAGCAATGAAGAAAGTCAAAATGATGAAAGCCCCAGGAATTGATGGAGTGTGTGGTGAAATGCTGAAGCATGGGGGAGAGATAGTAACAGAATGGATGTGGAAGATGTGCAGATTGGCAGGGGAGGAAGGCAGAGTCTCAGAGGATTGGAAGTCAGGTATAATTATTCCCTTGTACAAAGGAAAAGGGGAAAAAGAAGTGTGTGGTAATCATAGGTGCATTTGTCTTCTTAGTGTAATAGGAAAAGTATATGGCAGGATACTTACTGACAGAGTTAGGGAAATAACAGAGGAATTAGTTGAAGAACAGGGATGTTTTAGGAAGGGAAGAGGTTGTGTAGATCAGATATTCATTCTTAGATCTTTAATGGAAAAGAGTCTAGAGAAGGGAAAGAAGTTGTATGTGGCTTTCAAGGATTTGGAGAAAGCATGTGACAGGGTGGATAGACAAGGATTGTGGAAAGTATTAAGAATATATGGAGTAAATGGGAAGTTGCTGAATGCTGTGAAGAGTACGTATGAGGGTGCTAAGGCTGCAGTACGTGTAGATAGTGAACTGAGTGAATTTTTCTATCTGAAGGTTGGGTTGAAACAGGGATGTGTCATGCCTCCATGGTAGTTCAGTCTGTACATGGTTGGGGTTATAAAAGAGATACCGGTACAGTACAAGGTAGGGCAGTGGATGTTGGAGCAGCCCTAATGAGAGAGGGCAGTGTTTGGAAACGCCCTGTACTGTTGTTCGCAGATGATAGTGTTGTTAAGTGAAGACGAAGGGGAACTGCAAGGCTTGGTGGATGACTCTGGGAGTGTATGTAAGAAACGGAATTTAAAGGTGAATGTAGCAAAGTGTAAAGTTATGGTCTTCGAGAGAAGTGAAGTCGGTGAATATACAGTGAGGTTGGATGAGGAGGAAATGGAAAATGTGAGCAAGTTTAAATACTTGGGTAGTGGGATGAGTAAGGATGGAAGTTTGGAGGGTGGCATGCTTGAAAGGGCACAGCAAGGAAGAAAGGTTGCTGGTTCCTTAAAAGCAGTGATAAGAAACAGGGAAGTGAGCTCAGAAGTGAAAAAGTCACTAGATGACAGTATTGTGATACCAACTCTAACATACAGTATGGAAGTGAAGCTTGAACACTGCTGGAGGGACAGAAGTCAAGAGTGAGAGCAGTGGAAATGAGTTATTTGAAAGGAGCCTATGGAGTCACATGCAGGGACAGACTGACAAATGAGGATGTGAAGGAGCGTTGTGGTGTGGATGTGGATGTGATAGGAAGCGTTAGGAGAAACACATTAAGGTAAATTTGGCCACGTGGAGAGGATGGAGAGTGAGAGACTGATGAGGAGAGTGTACTGTATGTGAGTGAGGTGGAGGGGGAGGCCAAGGATGAGATGGAGGGATGGAGTGGAGAGGCATATGAGAGTGGGGGGGTGTGACTTGGGAGCAGGGCAGTGAAATGGCACAGGAGGTGATTTGTTTGTGGCCACCTTGTATGGGATTAAGGTATCTAGCAATATTCTATAAACACACACACACACACACACACATATATATATATATATATATATATATACTGTATATATATATATATGAGGTGGAGGGATGAAGTTGAGAGGTATATGAGGGAGGGGGGGTGAGCTGGGGGGAGGGCAGTCAAATGGTGGGTGACAGAGCGACTTGGAGGCGTTTTGTCTGCGGCCACCCTTTAAAGGATTAGGGCGTCGGGCTATAGATAGATACATAGAATTATCCTCAAAATTGGTTTAGATTTCTTCATTTTATGGTTTCCCTGCATTTCATTATTGAGATTTTATATTATTTTGCAGCATTCTACTTCACATTTTGTCCTTTAACTTCATGTACTGCCCTTATTATGGGGGCTAAACATATTATTTTTGTTGTTGCTCAATCCCAGCCCAAGCAGACCCATCAAATGGAAGAAGTGGAAAATACTGTAAACATATTTTTTGTGAAACCTACTGAGATTGGATGAAGTGGAAAATATGGTACGGTATAACAAAAAAAAAAAAAAAAAAAAATTGTTCTTAATCTCAATTAGTATCACACTGGTAACAATCCTAAAAACTGATGAATGAAAAATTAACTTATGATGATCATATAGGTACTACTAGTCCATTTTGGGTAATGACAAATCATTTTACTCAAATTAAAAGACCCCTGGAGATGAAAAAATTTGCCAATTTTGAGAAATACAAACTCCCAATTACTCTAAGGTTTAAAGACCTGAGCTATCTTCTAAAATGGCATTGTCAGTGAACAGTAGCATGGGCAGTTTAACCCATACATTAGTTGATGCATAACCTTGACTGAAAATTTCTAAATTAGCTAGCAATACATCACATTGTCAATCACCAATACCATGTCCGACTTGGACCATTTTTGGTACGAATTGGAACAGCCTATACCAAAAACTGTCACCATATCTGACCAATCAGTACACTGGGGATGACTAACCACTTATGTAACACTGGCCTACATCAACCGTGGGTCACACTGAACACATCCCCAACTGTACATTCTGGGTAGCCGGTTTGGCTGCTAGGTAGGTACACTTTGGGGCCCTTATAACGGGACTCTCTACCTATTCCACTGACCTTGATGGTGTCCAGTGGGTGCCCTGCGGCTACCAGGCACATTCCACCAAACCCTCCCGCCAAGAAATCCTTAACTGGGCTTACTGTAGGCATTTTAGTGATATATCAGGAACCACAAAGATCTTTGATAACAACGCTCCTCATGCACGTTACCAACTCCAATCATACCCTAGTCTTCCAATATCATAAAATAACGCATTGTATATAACTTACGTGTTAGCTACCTATCTCCCCATACGTACTATTTCTATCATATCTTACTAAACATACAAACTACGCTAATATATTCATTTTTTTTTTTTTTTTTTGCAGGTGTGAGCTGGGTCTCCTGACTTGGCAACAACTCGCACAGCTGATCCGTACATCTCTAGATGAACTTGACGGACTCTAACCCCAAAAGGGTTACCTTGGCAATGGACTCACATTTAGAATATTGTTTTGCTCTCTCCACAGTTTCACTCTGCTGGTAAAAAATGGGTATATGACACGTTAAACCACCAATATCGCAACAGTATTACTAATAAAGTATTAATTCCACCAAATGCCTCATAGGAATAGTCACTCCACAGAATGGTCCTCACTTATCAGACTCCAGTGATTCTCTCAGCAATATAAAACCGGCTGGCATTCGCAGGAACAAGGTTTAACCTTGAGTTGGACTAGAACACCAGAGATGCCCGACAGGTCACAGGACTGTAGACCCGGAAGCATTCCAGCAATGGGGGGAGGGCAAAAGCACAGCTGTGTGAAAGATACGACTCTGAGATGGTTGACAACTGATAGGGGGAAACGGTTTAGGAAGATCAAGACAGAAAAAGAAGAAAAAAAAAAAAGTGAAAGGGATAAATGAACGGAGAGCAACGAGAGAAGACTATCTATCTATTGCCAGACGCCTCAATCCCGTTTGGGGTGGCCACAAACAAATCGCCTCCAAGTCGCCCTGTCCCCTGCCATTTCACTGCCCTGCTCCCAACTCACACCCCCCTCTCTCATATACCTCTCCACCCCATCCCTCCATCTCATCCTCGGCCTCCCCCTCCCTCTTCCCCCCTCCACCTCACTCACATAGACTCTCTTCGTCAGTCTTTCACCCTCCATCCTCTCCACATGGCCAAACCACCTCAGTGTGTTCCTCATAACGCTTCCTATCACATCCACATCAACACCACAACACTCCTTTATATCCTCATTCGTCAGCCTGTCTCTCCATGTGACTCCACATGCTCCTCTTAAATAATTCATTTCCACTGCTCTCACTCTTGACTTGTGTCCTTCCAACAATGTCCAAGCTTCACTTCCATACGTTAGAGTTGGTATCACAATACTGTCATGTAGTAACTTTTTCACTTCCATGCTCACTTCCCTGACAGTAAACTCCCTCCAAGACTCAAGAGACACAGTAATTGGAAGGAGGGTCTCCATCATAAAAGGTTTTCCATCATATGGTCACAGAATTTAGCATTTTACCTGAATTCACTTAATGCTACTCAAAAAACTTAAACAGTATTTCATTAAATCAGCAACAAATGAAAGAGTAACTAAACAAACTTTGCTAAGGTTCAGGGTCTACATTTGGTGCTTTGCTTAGGGCTAAGTTTACTTAATTTGGAACTGTATATCTCACTTCACTTGTGTGTGTGTTGTCAGTACCTGACCAATTCTCTCATTTAATTCACAACCAATTTTTCCAGTGGTCTTTCCTAGTGACTCTATTCTTAGTCCCCACTATAATCCTTGCCCAGTTCAATCATTCTTTACATCTCCTATCTCTACTAATTCTTCCTCAATCCTCTCATACTTCAGATCGCCTAATTTTACACCTCTCTCTCTAACAACTCTTCCCGAGTCCTTTCATCCTCTAGGACAATCGTATCCATATTTCTCTGCCTTCTCATCTATCCTTCACCACTTTTCTCTCTTTTGAACATACAGATATGTCTTTCCTAACCTTTCCTCTTTTCTTCCTAAACTCATCCTATCATCCATACCTTTTCTCTCTCTGTCTCCCCCTGACGAGTACTTCGTCTCTCCTTCCCATACTAATCCACTCAGTCATCCATACCTTCCCTCTCTCTCCCCAAACCTATTTACTCTGGCTCTCTTTATTCACCTGTCTGTCAACTGACAACCTACTGAGGGAACCCTACTTCACGGTAAAGCTGAGTCCTCTTGTCCTCTACAATAATCCTCTCCATATTTCTCTGCCTTCTCACCCATCATTCATCACTTTTCTCTTTCGAACATACAGCTATGCCTTTCCTAACCCTTCCTCTCTTTTCCCTACACTGATCCCCTCCATCATCCAAACCTTCACTCTCTCCCCCTGACGAATACTTCGTCTCTCCTTCCTACCCTAATCCACTCAGTCATCCATATTTTCCCTCTCTCTCAACTCCTATTTACTCTGGCTCCATTTATTCACCAATCCTTCAACACGCAACCTACTGAAGGAACTGTACTTCAGGGTAATGCTGAATTACAGGGACCTATTCTAGGATAAACCCAGAGTAGGGGGGGAAGAAAATCTATCCTACTTTGGGATAAACCAAAAGTAGCCAACGGCGATACCACGTTGAGTACACCGCTTCCCGTCCGATCAGCGAAGTTAAGCAACGTTGGGTCTGGTTAGTACTTGGATGGGTGACCGCCTGGGAACACCAGATGTTGTTGGCATCCCTTCGTGTCAAGTGGGGTTGGTGGAGGATTAGTGCCCCTCCCTGTAAAACAATTAACTCTAAGCCCTTGGCCACCCCGTCTGGGATGCATGGCGTCTGGCAATGAATGAATGAATGATGAGGTACGGAGAACAACTGCTAGATCAGTTCCATGTGGATCACAGCAGGAAAGGGGAGCGAGCAACCCAGAGGGTTTCCACCTTGCAGGTTCCACGGGGTTGGAGTTGAACTTTTCTCATCAGTTACTCAGATCAACTCCTTCCACACAAGTGGACAATCGAGAACCCACTCACAACCTGCTAATCCCCAAAACAAGAACTTTCACTCAACAGCAGCACCACCTGAGCCATACCTGCCCCCTTTCACCTTGATTTTGCACCCTGCTGACAGGCAATACTCTCAAAGCCTTGTGCCCCACTCTCTCTCTCTCTCCTTTTACTAAATCTTTCCTCTACCTCTTTTCATTCTCTGAAATCAACGTCATCAGCATACAAAACCTCCTATGGGAGTCCACTTGTTGTATGTGAGAGAGCTTCAAACACCATGACACACAAGAAACTCAAGACTGACCCCCAATGGATGCCAATATTCATGGAAAACTCATCATTCAAATTTCCATTCAATTTCACCCGGGTGTGAGCACCCTCATACACAGCCATAACCATTTGAGTCACCCACTCCTCAATTCCAAGCTTTCTCACTCTCCACCTCACCACCTCCCTAGGTCAAAGGCCTTTTCCAAATAAAAAAAAAAAGAAAAAAGCACAGCTCTCTTTTCTTTCCTATACATTTTACTAGAAGCTGCTGAAAAAACAATATGTCAGCAGTTGTCCCTCTGCCTGGTATAAACCCAAACTCCAGCACATCAATATTTACTCTTTCTCTTAAGTTACCTTCTAAGACTCTCCATTACCTTCAGTATCTGGTCCAAAAGTTTTATGCTTTCATAATTTCCACTTTTCAGATCATCACCCTTCCCTTTACAAACATTTACAATCACATCCTTCAGCCAGTCATGTGGGACAAACTCACTCATATTCTAATTTATCGTCAGTAACTACACCCACTCCTATATCTCCTGAGCCCTTCAACATTTCAGCAGTCAACCCTCTGTCTTCTCCAACTGCTCCCACCTACTGCCCAGCACACAGCATCAACTTCAATTCAAGGCCATGGGCCAAATGCTGGATCTGCTATGTCCATACCTTCTCTGTTCCATTCAAACTCCTCATTCAGCAACTGGTTATAAAGATTTCTCTATGCAATTTTAATATCCTCACTGCCACCACCATCTTTCCTTCATCATTCTTCCCACATTGCTCATCTATGAAGCCCCTGTTTTTCCTCTTCATATTATATTCCACCTTAAATACCATGTTCTTCCTTTCAGCACAACAAATTTAGGTTACCCAGTAAAAGTCCCCGAGACTCAGATTTTGACCAGTATACCTCCCTTCTAGCCCAATGCTTGGTAACCAAGTATTCCTCTCTGTTACAACCTCTTTTTCATTCCCATAAAAGTCTTCTTTTTTCCTTAACCCGTGGATTGTGAGCCACAGCTCAGGCTGTGCTGGCTGTGCATCACCGCTAACTACTCCACCCCTACACAAACTTACGCATGGCATTACGCAAAGACAGAGGGAGAGAGGGAGAGATTTTTTCCCTTTTCACCAGATGATGCCCTGGATGTTTATCTTCAAGTTTACGATACACAAACATTTTTTTTTTTCTTTTTATACTACTCCCCTACGTAACCTTACGCATGGCCCTACACAAAGACGAAGTGAGAGAATATTTCTTTCTCACCAGATGATGCCCTGGATGTTTATCTTCAAGTCTATAATAATAACAATAATAATAAAAAAAAAAAAAAATCTTCATTTTTTGCACACCATGGGGTGGGATAAAAAAGTGTAATTGCACAATCCACGGATTAACTATGGCTTCTACTCCCTCATCCCACCATCATGTTACCTTGTCTTGGAGGCCCCATTATCCGTCCACATATTGAATCTGTAACTCTCAAGAGATTGTTCTTGAGAGCTCTGTACTGTTAATTAACACTTATGTCAATAGTTCTCTGATCAATCACCACTCTTGTTTTTCTTGCTATAGAGGGCATTCCATACTGTTTGGTTTTTCAACTTTCATCTTTTCCTCCTGGGTTAATACTCATAAGTCCTCCTCTTCACCACCCACTGCTTATGTACCACGTCACATATCAGCAACCTGTGTTTCTGCTCCCTAATACTTAACATCCTTCACCAACCTCCTATCAGCCCTCCTCACCAATTAGCAAGAGAACATCATCATCCAATCCTACGTTGCCCCATGAGGAGCGTAGGAGCCCGGGGTTAGGAAAGTTGGTCCTGACATTTAAGGTGAGAGTAACCAGCCTCACTCATCCCTGAGTGGCAATAAGTGAGCAATAAACCCCAACCACCCCTTGGATATAAACTTTCACCAGCTCAATCCCACTGGAGCTCCATAATTACCCACTAAACCACCAGGTGCCAAAATTTGGTTATATGGTTACCACCCAGCATAGTAAATGGTTTCCTGGTGTACAGGAAATCATTTGGCTTGTCACTCAGTGTAGAGTCACCCACAGGCAAAGGGAAGAGGAAAGAATGAAGGAAAGAAAGACAAAAGAAGGAGTGTAAAGTAACTTGTAGGCAGAAGGACGAGGAAAGAATGAAGGAAAGAAAGACAGAAGAGGATGGAAGGAAAGAAGGATGGAGGAGAGGAAAGGGCAAACACCCGAGAGCAGCACTACATTGAGTGAGTGGATGAAAATACCACAATTAACCCTTCCAGTCTGAAATGACTCACCTTTGCTGAATAAAGTCATCAGAAGGTAGCAAGAACAAAATGCCATAAATACATCATGGGACTGATGCAGTCAAGCATATACTGTACACACTGTAATGGCAAAACCGAAGCTATTTACCTTTTATTATTTATGTATCTGGTGACAGTAATCTTGGTCGACTCCCACCAGGCGATTCCGTTGACTGCCAAGCCAGGATCACTCCAGCCACAACACACCTAGGAGGGGAAAACACACACACACACACACACACACACACTGCTCTTTCTCTCTCTACTCCATCATCCCTCTGCCTCTCACTCTACACTCATTCTGCATTCTCTCCACTCCAACTCATCCCTCCACCTCTCCTTTCCTCCACACTCACCATCTCACATTTCACTCACCAACACCTTGCCTTCTCTCTACTCCAACCACTGTTCCTCTACTACTTCCACTCTTACAACCATCTCACACTCTCTTCACTCACAAACACCTCACACTCTCTCCAGCCACAAATACATACATTCCCTCCACTCCAATGTTCCTCCACCTCTACTATCCTCATTCTCACAACCATCTCACATTCTCTCCACTCAAATGCCTCACACTACATACACCAACACCTCTCTTCTCCACTTTAATTATTTCTGTGGGGAAAACGGCATTAACTCCGCCCCCCACGTCCACTCACACATCAACCTAGCTACCCTATACTGGCTTGTCATGGGCACCCACATCCCTTCCCATCCCCGCACAGCTCCAGCTAGCCTTGTGCGTCTAACTGGCCCATACCCCTGGAAGAACTGATTTTGTGGCACTCAGCACTTGCCACACCACTGCACTATAGGCTAGCCATGTGCACACCCATACACTATTATACCTACTTGTGTACAGGCACACCTAACTAGCACACACCTCTGCAAGAACTATCTCTACTGTGCCCTAGTGCCCTGAATGCACAGTTTCTACTAGCTCTATAGAAATCTAACTAAATCTCTGTACTAGTTAAATGCTTGCCATGAAGCACCCACACACCACCAGCAATACTTAACTAAGGGCCCCAACTCACCCACCCCCATGCACAATCTGACAGGAGCCACATGGAAGAAAGCCTCAATTTTTTTCAATGATCTGCCATATTTCCAAGCATGATCAGTGATTACTGTACGTGTACCGAGCAATGGAAGTCTGCTTCCAATTGCTTTAAAAATGTGCACCAATCCCCCTCTCCCATTATTACCAACACAGAGGTCCATTGCTATGCTCCAGGACCATTAAGCAAACTGTCTCTGGTTATCCACCACCGCTCCACTACATAGCAAGCACAGTAAACACAAAAGCCCTAGCCCAATGACAAGCCGTATATTCCCTAGTCTGGCCCTAATCAGTTCCAGAAGGGAACCATATAGCTAAACCAATCTGCAGAACAGACTGGTTAAACTCTTCACTCCATACGGGAACGCACTAACCTAACTGTTTCGTATGGTGACACATTAATACATTAATTCGTTTCATACGAAACACTACCTAACTAGCCTTAATTCTAAGTACTCAAATTTACCCCCTCCTTTGTGGATCCATGCCTCACCCGCAACCATCAGTCAACAGCTCTGGGCCATGATTCCATCCTGTGTGAGATAGGCTAAAAAAAAATGTATTATTCATGTTCATGGAAGAGTTTTAAGAGCCTAACACCCTAACACCCTAGCCATATACAAAAAAAACTCAACACTCACCACCGGCGAGCTTGACTTGCTTGGTTGAGATGGGTTGCTCCCGCGGAGTGATTGTTTTAAGTCCTACCCTGAAAATAAAGGTCTACATTAGAATACAAATCTTTACAAGCCAAAAATCCAAAAATAAACCATAAAGTTATAACAATAAAAAAAAATTAAAAACTATCAATAGCTATACATAGAATCTTGGATAAACAGTCTACCTCTACCACAGACCTATCCTACAAGCCATCTCAAACCACCCGTAAATGATGGAGACGGATGCCTTCACATGGTGGAACTAATATGACCATGTGTCTTGCTGCCTGGTTATAAACATGCCTCAGCTACTTCTGTATCCCTTGAGAGGAAGATGGTAGACTGCAGAACAACAACTTATGCTTGCAGTCCACTGGGTTCCATTTTCAAATGAGTCACAATCCCACCCTTAGGTGTGATAAAACTGTCAGGAAAATAATTTTCCCTTTGTTGACTCCTTATTACGGTGAAGCATCACTATATGGTCCACATTAACCTATGATAATTACCTTCCTTTTGCCATCTTACTATGGTAAAGCATCACTACATAACCAGCGTCAGCCTTGGAAATTTACCTTTTTCTTGTCATCTCCTTAGTCCTTACTATGGTAAAGCATCACTACACAGCCCATGAAAACCTTGGAATATAACAATCCATTTGTCACCTTACTGTGGTAAAACAAACACCTTAATACAGTACATGGTCCATGTCCATCTAAGAAAATAAACGTCCACTTGTCATCTTACTATGGTAGCGCATCACTATACAGCCTGTGCCAACTTAGCGCCACAGCGTTCCACATGCTACACCTGTGATGTCACTCATCAGTAGTCCCTTTATCAACTCAAGGCACTTCCCTGTTCATAAACCCCACAACATTTGCTACACTTGCGAAACTGCCAACTATCGTCAGTTTGTTTTAACCTCAAGGAACCAGGCCACTCCTACTCCATGAAATCCTATAAGCCTTAGGTATGAGGCAGACATGAGTATCAAAAGTTAACAGTCAAAGCAACTCTCCAATCTGAATGCACCTGGCCATCACCTAAGATGAAAGGAGTAAGAGATCTACAGGTTAGAAATACCAAGCTATGGTAGTTGTTGTCTAACAGCCCACAGCACTTCCAACTGTACACACCAAACCATGGCACTTCCTCCCTACTGGACCACTTCACTCCCTTACCCTAATTCCTTTCTTGAACTTTAAACCTCAGTCTGTTTCTGTGCCTCAACAAAGTAAAAATTGTCCTTTCACTCTCTCATATATCATAATACGATCAATGCCTGTATTGTACTGTACCACACAATAATAAAACACGGCTGTGGCAATACTGCCCCCAGTGAAATGAGACGTAGTGGCATCATGCAAGGTATAATAAATGTCCGCCTCGGGAAGTTTTTTAATAATTTCAAATAGTTCCTTGGCTGGCTTCCCCCACATAATACAAAGCAAGGAAGCCCTAATGTTTAATTCTTCTCTCAAGGTGGTACTAAACAGAAAGGCATATTTGTCAATTTCATAAAGGCATCTTGTTATAGATGGCTTTTGTTATTCATCTCATCAACAGCTATTTCTGTCCACTTTTTAAACCATTCTGGACATTCTGATGCCTTGTTAAAATATGTCTAGATCATTGAACCTAAGAAACAAATGTTTTTGTCTTGCCACTAACTGATGGCCCTCCAGGGGTGGCATGATAACAAATAAATAAAATAAATAAACATATAATAATGTTTGGAGTGAGCATGTGAAGTTGTGGCCAGAGTGATGAGTATATATTAGTACAACACTTGGTAGCAACCTGTGCAGACATGTCAGAAAGCAAGGTTGGTGATCCCATGAAATAAATGATGGGTGTGGCTACGACACCAGAAACAGTGAAGGAGAAATGATACAGTGCAAATTCTCAAATGCAAAATGCATGGTGTCAAAGGCTTTAGGGAAAATGGAGTATTTTGGTAACTAGTCATAACAACCATCTCGACAAAATCTTACAATAAACTCTCCAGAGCAATGTGAGCTTTAAATAAAATGAAGTACATGCACTGTTTTAGTAAATTATCAGTTCTTACAAATGTGTACAAAAAAATTGTGTCTTCATATATGCATTAAAATGTATGAGAATGTGTGATATCAACACCCCTCTATAGCATGACAAAATATTTTGGAAAATAAAGGTTTTTTGAAATCAGGATCTGAGAGTTTGTACTATACTACAGTTTGGACTGTACTGTACTACAGTTTAGACTGCCTCAGACATCATAGTGTTTAACACTATGGTTAAGCAGGACAACAGGCTGACAACATTTGTGCCAGGAGAGGATATATGCCTGATTAGATAAGACAGGAGGCTGATTAATGTGAAAGTTATACCTAGCAAGGAATTTGTCACACTCAACGATGTTAAAGTTATATCTGGCAAAGGAATTTGGCACTGCACAAACTGTTAGCTTGTGACTTCAAGATGAAAAAATCCAGTGGAAGAGAATTTTTGCACAGAAGAGGTAGAAAAAAAAAAAAAAAGTATTCCATGCTGAGTTTCAGAAAATTATTACTGAAAGTTCTGCACAGTATGTGGTAATGCTACTGAATACCAGGGCTCTCTAAAGCAGTGTCTACTAAAGGCCACAAATTTCATCTGTGTTTGGACAAAGGGAACCCATAGATATATGGCAATCTGTTGATGGAATGACTCAGTGGATGCAGCAATTAGGGAGAAAGAAGTGGTGGTTCAATGAATGAAAGAATGGTGGACATTTAGAGAAAGAGGAAATAGATTAATAAAAGGATGAAAGGTGGATGTGGAGCTGTACCAGGCAACCACACACAGAACTTAAGACCCAGGAGTATCGGATGAAGACAAGTGCACATAATAAACTGACAAGATAATTGGTCCCAAAGGGAGAGATGACAGATTCAAAGTGGTAAAGCATTTGACAAGGAAAGACTCAAGTAATATGTAATTACAGATGATGCAGATATGATGTTGCAAGTGAAGTTTTGAAGATACCATGGAATGATCAAATCTCGTACAAACTTAGATCCAAAACGCTTGGGTCCACAAGCTTTATGGAAAGTAGAATACTTTGGAATGTAGAACCATAATGATAACTGATGAGGAGATCATGTACCAGTAAATAATAACCTGCAATACCATTAACATTAAATATGACATGGTATCTTGTGTTAGTAAACTATTAATTTCTTCCTATATACAGTATTACATATACTGTACTGTGTATATATATATATATATATATATATATATATACAGTATATATATATATATATATATATATATATCTCAATTGCGTGAACACAGGCAATATGTTGACAACCAGCTATCACAAGGAAAATATTTTAGAAAAAGGTTCTTTGAAACCGGAGTTTTGGATGTACTTTACTGTAAATACTGTACAAAGAGTGCTCATATAATGTGCAAATACTGTACCCAGAAGGTCCCGCCTTATGAGAATTCCGAACTATAGGGCCATATATTTACATGTTAAAGGGTTTCAAGGTACCCAAGCCAACCCCAAGTTAGCCTTTTGGGGCATTTTTTTTTTTTTTTCCCCCCCAGATTTTTTTTTTTTTTATGTGCTCGACTCTGGGCATAAGCTTCACAGCCTTCTCTCAAGGGCCAGCAGTCCCCCTATATTTCATACACCTCTGCATGTCACCACTTCGGCACTAACACCCACCGTCCATATTGAATACATGCTGGGGCTGTCCCATACAGGACTGGTGTATTGGTATTAGCGGGGGTATTTTTATGACATGTTGGTGGGTCTTCTGGTAGATCGGAAAAGTATCCTTTATATGGAATTCAAATCCTTAAACTGTTCCCCGCCCCAGTGGGGATTTGAACCTAGGTCCAGTAGGACCACAGGCCACCTCTCTACCGATTGAGCCACCGCCTCCCCCCTACCTAATAAAGACTTTCATTACATACAAACACTGGAGGATTCCCAAACTTGAATGGAAGAGGTTGTGGGCTTGCTGGGGGAGGTGGAGTGGGGTTCCATGGCCGAAAAAAAGAACAAAGATCACACAAAGCACATGTTTAGCCAGAGCACAAGGAGAGGGTAGGCTCACCTAGGGCAGGAATGCTCAGTGGACTGTGACAACACCCAGCGCAGACAAGTGACAGTCATATGTTATAGGCTGATGCAACCTGCGCTACGACTAACATTGGCTGTATTATGTCTGTCCCAATTGCATTATGACCCTACTTTGCCGAGTTATGCGTCTGAACCATAATTTGGGGCCGATGGCTGCGTTATGTCTATCGTCACCACGTAGTATGGTTCTCAAAAATAATGGGCACCTATTTCCGCCCACTTAATGTCTATCATTTTCGTGTTGTGACTAAATTTTGGCATCATATTTTGCATCCCATGGAATGTGAATTTCACGCTGTATGATCGCGTGTTATGTGAGCGCTGACTGTACATTATACAATGAATGAGGAATCTGACTAAGATAGGAGGAGTCCTACCAATACTGAACCGTAACAAAACCCACCACCTGAGATTAAAGAGGAGGCAGTCTGAAGATTAACTACTGGGATAAGAGGGAAAAATGGCTGGTACCACTTAAATGCTGACAAAGCTGTTAACACTTTCCCATTTCAACCCCCCCTCCAACGCACTACCCAATCCCATTCTTATCTGGCTGTCTGAGCCCTTTATGCAGATTCCCTAACTCTCTCTCTCTCTCTCTCTCTTCTTTTCTATATCATCATTTACATGATGGTGTCAAACACACCAAGGGGAATCCAAAGAACAGTTGTGTATTTAAAGCTTTGTCTCAGGGTATCCAGAGAATGGGAAGTGTTCAGTGTTCAAGTTGTTGGTAAAGTGGGTGTGAAAATGGTACCTGAGCTAATAAATGCAATGCAGGCCAAGGGAAGAACCAATACGAGAAGGATGAATGAATGTGATAGTGAATGTGAATATAGGTAAAGGTACTGCAATGGAGGGGTAATTACAAAGGGCCGAAGCTGTTAAATAATGAAGACTAATGGAATGATCACAAAGTCTACGAATCAATACCCTTATAGTACAGTACAAATAAAATGGAGTTTGGTTTTATGCCTTAAGATGCTAGTCTGATACAATATTCACTGTCCACCAGCTGCAAGAGAAATGCCACAGAAAAAACTGAAAACAATACAGTACCACATATACACTACGTGGATCTGATGGTGCTGAGTCCCATGGGTGTTAGTAAAATGAACTATGAGAAAGCTTTTTTGCTATATGGACTGTCAAGTTGGTGATGAAACTGTACTAAGGGTCAACAACAACTAAGAGAGTAAATGGAAAGCCAAGTAAGGAATTCTCAGTCAATGTAGGGGTGCAACAGGGATCCATGACAAGTCCACTGCTGTTTATCCAGGCACTTGAGGCAGTCAAGAGAGTCAAAAAGTATGCTATCCTGAGAGCTTTATGTTGGTTTAGTTATGACTGCTGAAGGTATGCAGCAAACCAGAAGTTTACGAGGTAGAAGTATGGGATAGAAGCAACGGGACAAAGTCAACAATGATAAAACAAGACTTATGGTTAGCGGATGCATAAGGGTAATAATGCTGCAGAACAGAGTGAGTGGTCTTGTGTTTTGTGTAAGAAGGGAGTTGAGAGAGATTCTTTTCTGTGCACAACTTAAAGATGGGATCACATGAGATGCAGTGGTGTTGGAGGTAGACTGCAAGATGGGAAATTGTCAATTTGCGGTATGCAGAGGTGTTTGGGTTGTTGAGAGTATGGAAAGTGTTATTTTGGGTAGGGCACTTAGAACAGGTGGAGGTGTGGAGGAAATTCTGTTACCAGGAGGCAGTGCTGACTGCAGAGAGAAACAGAGGCTATTTCCACTGCTAGAATAAGTGGATGGAAGAAATTTTGGGAATTGTTGTTGCCTTTCCTGACTAAAAGGCTCTCCTTTCATGCTGCAAGTAAAGCCCCAAGTTTCACGCCTAATTGGCTTCATGAAAAGTACCGCAAACTGTGAAACTGCTAAGTTGGGGCATTAATCCTATGGGAAACAGGCTAACTGGCTCTGGGTCCCATGCCAACTCCCTCTAAAACCCAATTATTCAATAAAAAATTTACTGATCACACCTGAAAAGAAACTAGTGTTAATACAAAGTAGCTACATAACAGGCAAGGAAGGGATGGGGGTGTAATTTCCAAGGCAGGAAGTGAGGCTATTGCACCCTGCTACCTCTGGCACCTCCACCCTCCTCTGTCGCTGTTGCCTCCACCTCTCCATGCAACACATCCATCATGTGCTGCACCTCTTCTGTGACAATGGATGCGAACAAGTGACGATCGCTTTCCGTGTGTGTGGTTGTTTACGCTTTCTCGTCGCTAACAGAGGGGTTTTCACGCAAACCCCAGTGTTCGGGAATATTTGCTGGTCATCACTAACCATGAAACCGTGAAAGAAGACATTGCTAAACATGGGCTTTACTGTACTCATTACAAAATGTGTGAGATGTGCTATGCTGTATGGCAGAGACACTTGGCCAGTAAGAGGATACATGCAGATTGAAATGCTATGAAAACACAAGGATCAGATTCATGAGTGAGACATCACTGAGCATCAAAAATGAGAACAGCTTACAGGTACGTCCTGCTATATGGTCACTCAATATACGAGAAACCGATGATATGACCTGGGTAAATTAGGGACTATTTTCATTATACGATCTCGAAAATCCAAAGATAAGACATTCAGTCCGGGGCGAGGTGGGAGGATTCTAACTGTCATCCCAGCAAATGCAGTCACCACCCTTTGCTCTCAACCTCGAATAGAAACAGCAGGACTGCTCAGCTGCAGCGTTGCCAGACATGAGATAATTATTGCAAAATGCGATATTTTGGCACACTCTGCAATATGCGATAGCATGCATGAGATAATGTGATAACTTTCATAATCTGAAAAATAAATCGGGGATTGCAAAATTAACGAGTCTCCTGTAAGACTAGTAAAACAGTAGGATTTAGTAACTCTTATGATAACCAGTATTATAATCTGGTAGGTACTTAACAGTTAAACAAATTCAATAACGTTACTTAATTACTCCATATATAAATATATTAATTCCACAGTAATTACCAATTTATGTGAAGAAATGCCTTTGTTTATGAGTGCGATAATTTTGATCAAAACGCAATAATTTTAACGTGCCGGGTACGAAAATATGGGTTTGGGAATCTGGCACAGCTGCTCAACTGGCGACCGCCAGCTTCCCACCACCAACACAACATTACCACCTACAGATGAGTGTTATGCATGTTTTATATGTTTAATTAATGTGCTGTCATGTTATTTGCATACTATTTGCTCTTTCAGGTTGCTTTCTCTGTAGTTCAGTAATATAGATATGTTTGTTGCATTTGGTATTGTATATTTTAGCTTGAAAACTTGCCTTTGACGGGGTCCTTGAACCCAACCAATATTTTACCATTAGTTGCGTGTTTCGTTTTACGAGAATTCATTATATGACTATGCCAAATGGAACCTAACTGCTTGTATCTTCGGGACCTCCCTGTACTGTGAGAGATGTAAAAGAGATATCAGAAGTGATGTGAACCTACAGGTCAAAATGGTTTGGATATACTAAGAAGAAGCTGAAGGATGACCCACAGGCATGAATGTGGGAAAACAACCAGAAACAGACCAATGAAGACATAAAATGAAATTGCGTGTGAAGACCTTCTGAGTAAGGGACTGAGTAAACAAATTTGCTGCAAGACAGTATTGCATTCCTCACTCTAAACTACAAAAGCGAAGCTCGGATCCTGTTGAAAGGACACAAATCAGGAGTGAAAGTGGTGGAAATGAGTTATATGGGAGAAGCATGTGGAGTTACATAGAGAGACACAAATAAGTAAAGGTACACTGTGGTATTGATGCTGATGTTACTGAAACTTAAGGGAAACTACTATGAGATGGTATGACCATGTGGATAGGATGAAGAATAAGAGACTGACTAGGAATGTATGAGTGAGGTGGAGGGGGATGAGGTAGAGGGATGGAGTGGAGAGATATGAGAGGGGAATGTGAGTTGGAGGGAGGGCAAACAAATAGCAGGGAACAGGTTGACAGAAGCGATTATTTATGGCCACCCCTTAGGGGATTAAGGTGTCTGCTATAGACAAGACAGACTCTAGTCTTTGTGTAAAGGGACTGATCAGGGTCATGGATCATGACTGTGACACAATGGGATCTGCCATCAAGTAGAAAGAACCAGATATGCAGGCATGGTCAATGATATAAACATTAGTATCAGCTTCACTGCATTCAAACATCTAGTTGTTTTACCTTAACCTGGTCCAGATTATTTTCCTTTTCCAGCTTATTGCACATAGCTCAGAGGCAAAATAAGGCAATATTGTGGCTCAACATCCTTTCATAGCACATGACTAGCATCATATTCTAGTGCTAATCTATTGCTGTACCTCATCACTGAAAGGCTGAGGCCAAATCTGTGAAAAAAGGGTATAAGCATACAAGACCCATTTACCAGGGTACACTTCCTTGTCCCCACTCCACTGCTCACCAAATTTCCATCTCATCCCATCTGACAGATCAAGGCATGAAGCATACCATGCATTCAACAACCTTGTTTTGACCATGGTTTGACTTCACATCTATATTGTAAAAAAAAAAAAAAAAAAAAAAAAAAAAAAGCCTAGAAAAATGCAACTGCTACCTATGAATGCCTGTTTTTCCACAGTTATTAACACATCCATGACTCAGGCCTGCCTATACAAACGTAATCAATTCAGTCTGACACCTCATCTTTTATTCCTATCTATCTATCTATCTACAGCCCGACGCCCTAATCCTGCAAAGAGTGGCTGCAGACAAAACGCCTCCAAGTCGCTCTGTCACCCACCATTTGACTACCCTCCCCCCAACTCACCCCCCCCTCGCTCATATACCTCTCAACTCCATCCCTCCACCTCATCCTCGGTCTACCCCTCCCTCTCCCTCCCTCCACCTCACCTACATACACCCTCTTAGTCAGTCTTTCATTCTCCATTCTCTTCACATGTCCAAACCACCTCAGTGTATTCCTCCTAATCTTCTCAACCACATCCACCCCACAACGTTCCTTCACTTCTTCATTTGTCAACCTCCCTCCACGTCACTCCACATGCTCCTCTCAAGTAACTCATTTCCACTGCTCTCACTCTTGACTTGTTCCCCTCTTGCAAGGTCCATGCCTCTCTTCCATACGTCAGGGTAGGGATCACAATACTATCATGCAGTGACTTCTTAACTTCCATACTCACCTCCCTATTTCTCATTACTGCTTTCAGTGTACCAACAACCTCCTTCCCTGCTGTACCCTTTCACGCACTTCATCCCCCAAAGTTCCATCCTTACTCATCACACTACCCAAGTACTTGAATGCACTCACATTCTCCATATCCTCACCATCCAACCTCACTGCACACTCTGTGATTTCATTCCTCTCAAACAACATAACTTTACTTTTGTTTACATTAACTTTCAGATTCCTCCTCCTACACACTGTCCCAAATTCATTCACCAAACCTTGCATCTCCCATTCATCTTCACTCAACAATACTGTATCATCAGCAAACAGCAAAACCGGAATCTTCCAAATCTCACCCTCATTCATTAGAGCCACCCCCACATCCACTGCCCTACCTTGCACCTCCTTTACAACCCCATCCATGTATATATTAAACAGCCATGGAGACATCACACAACCCTGTTTCAGTCCCACATTGAGATCAAAGAACTCACTCAGCTCACCATTCACTCACACCGTAGCCCTAGCTCCCTCTTCCATACTCTTCACAGCACTCAACAACTTCCCCTCTATCTATCTATCTATCTATAGCCCGACGCCCTAATCCCGCAAAGGGTGGCCGCAGACAAAACGCCTCCAAGTCACTCTGTCACCCACCATTTGACTCCCCTCCCCCCAACTCACCCCCCCCTCCCTCATATACCTCTCAACTCCATCCCTCCACCTCATCCTCGGTCTACCCCTCCCTCTCCCTCCCTCCACCTCACCTACATACACCCTCTTAGTCAGTCTTTCATTCTCCATCCTCTCCACATGTCCAAACCACCTCAGTGTATTTCTCCTAATCTTTTCAACCACATCCACATCTACCCCACAACGTTCCTTCACTTCTTCATTCGTCAACCTGTCCCTCCATGTCACTCCACATGCTCCTCTCAAGTAACTCATTTCCACTGCTCTCACTCTTGACTTGTTCCCCTCTTGCAAGGTCCACGCCTCGCTTCCATACGTCAGGGTAGGGATCACAATACCATCATGCAGTGACTTCTTAACTTCCATACTCACCTCCCTATTTCTCATCACTGCTTTCAGTGTGCCAACAGCCTTCCTTCCCTGCTGTACCCTTTCACGTACTTCATCCCCCAAAGTTCCATCCTTACTCATCACACTACCCAAGTACTTGAATGCACTCACATTCTCCATATCCTCACCATCCAACCTCACTGCACACTCTGTGACTTCATTCCTCTCAAACACCATAACTTTACTTTTGTTTACATTAACTTTCAGCTTCCTCCTCCTACACACTGTCCCAAATTCATTCACCAAACCTTGCAACTCCCATTCATCTTCACTCAACAATACTGTATCATCAGCAAACAGCAACACCGGAAGCTTCCAAATCTCACCCTCATTCATTAGGGCCACTTCCCCTCCACTCCATATATTCTTAATACCTTCCACATACCTTGCCTATCTATTCTGTCATAAGCTTTCTCCAAGTCCATGAAGGCACCATAAACTTTCCTTCCCTTCTCTAGATACTTCTCCACTAAACATCTTAGAACAAATATCTGATCTACACACCCTTTTCCCTTCCTAAATCCCCCTTTCTTCTCCAACTAGCTCCTCTGTCATATGCCTAACCCTATCAATGAGTATTCTACCATATATTTTACCAGTCACACTAAGAAGGCAAATACCCCTATGGTTACCACATACTTCTCTCTCGCCTTTTCCTTTGTATAAAGGAACAATTATACCTGATTTCCAGTCCTCTGGAACCCTTCCCTCTTCGCAAGCCAATCTACACAACTTCCATATCCACTCCACAACAATCTCACCTCCATACCTAAGCATTTCACCACACACTCCATCAATTCCTGGGGCCTTTCCCAACTTAATCTTCTTCATCACTTCCACTACTTCCGCCCTACTGATCTCTTCCTCCCTCCTCTCATCTCTTCTTCTCCCAGCCATTCCCCAACCACTTATACTCGCACTGCTCTCACTCTCTACATTCCTGCTGCTGTTAATTTAATTCTGTTTCCTGCTACTGTTAATTTAATTCTGTTTTGGAAAGCATTCTAGAAGTGAAAGTATTAATGAAGGCTACAGTGTCATCCCTCCAGTTTGAGTGAATCATATCATCTGAAGATAGCCTGACTGCATCAGACTGAAATGATTGTTCTTGATGCAACAGGCTCATTTGGATGAAACCCCAGTGGATTGCAGGCTGAAGCTGCCCTTCTCCAGTGATCCACCATCCTTTGTTCTGAGAACTGGGGAGCTGTGAGCTGTAAGTGGGCAGTAAAGCCACATATCTGTGCCATCACATGAAGGCATCCCTCTCCACTACCACATTAACTCAGTGTGTTAACTAACATAATTTTAAAAGTTCAAGTCACCTGACTATATCTGTGCTACCATATGAAGGCATCTCTCTCCAGCAGAGTCAAGGGATTAACTAAATGACATGTCACTAAAATCCCACCTTAACTGAAGAGAAGAACCCGCAAGGGGACGATACGCCTCTAGTCGAGTCCCCATGTGTTGCCCGTTGGTTGGCTGGATCTCACTATCACATCAATACAGTATAGTACAGTACCTGCAACAGAATGGATAAATTAGATGTCAAATCAAACTACAGTACATTCTTTTTAACTTTAAATGTAACACTACAATCTCTCCATATTGAATGCAGAACTGTAACAAAATTACCGGGAACTAAGCACAAAAACTGCCATCTCTCCATCTTGAATGCCGAGCTGTAACATGAGATTAACATTAGAACTACAGTACACTGCTGAGAGAAGTGTGAACGTAGAGGGTAGGGCTGCGAGAGGCAGATCAACAAACACTTGGAACAAGGTCATAGGGTGTGATCGCAGGAATAAGGGACTGAATAAGGAGGCTGCCAGAGACTGAGCAACATGGAGAGACATCTGCAAAAAAACAAAACAGCAAATGTGGATGGACATCCACAAAAAACAAAAATGCAAATACAGTAAACCCTAGCTTGAATGTACCGCACCAGATCAGATACCGGTATCTGATTTAATGAACACTTTGGCGTCCATGGACATACTGTTGTACATACTGGATACCATCTGGTCAATGGGAAAAAACATGCAGACCTTCTGGACAACACTGGCATACAGGATCAATCTGAATCACTTCCAGTGTCTGGAAGGACTCAGTACAGTTACCAATGTTGGCAGCATTTTTTTTCCACCACCTAGGCTAGTCATGAAGTGCTGTGACAAGCATGTGAAATTATGGGCCAAGTAAATACATGGAGGATGCATACAGTTTTCATTTTTAGTACTGGAATATGCTATTTCACTTCTTTATTTTCCATTATGTGCCTGAAATCCCACTTCAGGGGGAACCATCAGATTTACTGGAAGCTTTATCAGATCTGGGTTGCCTCCAACTGATCTGATATAGAAAGAGAGTATACTATAATTATGAAGGGATGTCTGCAAAAAACAAAACCACAAATATGGAGGGAAAATTAACAGAATCCGCAATCAGCAAACCCGAAAATATGGAGGGAGATCAACAAAAAGCTTAATTGCAAAAACTACAGGGCAGCTGTCATCAAATCAGCAAACAGAATAACACAAATATGGAAGGATGACAAAACAGGATCTGCAGAGGGTAAAATCACAAATCAGGAGGGAGCTGAAACACAATGTGCAAAATGGAAAAAAAAAAAAAAAAAAAGATAAAAGAATTGTAACAGAATCCATAATAGCAAGAAGAAAATAAGAAGGGATGACTAACCTACCCTGCAAACACTAAGAACAAAAATAAGGAGGGATGACTGTACTTGCAGGCACATTTTTTTTTTTTTTTCCTCACTGAGTCATTGTTAAAGCAAATATTGGGAATCATTTAAAAAAAAAAGGGGGAGGGGGAGGGCACCTAAAATTAAATCTTAAGGAAAACAAGGTAACAGATTACTGTATACAGAATATTGTACACTAAATTTCTTGGGAAAAATTCATGTCTTTACAAGACAAAAGTAGTTAACCTACAGCAAATACAGACTTAAAAACTGTCTCTTACATGGTGAACCCTCGCTGTTATCATACCAATTAGGGTAAGAGTAACATTACACCCAAAAGTTCAGTATAGCTGACATTCAGTAGGGTCAGCTATATCGAACCTCGATAAAGACAGAATGCCTCTGGCCATCCAACCATGCCCCCGAACGTCCGACTATGCCCCCAGACTATCTGACCATGCTCCCAACTATCTGACCAAGCTTCCAAGTGTCCCACCATCTTTCCAACTGTCCAACCAAACTGCTCCCAACTGCTTAGTCATGCTCCTTATTGCCTAGACATCTTCCAAGCTGCATAACCATGCCCTGACTGCCTAGCCATGCTCCTAATTGCTCAACTGTGCTCCTAACTGCCTGAACATGCTCTTAACAGCTCTACCACTTTCTTAATTACCTACTCATGTTCAAAACTACTCAACCATGCTCCTAGTTGCCTAACCATGTTCCTAACTGCTTAACCATGCTCCTAACCTGCCTAGCCATTCCCAACTATCTAACCATACATGTAACAGTTTAACCAAGCCCCAGACTGTCCAACAAAGTCTCCCTGGTTAGAGGGGGGATGGTTAGACAGTTGAGAGCATGGTAAGGCAGATGGAAGCATGACTGGGTAGATGGGAGATGACTGGGCAAATGGAAGCATGATTGGGCAGACGGGAGCATGGTAGGGCAGATGGGAGCATCATTAGGCAGATGGAAGCATAGTTGGGCAGTTGGGAGTGTGGGTGGGCAGTTGGGAGCATGACTGGGCAGTTGGGAGCATGACTGGGCAGTTGGGAGCACGGGTGGGCAGATGGATGCATGACTGGGCAGATGGAAGCATGACTGGGCATATGGAAGCATGAATGGGCAGATGGGAGCATGACTGGGGAGATGGGAGCATGACTGGGCTGTTGGGAGTGTGAGTGGGCAGTTGGGTGCATGGGTGGGCAAATGGATGCATGATTGGGCAGACGGAAGCATGACTGGGCAGATGGAAGCATGACTGGGCATTTGGGAGCGTGGATGGGCAGTTGGGAGCGTGGGTGGGCAGTTGGGAGCGTGGGTGGGCAGTTGGGAGCGTGAGTGGGCAGTTGGGAGCGTGAGTGGGCAGTTGGGAGCGTGAGTGGGCAGTTAGAAGCGTGGCTGGGCAGTTGGGAGCGTGGCTGGGCAGTTGGGAGCATGGCTGGGCAGTTGGGGGCGTAGATGGGCAGTTGGAAGCATGGATGGGCAGTTGGGAGCGTGGATGGGAAGTTGGGGGCGTGGATGGGCAGTTGGGAGCGTGGATGGGCAGTTGGAAGCATTGCTGGGCAGTTGGGAGGGTGGATGGGCAGTTGGGAGCATGGCTGGGCAGTTGGGAGCATAGATGGGCAGTCAGAAGCACGACTGGGCAGTTGGGAGCATGGGTGGGCAGTTGGGAGCGTGGATAGGCAGTTGAGAGCGTGGATGGGCAGCTGGGAGCGTGGTTGGGCAGTTGAGAGCATGGGTGGGCAGTTGGGAGCGTGGGTGGGCAGTCGGGAGCATGGGTGGGCAGTCAGAAGCATGACTGGGCAGTTGGGAGCATGGGTGGGCAGTTGGGAGCATGGGTGGGCAGTTGGGAGCGTGGATAGGCAGTTGAGAGCGTGGATGGGCAGCTGGGAGCGAGGTTGGGCAGTTGAAAGCATGGGTGGGCAGTTGGGAGCGTGGGTGGGCTGTCGGGAGCATGGGTGGGCTGCTGGGAACGTGGGTGGGCAGTTTGGTGCATGGGTGAGAGGTCAGAAGCACGATTGGGCGGTTGGGACCCGTGAGTACGGCTGGGTAGTTGGGAGCACGGCTGGGCAATTTATATTCAACTTGTGAATTATATTTCGTACTGAAGAGGTTAATGGAGGGCGTATTTAACCTCTGCAGCTCCACGCGTCTCTGATAAATTCAATGAAGTCATCAATAGTTGTGATCATAGCGAAAAATCCATATAAAATACAACTAAAAGCTCAAGGATACATCGAAATATACTAAATCATTCTAAAAATACTTTAAAATATGTAACAACACCATTAAAAAAAAACATAAAACAAAGATGGCGTCACTCGTCCAGTAGGAGTCACTCCGTCTGGATGGCGCCACTCCGAGCCGGCACGCATTTCCTGTACAAAATTCACATAAATCCTTTACTATATCTACCTCTACATAACTACAATTACTGAAGTAACAAATCTATGTAAAAACTCGCACATAAAATTCACCACATATTAGTAAATTTTGTAGGATACTCACGCCGCGTTCCTTTCACTACCTAGCCTGTCTCAGAAATGGGGCAAGTACCCCGCCACGTAACCAGCCTTGGCTTGGGCTGCGTCTCCCTTCGCGGTACAACCTATTTATTACTAAATTCAGTATCTACAACCCTATATCCACCAAATTCAAGTCTTTCACAAATTCAAACTAGTCACATACGAAAAATCTGGACTACATTTTGTGTATTTTGAACATATCGCTATGCACATAATTGAGGCCACCGTCAAAGACAGGACGTCACAAGAGGTGACTTATTGCAATGCGTCTGCTCAGCTGGGTAGAGTTTTAAAAATACAAAGAGTATCTATAACTGACTCTTGCAAAACTAAACATCACTTCGTTTGCGATGTAATATTTCATGTTCGGTATACTGACGCGGTGTTTTTAATTAGTTCATGTGCGTAAGAGTTATTGGGACATTTAATGAATTGGCGGGAAGATTTGAGACGGCTTAGGAAGTACGGCATCCCCTTTCCCTCCATCCCCCTAAAACCACCGTACCCCAACCCTCCCCCTCCCTTCTCGTTTTATATATATATATATATATATATATAAATATATATATATATATATATATATATATATATATGCCTACCTGTTTATTTATTTTTGATGAATTAGGACCTGGATGATAAATGTGACTTGGAGAACAGGCAGGAGGGTGGGGACGTGAGGGATGTATGGAGAATCAGGAAAAGGCATATATTTCCCCCATGCCTCCTCCTGAAATCACCCCCCTCCCTACTCCCCGCCTTTCCCCCATCTCCTTCCTTTGTGATGTTTCTCCGCCTTTCCTCCGACACCAAAATATGGAAACAAATTGTCACCAACTTATCTAGACTTGTTTTTACAAGAAAAATACACGTAAAGATTTTACATTTTCCCTGACACTTCTTTCCTGCAAAGTCAAAATGGCATAATGCTCCTCTCGTAAATAAAATTTCTTTTTTGTATGCAGAACGAAAGACAATGGATGCTTCGACACTCCTTAGCTTCGTTCATTTATCTAAGCCTAAAAAAATAAACGCGCCGACAAACTGAAGAGATATTAGAGGCAATTAACACTCAGTAATTTAATAGCGTTTGACGGTAACAAAAATTAAATATAAACAGGAGTAACCATAGGCTGTGTATAATGATAAATAATGGAGGCTGTTTGTGTGGAGGATGTTAATAATGGTGGATGTTGCTGTTCATAATGGAGGTTGATGCTGCAGATAACGGGGGCTATTGTGTTATTAATGAGGCCGTTGCTGTTAGTAATGAAGGCCGTTGTTGTCAACAATGAAGGCCATTGCTGTAAATAATGAAAGCCATTGATGCTAATAATTATTAGCATCACTGGCCTTCATTACTAACAGCAACGGCCTTCATTATAATGAAGGCCGTTGCTGTTAATAATGGAGGCTGTTACTACTGCTGTAAATAATGCCAGAGTTTGTTTACACACAATAAGATGGCCTGTTTGTAAATTCTTCACTTTAAACTAGGCAGAAAATTCTCTCTCCATCTTATGTTAATCACGAAGAAGTGCTGTGGAGAGATTACACAGCCGTAGTTTATCTTTTTCTCGGCCAGGTTAAAGTGAATGAACTAAAAATGACGTCATCGTGCTGGAGGGGCACCGGATACCTTAACCCCTTCAGGACGAGAAATTTCCCTCTTGTCCCTTCAGTCCAGACCTGAAGAGACCTGAAAGGACCCGTTTGAACCTGAAGTGATATAACTGGGTCTCACTGGACCTGAAGGGACTTTAAACTGGACCTGAAGTGACTTGGCTGGACCTTAAATAATTTGTTGGATTTGGATGGACCGGAAGCGATATTACTGAGTTTGCTGGGACATGAAACGACTACTGGACCTGAATGGACCTTAAGTGACTAAACTGGACCTGAATGGACCTGAAGTGACTAAACTGGACCTGAATGGACATGAAGTGACTAAACTGGACCTGAATGGACATGGTGACTAAACTGGACCTGAATGGACATGAAGTGACTAAACTGGACCTGAATGGACATGAAGTGACTAAACTGGGCCTGAATGGACCTGAAGTGACTAAACTGGACCTGAATGGACCTGAAGTGACTAAACTGGACCTGAATGGACCTGAAGTGACTAAACTGGACCTGAATGGACCTGGAGTGACTAAACTGGACCTGAATGGACCTGAAGTGACTAAACTGGACCTGAATGGACCTGAAGTGACTAAACTGGACCTGAATGGACCTGAAGTGACTAAACTGGACCTGAATGGACCTGAAGTGACTAAACTGGACCTGAAGTGACTAAACTGGACCTGAAGTGACTAAACTGGACCTGAATGGACCTGGTGACTAAACTGGACCTGAATGGACCTGAAGTGACTAAAATGGACCTGAATGGACCTGAAGTGACTAAACTGGACCTGAATGGACCAGAAGTGACTAAACTGGACCTGAATGGACCTGAAGTGACTAAACTGGACCTGAATGGACCTTAAGTGACTTGACAACTTGAAGTGACTTAACTGGACCTGAAGTGACTTGGCGACCTGAAGTGAGAGCTACGAGTAGATGGACCTACAGTAACCTAGCTAGACCTGAAAGAACCTGGATAAGCCTGAATGGACCTAAAGTGACCTAAGTGGACCTGAATGACCCTGAATGGACTTGACTGGATGCAAATGAGCCCTAAACTCACCTTATTGGACCTGAAATCACCTTATTGGACCTGAAATCACTAAATATAGGGTACCTGAAATCACCTTACTGGAATTCGGGCCCTAAGTTGTATTCTGAGTCATATTTATAAAGGATTCTGACTCTACTCTTTTCACTTTAACTTGGCCTAAAATTGCCATATGTCTGTCTTCAATACAGTGTTGTAACAATGGATTAGCACTAGAATATGGTGCTAGTCACGAAGAAGCGATTTGGAAAGGATGCAAAGACGCAGTGTCATTACAGTATACCTAAACTATATTCTCTTTCATTTGGCCTAAAACTGTCATCTCTCCATTTCAAATGCAGATGGTGTAACAACAGAGCTGGACTACGACACTAATCACGAAGAAGTGCTTGGGAGAGGAAAGTAATGTCGCAGTGTATCGTTCTGCCACTAAGGCATGTGAAATATGCTGCAAAAGAAAGATAAAAAGAAATTCTAGCTGAAGTTAAGGTGCTCGAACAACACATTATCGACAGAATACAATGCTTATCACGAGAAAGTGCTATGGATAGGATGTGGAGCCGTAGTACATTTTTTTTTTTTTTTTTCCATTGAGCTTGGTGGAAAGAGTTGCAAAGGGATGAAAATCTTGACCAAGGTAAAAGAAAAAATAAATAAATAAACGCACCTTTTTCATAAAAACATGTATGTAATAAGAGTTGGATAAGTGACATAATTATCTGTGACAATGTTTGCAAGTGAGGTAAATTAAAATTCAAGCTTTACGAAGGTGTACTGTAGAGCTGGATTGGGAGTGGTGGGACGCCTTCGTGCGGTGGCACTGATATTGGCGGTCGTTTCCACTTGTCCAGTTGCAGATACGTCCCTCAACTCCCACCGTATCCCCCGTGAGCTGGATGGACCTGCAAGGGGAGAGTAACTCCAGCCTGCAGTCCACCGGGATCATATTCTGATGAGCTTGGGACTATTTGCCTACTAGGAAAGTATGTGCTGGATATTGTCTTCTTTTAGCAATTCACTAAAGAAAACAAAAGCTTTGGAGGGTAACACGTATACGCCAGATTTTAAGTTACTGATGGGGGTTTACGCCATGAGACGCTTTGTGGCGGAGCTTATCTCTGTAACTTGGTCTTGGGACCTGTGGCAGGGTATTGATCCAGTACTCTGGGGTACAAGGGCAGTACATGATGCAGAGTAGCACAGTAGCCTACGCCTAGATGTTACCCCTGGGTACTCATATTGCCCACCAGCACATGAAGGCTGGATGCACACCTGAGTCCAGCGGCGCCACCTGCCCAAACCACGATTCGATCCCTGGAGCTATCGGGTTGGCAGCTTCGTTGCTTGCAGCCCTAACCACTCAGCAGCTCAGTTATTTGGGAGTTGTTTTAAACGTCTTAGAATCAAGAGTAAATATATTAATAAGTGCAGTTTAAACTGCAAGTATGTACAGTGACTACCAGCATTAATTCTGAAGGTGGTAGAAAAAAATAATAAATTAATAAAATATACAAATCAATAAAGACATCGTTGTGTATGGTACTGTTTATCTACAGTTATGATGATGATTATGATGGTGATGATGATGATGATGACGATGATGCAAAGAAAATGTACATCTACTGTACAGTCAACTGTCTTGGCAGTGGTATTTGTTAGAGTCCCTCGGCAGCACTGTTGACTAATCTGAAATACAGTAGCATGGACTCGGCCCCTCCCACATACCAAGCCCTCCTTATATTGGAAAAAAAAAAAAAAAAAAAAAAAAGGTAATACAGGGTTACACATATATAACTCTACTTCCACTCCGCTGGGCGATTTCTCGTGTGCTGTGGGAACGGCTCAGTCAGTGTTATCAGTATCTACCGCACATCATTCAATTCTCACTCCCACTGCCACAACCCCCACCTACATTACCCGACTGAACCGTCCACGCAACACATAAGATACTGCCACCATTAATTTTTTGTGGATCGCTGAGTATATGGTATTAACCCTTACCCAATACCCTGTTATTACCGCCTACATTTATGAAGCTTGGTCAGACCTCTCGCAATGACAGGATTAATGCCTGGTGTACACCTGTATCGAGGAATTATTGACCTTTCCGATCCGTGGGCGTAATATATACCTGTTAATTGAGATCAGTTCCACATCAGCTTCACATTACTGGCTACCTGCACATACCTGCCTCTAACTTGCTACCTTCCCCTGTCACCCAAAGTCAACCTACTGCCATACACTCCGCAATTAGCACCTCAGAGCGTGACCGGCAGTTGAGGAGACGGGAAAAGCGTGAAATGCAACACGGAAGTTCGATACTGTTTATTTATTCCCCGTCCATACGCTGTTACAGACCCAGTAAAGGACAATGGCACTGCAGAAGTAATGAAACACGAGAAAATATGAAACATTCAAGTACTTTTCGTATTGGCTTTACTCCCAGAGCAAACAGTTTAGCAGAGTTTAAAATATGTCGTCCTGGTTTGATTTTAAAATATGTCCCACTGGTCTGGTTATGTTACTAATGACTGTGAGAGTTGGCCCGTACTAAATACTTCCCCACTGCCCCTCCTTCCCCTCATACAGCGTTTCGCACATGTATTCCTCCCCCTCTTCACCTCCTTTCCACCTTGGAGAAAAATCCTGGGTATGTCCCTGCACGAAACATTTCTAAATACGTGATATAAACAGGACATCAGCACATAGAAAGTCGGGAGGAAGTTGTGAGTGTGGGTGTGAGGGTGGGAGTGGGGGTCAAACTAAGAGTGGGAGTGGCGGTAGGAATAGGGGGGAGTGGGAGTGGGATTGGAAGTATAAGTGGAGTGGGGGAAGAAGCTGGAGTAGGGGTGGGTGTGGGAGAGGAAGTGGGAAAGGGGTGGATAATGTGAGTCGTACAATCCAAAATGTGAGAACCGCAGAGTACTATGAATAATGTGGAACTGAACGATAACTTACTAGAACTCTTGGATGAATGTGTATTTCTCCAGAGTAGCTAATGCTTTTGCTTAACTTCGCTCTCAACATTCGTGAGGTTCTTTTATGCCTATATCCTGTACACAAATTCTCTTATATTTATTTTTCCTCCCTTGCCGTCTCATCCTCCTTTTAACATCGTTTTCTCCTCTTTCCATTCCTTTACAATTTTCTCTTTTTTTCTTCCCTCGCTCTTTCCCATTCCTTCTTCCTTCCTCTGTTCTCCCATTTTCCTATCCCTCCTCCCATTCTTCCCCTCCCCTCCCTCTCTCCATTCCTCTCATCTCTCCATCATATGCTTCCCTTTCTCTCCTCTCCTTTTTTTTCTCTTTCCTCTCCGTCTCTTGTCGCTTCCATCTTTCCCTCTCTCTTACTCTCTCCTTTCCTCTCTTTGCTCTCATTCCCTGCGCTCTCTTCTGCCCTCCCACTCCATGCTCCTTTCCTCTTCCTCTCCTCTCCTCTTCCCTCTCTTCTCCTCCACCCTCCCCTCCCTTCAAGCTAACCCACCCTAACAATAATGAAGTAAAAATGAGTGAATTAATCAGCCAGTGAATAAGGTGTGAGTCAGGGCATTTCCAGGAAGTAATTAATGTGTTTATACCATCAAGGCTTTTAATTTCAGTGGTGTCACCTCCAAACAATTGTAATCCGTTTATGGGACACCTCCTACCACGAAGGGGTTAAAAAATAAGAGCCATCAAGCCCTGAAGTATGATGATACCTTTTCATTTTTTATGCCTATATGTATTTTTGCTACTTATATTCAACAAGTATTTTTGCTACTTATAATTCAACGAGTAGTTTTGCTACTTATTCTACGAGTATTTTTGCTACTTACAGACGAGTTTAGGTAGCCTGGGTGAGACTTTCGAGATGCAAATCCCTTCACTACAAGAAGTATCTCCTGAGGATTATAAACAGCGTGCCGGGATGGCATTAAGATGGTACTGTGGTGAAGGGGGTGTGTTTCCACGATCAGATCTTTATTTAATTTCTGTTACATCCAAAAGAGAATGTTCACTTAGGGAAGACCTCTGGTAATGGTAGAAGCAGCTATATTTTACATCAGTCCCTACAGTACGATGTCGCATTAAAAAAATAAATAAATAAATAAAACAAAAACAAAAGAACTTGCTCCCACCAGAAGATATAATTTTGCTTGAAGATGGCCTTAATGTGTACCTGAATACTTATTGCCAGTTATTATGTAAACACTTCTATATAATAACTATCTGGCGACCTGGATATACATGACTTGGCTGAAAATAAGGCAGGATCAGGAACCAAAGGACATTCCCTCACCACCCCCCTTCTGGATCCGCCCCAGTGTGATGTATGGTGTGAGTGAGGGGCAGGGGAGGAGGTTCGGGTGGTGAGAAAGGTTTTGTTGTAAGCCTTTCACTAAGATAATGACTTCTTTTGAGTAATTAATACCTACTTAAGACGACTGTATCAAACTCCCTAAAGACCTGACAACTCCCTTTAAACAGTGAATAAGCATAAGCATAATACATTCCTTATTATAAGAGAATAATTTATAATAACAAGTACCTCAGCCAACTATGCGATGTAAGTGTATATATTGTACGTTGGAAGGTAAATATATGGCAGCAATTACATACTATAAAAACAAGAATAAAAACAGCAAAAAAGTAAACACATACCTCTTTCATTAACCTGGCGTGCCGCGACGCAGGTAATTTAGTTACATACGTGCTGATTACGAGGCGATAAAGGAAAAAAAAAAACTTATATAAAAGCGTGTGTGTGCGTGTGTGTGTGTGTGTGTGTGTGTGAGAGAGAGAGAGAGATGTGGGGAGGGGGAGACAGAGACAGACGAGACATGAAGCTGACGAGGCAAAAAACACATGACAGTACCCTGTTTGTCGGTACTGTGTGTGTGGTGAGGCCCCCCAACACACGGGAGATAAGATCATATTTACAATGGATCTTAACCTACTTCTGCGTCTCCATAGCAGTCAATTCCCAGGCTCCTACGGCTCACCCTCAGCTGAATAAAATAGTTCGGTGTTAGCTGGAATAGAATACAAGGGAGTTTTCCTGACCATGAGAGGGTTATCACTGCCAAAAATCATCACACAGTTCTGCCATAATTTCAGTTTCATTAATAATTCGACTCAGGTTTGGTTCTAAATTTTATGGCACTGAAGAAAAAATGTAAAAAAAAATCAAAGTTTACATGAAGAAAGTTTATATATTTTCCTCTTTTTTTTTTTTTTTTTTTTTTTTTTTTTTTTTTTTTTTTTTTTTTTGAGTGCTCGGTGGCTATGATTGAAGAAAAAGTGTAAAAATAAGCAACATTACATTCATCTTAAGGCGAAGAAATTTTGTGAATAATATGAATAAGGTCCCTTTATGGAGACAAAAACAGTGCAGGGCTAAAAGGAGTCTGTTTAGCACACCCAACCACTGTGAAGGATAGTACTGTGTGTGAAGGGTGTAGGGTGTAGTGTAGGGGTGTACGGCGTCAGGGTGAGAGGGTGTAGGGCGTGGGATGTATAGGAGATAGGGTGCGGGGATGTAGGGTGTATGAGCAGTGTGAGAGGATGTGGGGTGTGGGACTGTAAGGTGTAAGGTGCGGGGGTGCAGGGTGTGGGGTAAGAAAGTATAAAGTTTAAGGGGTAGGAAGTGAGGGTGTCAGGTATATGGTCCATAGTGTAGGGTGTGGCGCTGTCAGATGCAGAATTTCACATGTAGGGTGTGAGGGTGTAGGGGTGTTAGATACAAGATATATGTAGGGTGTAAGGGTGTCATATATAAGGCTTAAGCTGTGGGGCGTAGGGCAGTGGTTCCTAATATTTTTTTTTTCCTGGATCCTCCGAGTATCTGTGGCCCTCATCTAAATCTTCATTTGAAAATACAAAATAAATGAATAAATAGATAGATAAATAAATAAATAAATCATTCGACTGACCATGCTGGGTATGAGATTATAACAACTCAGGTGATCAACAATAAAGATGGTGTGAGTGCACATGAATAAACACTCAAAAAAGAGAATTAAAATATCGGTGGTACGGTTGAAATGACATTTTTTGTTAACAAGAGAGGTGCCAGTTATTGAGACACAAAAAGGGTACAAAAAAGATCATCACCATTTTTTTTTCAGCTTGATGAGTAACAGGTAAAAAAAAAAAATGTTTTGAAGAGGAAGACAGAAAAAACTAATAGAAAAAACCCACGCAGCCAATTTGCTGATACCAGGGTAGTGAGCCACTCTTCTTTACCAAAGTGTTTATGGCAATGGAGTTGCTTCTAAGTTAGAGGAATTGATCATTGTCTACAAGTGTTGTGTATACGAGATGGTTGGCAGAAAAACGATTCTTCACCAATATTACCCAAGCAAAAATCTTTAAAAGTCCAGTATCCAGTGACTTCAAAAAATTAAGATTACTCCATGGCCCCTGTGAACATGCACCATGGTCCCCCAGTTGGCCATGGCCCCTAGTTCTGGAGCCAGTGGTGTAGGGTGTAGAGGTGTCATATACAGGGCTAAAGATGTAGGGTGTGGAGGCGTCAAATACAGGGTTAAGGTGTAGGGTGTGGCGGTAATTGGGTGTCAAGGGGGTCGTGAGCGGTGAGGGTAAAGCCAGGACGGCGCCCACGAAATTTTACAAAAAAATCGTTTTATACGCAGCTTCACTGTAATCGATTTTGCAGCTTACGTCATCTTACTACTTGTACTGTATTATGGATTTTGTAATATAATCAACTGCATCATATTCAACTGTATAACTTGTAAATTCACCGTAACTGATATAACATACGTCATATCAGTGTAACCGATTTTATAACCTGTAGTTTCACTGTACTGGATTTCAAAAGAAGCATTTTCTCCGTATTCGAATTCATACATTTGCACTTTCCCTGTCATAGGTTTTAAAGCATGCAATTTCGTTGTGATTCATTTTATAACACGTAATATAACTGATATCGACTTTATAGCATGTAATAACACCACACTCGATTTTATTGTGTTGACCATAAAGGAATCCACTAATTTTGCCTGCTCACTAAAAAAAAATGACCTTAGTGTAAATATAAGTCATTCATCTGAACAAATCTTGGTATTGTGACATGCAAGTTAAAAAAAAAATATATATATTAGTAAATTTTTGAAACACAGTATAAAGCGTTTGTTCGAACATGACAAAGATCCCTAACCTCCTTCAGCTCAGACGATGGCCAAACATAGTAGAGTGGAGGGATGGTTGGACTATACCTTCTTTTACTCTAACTTGGCCTAAACTGCCATCTCTCCATCTTGAACACTGAGCTGTAACACTATATTAATACTAGAAATCAATGCTAGTAGCGAAGAAGTGCCATGGAAGAGCTGTAGACTCGTAGCACCGTCTTTATCTGCCAATGAGCTAAGTGTAATAAGCTGAAAAAATGAAAATCTGGGCCAAGTTCAGGTAAGAGGCATAGTATTATAAGAAAATTTTAGTGTTTACGTATCCTCATTCACTTGCACGTATATAAGAGTTTTTCACCAATTTTCACCATTTTTCTGTCAGAGAGAGAGAGAGATGCGAAGGATACATAAGGATGAGAGAGGAAGGAAGAAGGGAGGGGATAGAGGAAGAGGGGAGAGGGGGTAGTGGGAAGAGGGGTGAGGAGGAGAGAGGGCAGAGGGGAAATACAAACGCAGAGAAGGAGAGATCATAGTGCGTGTGTAGCCCTTCCACCACACACATCCACACCCCCCTCTCCACCACCACTACCACTACAGCTACTACTACTACTACCACCAGTTCTACCACAACTACCAGTACAACCAAAGACCTAGCAGTTTGGTCTGGTAGGTTTATCGTTTTTTGTATTTTTTTAAATCTTAATACTACTACTGTCACAACTACCATAACTACCACAACCACCAAATCGTGTTCTGCCCCTGTACCTACCACAAGTACCACCATCCCCACCTCAACTACAACCATCCCAACCAAAACTGTCACATCTACCACTACCACCATCCCAACTTCAACTACCTCAACTACCACCATCCCAACCTCAACTGCCACAACTACCATCATCCCAACCAACACTAACACATCTACCAGTACCACCATCCCAACTTCAACTACCACCATCCAAACTTTAACCACCACAACTACTTCCATCTCAACCAAAACTGTCACATATACCACCATCCCAACCTCAAGTACCACAAATACCACCATCCCAACCTCGACTACCAAAACTACCACCATCGCAGGCTCTACCACCATTCCAACCAACCAGCCTCTCTCAATCTACAGGTAAGCCAGTAAAGCCACTAGTATATTTAACCCATTCAAAGAGATCGCCTGACGGTCGCAAGAATATAAAAACACGCGTCATGGTACACATTCACATCATTTCCACTTCTCATCAAAAAACTCTTCAAGCAAACTTTCAAACAAACGAACGACTCCCAAACACACCACCAGCTCGTCCCCCACTATTTTTTTTTTTATATATTTTAAAATCACCATGCAGTATCCAAAAATAGCCCCCCCAAAAGCAAAAAACAAAAATCGTAATGCAGGACTGAAGGGAGACCATTTATAACTTCACCATGAAAAGGCTAAATAAAAATATATGGTGGTAGCAAGAATATAAAACTTGAAATAAATAAATAAAACTATAATGAAAATACATAAAACACTGGCGTCATGGTACTCAATATTCTTTTAAAAATTTTCACTTTCTGTCTTAGAACTCACCACACGAAAGTCAACCAAACGATCTACCTTGTACCCATCCAAGGCGCTGTCGCAATTGCCGGCTCAGAATTTTCTCTCTTCATTTTCCCTCTTTTCACGTGTAAAGCTATAATATTCACGCCCTATTATTCTCAGCGCCAGACGAGCTAAAATTTTCATGTCTCAAGACGCATCACGCGAGAGTCAACCAGGCGGACCAAGTGTTTACCCACCTAGAGACGCCTTCGCAGTTCGTGGCTCAACATTTTCTTTCCCTTCTTTTCTTTTTTCACCAGTAAAGGTTTGTTATTCATGACCCCCTACCCCAAGGTTCACAGCGCCAGACTTGAATTAAACTTGGGGTGTTCCGTGACGGGGGACAGAACTACGTGCATGGAACCTTGTCTCTACAGTACTCGTTCCTCATGGCTATTGACTTAGTTCATGAATAATTCTTTAGCCACCCCTCTTCCTTTAGTTTTACGACCTTTTTCTTGTTGGCTAAGGAGAATCTCTAACACCTCTTCCTCAGCTATTTCCTTTGTCTAATACTCATTAATATCCTCTGTTATGGTACTAATGGGAACGATGTCGATTTTTAAAAGAAATAAATAATATACAAAAGAAAGTAAAGTAATACGTAAAATAAGTTGGCTTTTGGCGCCCGTGCGGAAAATAAGAAATCACACTGAGTTCCAGATATGCTCATGACGGATCTTGACCAATTTCTACATAAAATTGGACACGTATTATAAATGGAGTACGGTGCTTCGTAGCGTATTTTCCCTACACCATTTTTACTCTAACTTGGCCCAGATTTTCGCCCTCTTAGAGCTTCTTTCACGTAGCTCTGTGGCAGAAAAAACACAATACGACGGTTCTTTATCATTACCACACCTCTTCTTCGTGATTAACCTTGTATCATCCCTATACCACTGTTATTGTACCCTAACTTGGCCCACATTTTCGTTCTCTTGCAGCTTTTTTCACGTAGCTCTGTGACGCAAAAGAACATCACTACGGCCCTACATCCTTTCCATAGCCCTGCTTCGTGGTTAGACTCGTATTCTTGCATTATCTACTGCAACAACTTTGCCATCCCTATCCCTCATCCCCGCCAATACCCCTAGCTCCTATCCCTACCCCCTAATTCCCCCTCTTATCCCACTCTTCCTCGCGTCAGTGCCCATCCCCTTTAATTACTTCCTTATCGACCCTCTCCTCTCACCCACCTCAACCATCACCTACCCCAATTCTCCATCCCTTTCCTAATCCCACCTTTCTACTTTGCTCCAGCCGGCTTAATATTCTCGCTGCTCAATAATAGATAAGGTGACCTACAACGTTTTATCTCTAATCCAGGTCACGGAGGATGTAACTGCAGTGCCACATCGTTACACACTTGCTGTTAAGTTGATGGTATGGCCCCTTCCCTTACAGGTTAAGATGGTAGGGGAGTATGGACAGTTTTCATGTATGGTATTAGGGAGTGGGGTGGTGCATGGTATGATGAGGAATGGGCTGGTAGGTCTCATGTGTGTTGGGTGGAATAGGCCTGATATGGTATGGTAAGGGGTAATGGGAATGTTGCATGGTATGGTGGTGAAAGGTAGGTTTGATATAAGGTATGGGAGGGATGGTAGGAGTGGTGCATGCTATGACTGAAAGGCTTGGTTTAATGCGTGGTATGGTAGGGGGTGATAGGTTTGGTGGATGGTACAGTAGGTAGCGAGGTGTTGGGTATCATGCATGCCCGATATGGTGGTAGGTGGTGGGGTAGGTCTGGTGCATGTCCTAAAGGAGGGATGTGGGGTCTGATGCATGCCTGGTGGGGTGTGGGGGGAGGGGTGTCTCTGTCATCACAAATTTCACCAAAGTAAACCACGTGCAAGACCAGGTAAATATGGACATTAATTCAGATAATGGACGTCAGGCCTTTAACGTGATGGCAATATGGAGGCGCAAAACTGCATTCCCCCTAAAACAAGTCCTGGCAAGTAGTCAGGATACATTTCGTGGATGATGCATAAACGAATGTTACTGAGTGGAAAGAAAATGTTTGTGATGTAACGTTACTAATTTATGTCAAAGGGAGAGGCGGCGGCCAGGTCGGTAGAGAGGTGGTCTACTATCCCAGTGGACGCGGGTTCTAATCCTGGCTCGGCAGGGAAGTTAGCTATTCATTAATCAGTCCCTCACTAGCTAACTCATTCACTCATTTATTCACTCACTAATTCATTCTCTCACTCGTTCACTCACTCCTTCACTCTTCATTCATTCATTCATTCATCTCATTCACTACGTTTCCCCTGTCTTCCCGCTGTCCCAAAACACCCTGCCTCAGAGTTTACATAAAACCCACTCTCTCCCTCCATCTCCTATGCATACTCTCCCTTGCTTACACGCAATCTCTCTCTCTCTCTCTCTCCCTCTCTCTCTTCACTTAACTACCTGCCTAAATACCTCGACTCTCATAAATTTATCCCTCTCCCATATTCCTCCTCACTCTGTTCCCTTCCTCCCCTCCTTTACCTGTCCTTCTCCTACCCCCCCCTCCCTTTTCCCCTCTTCTCTCCCCTCCTCACCTCCACCTTTCTCTCGCGTATTCTCCTTTCTTCCTTCCCTCTCTGTTTCATTCTCCTTCCCCTTTCCCCTCTTTCCTTCCGGTCTCTCTTTTTCCTCCTTCCTTCTGTTTTCCTTCTCTCTCTCTCCTGTTCTCTCCCTCTCCCTCCCGCTTTCCTCCTTCCTTCTCTTAATCTGTGTTCTCTCTCCCTGTATATTCTCTTTCTCCTCCAATTCTCCCTTCTTATACCACCTTATCCTCCCTCTTCATTTTCTCATCTCTTCTCTTCTCGTTCGTGTGTTACCCTCCCTCTCCCTTCTTTCCTCCCTCTTCCCTCCTCCCCCCCTTTCCCCCCTCTCTCCCCTCCTTTCCCCTTCCCCTCTCTCTTCCCCTCCCTACCTCTCCAAATGTTCTACAGACACAGAAGGGTAGCCTATATTACTCCTCCTCACGCTCTTCCCCACCATTGAAAGTCATGACCCCCTCGTACACACACACACACACACACACACACACACACACACACACACACACACACGTATATACTGTATATATATATATATATATATATATATATATATATATATATATATATATATATATATATATATATATATATATATATATATATATAATATATATATATATATATATATATATATAATATATATATATAAATATATATATATATATATATATATATATATATATATATATATATATATATATATATATATATATATACGCACAGAGAGAGAGAGAGGTGTTTGTTTGCCTACGTCATTTCAGAGACACTCGAGTATCTACAAAATAAGGGAATTCCCGCCACCAAGTCGATAATAAAGAGATTAGATCGCTTTTCACAAAACCTACGCTGACATCAAGAGAGACCTGGAAGTAAACACAGAGGCGATGGAGGTGAAGACAGTAAAAGAAATGGGTACACAGAAGAACGTTTAGGAATTAATGGAACTGCCGCCAAAAAGACTACTACTACAACTACTGCTACTACTACTACTACTACTATTAGTACTACTATTACTAAGGACTGGTCTGAAATAACAACACATAGAGAAGACATGTTTTTGTTGCTTCCGTCGTGGTAGGAAACAAGTAAGCAATTCCCCTCCCCCCCAGAGAGAGAGAGAGAGAGAGAGAGAGAGAGAATGACTGGATCTCTTTTTACACAACATTTATTGACACCCAAAGAAAGTAAATAAATACGACTTTGTGTGGTCAAAAAAAAATAGAAACTAAGAGGCAGTTGTTTTGTTGTCCTTATCGTCGTAAAAGTCAAGGGTGCATCTAAAAAGTAAATGAAGTTTGAAGGTGTAAGAAAGTTTAATTTTGCAGATACAGGGCTGTTAGACGCAAGGGAGTTAGATTAGGTTAGAAGAAAGGTTAGATGATGACAGGAGGTAGCGATGAAGTCTGGGTCACCGTGCAATACAGCGAGATACAAAGCGGGTCAGCAGGTGAAGCATTAAGAAGTCAGAATGGCATGCAGACAGAGAGACAAGGGACTGAATGGGGTTTGAGTACGTGTGAGAGATTGGGAAGGGGGATATAACAGACCACACTGCCACTGAAGTGCTGGTGGTGATGGTTGTGGTGATAATGGATGTGGTGGTGGTGGTGGTGGTGGTGATGGTGATGGAAGAGGAAATGGTAGAGGCCGTTATGATGGACGTGATTATGATGGTGATGATGGTGGTTGAGGTGATAGTTTGGTGTTATTAGGCGAGATGCTGGTGTCAGTCGAGGTCATGGCAGTAGTACTGATGGTAGTAATTGCAGTGATGGTGTTGGTAGTATTGGTGGTGGAAGTGTTGGTGATCGAGTTGGTAACAGTGATGGTAGTAGAGGTAGTGGTGGTGGTAGTAATTGAAGTGATGGTATTGATAGTGGTTGTAGTGGTGGTAAGTGTGTTAGTGGTAGAGTATTAGTATTACTGGCAGTGTCGTTTCGTACAGTACATGTAATACCGCATCAGGTCAAGGCAAACTGCTCAATAACGACATAAGTAGCGAACCGTTTGTGTACTTTGCGTTACTTCTCGTGGACTCAACATTGCAAATTTTCCCGTAAATCTTAATAACTATGCGTAAAATTTCCTTTCGTTCTCTTTTCCTCTTTTTCTCCTCCTTCTCTTCCTTAAATTCTCCACCTTTAATCTACTTAGTGGTTGATTCATACTGCCATTTTATTTTGGGTACAGCCAGACGATTTTATTCAGCTGTGACAAACTTCTGCTAGGGAAAGACTTAAAGCAATGTTGATTAGCTTAGGAAACTCTAGTGAAAGAGGTTAAAAGTTTTGGATTTTTTGAGATTCTTATGATTTTAGAGATACTGTAGTTTTAAAATGCAGGAAATGAAAATGGGAAACACACACACACACACACACACACACACACACACACACACACACACACACACACACACACACACACACACACTTCTTCCTGATTCCTACTTTTCTGTTTCCCTCTTCTGATCCCTTTTCTTCCCTCTCCCACCTTTCTTCCTCTTCCCTCTCTCTCCTGTTTTCTTTTTCTCCCTCTCCCCGTTTCTCTCCTCCACCTACTCATAGCCTCTTCCGTTTATCTCCATTTCCTCTCTCCCATCATATTATTCCCCTCTACATCTTCTCTACCTCTCTCCCCTCTCATACCTTTCCCAATCTTCTTCCTCCCTCTACCCCCATGCTCTCCCTTCCCCTTAACTCCTCCCATCCCTTCATATCCCTCACTCCTTCCCTCTCACACCTCCCCCTCTAACCCTCTCTCCCCTCTCCAGTCAACAGAGGGTGAGTGAAACAGACCAACATGGGCAACAGGGCGGTGTAGGCAGTGAAGTGTGTATCAAGGGGTGTGCAGCAGCCGGAGCCGAGCAGGGGTGTGCAGGAAGGAGCGTGTGTGCAGCAAAGAGTGTGTTGCTGAGGTATATTGCAGACCTGAGTGGCAAGGAGTGTGCAGCAAATAGTGTGTTCCAGGGGTGCGTCGCAGGAGTGTACAACAAGGAGTGCGTCGTAAGAGTGTACAGCAAGAAATGAACAGAAAGAAGTGCACAGTGAAGAGGAGTGCGTGCCACCTGCAAGAGTGTACAGCAAGAAGCATTTCGCAGAGGTGTGTTGCAGAGGGAGTGTGTGTCAGAGGTGTGTGCTGGAAACTACTGAGGATGCCTGGAACCCTCTGTCTGCCCTTCAGCCTCCTATTGTTACTGTTTCTCCACACAGGTAGGTGTTTGCTGGCTTTCTTCTATCAAATTGCTTTCTCACTCGATATAAACTATCTCTTGATTTCGGTGTCTTGCACATCAAATGAATTCTTTCTGTATGAGATCAACTGTTCTAAGACAAAACCTTCATTTATAAGAACTAGCCAAAAACTATCCGGTATAAATTTGTAAAAGTTACCCATCATTTACTGCAGGATTACATATTGTCTACAGGAACTACCTACATAAGCATTATTTATTCATCTGTCTGACTAGAGATGTACAGGACAGAAAATTACTTGAGAACAACTCGCCGATCTTTAGAACTTATTTCCCATTCTTGTGAAAAAGGAAAAAGGAAATAACAAAACATATGTAAGTACTATTGGCAACAAAACTCCAATCACTTTTTCTATTTTTCTCTGCATAGACTTTGAACATTAGTAACATGAACCCAAAGCAAACGACATGCCTCTGATCTGTAGCCAAATACGGTTATGGGTGTCAAGTGCTGCAGTTCATGACGCTGATTCACGAGACCAACAGAGAGAGAAGCAGATGGGGCCACAGAAATTTTACTGTCGACACTACATCCTGAACTGTCTTTTTTCTGCCTTTTCTCCATCCTGACACTACTGTACACCCAGCTTTACCTTTTTTCTTTTCTTTTTTTTTCAAGGCCTATCTTCTTTTCCCCTTTTCTACCTTGATAGTACATCCAGCAGTTTTTTTTTTGTTTTTCACCTTTCCATCTACCTACTGCCATCTACCTCTCTCTCTCTCTCTCTCTCTTTGTCTCTCTCTCTCTCTAATTATCCCTTTCAGATCCAGGATGCGGGGAGAGGGCCTTCTTCTTCCAGCCAGACAACATCCCCACCACCTCATCCTTGGCCTCCATCACCCTCCAGCCGCCCCCCACGTCCCCCTCCGACCCCTCCCCTCCCGTCCTGACCAACCTGAGTGTGTGTGCGAGGCTGAAGGTGCACCACTTTAGGGAGAAGACTTACGTGTACTCCTATGCAACATCTGACAAGGACAACAACGAACTCAACATGGCGCTAAGTAAGTTGACTCGCGATTGTTTACCTATCTATCTATCTGTCTATCTATCCATCTATCCATCCATCTATCTATCTATCTATATTCTGGGTTAGTTTGTGTAGTTTCTTCTCTCTTAGGTTTCTTTGTGTTTCTTTTTTTTGGGGGGTGGAGTGGGTGATTGTGTGCTCCGTACCTTGCGTTGTTAGGGAGATGAGTTTGTGTGTGTGTGTGTGTGTGTGTGTGTGTGTGTGTGTGTGTGTGTGTGTGTGTGTGTGTGTGTGTGTGTGTGTGTGTGTGTGTGTGTGTGTGTGTGTGTGTGCGTGCGTGCGTGCGTGCGTGCGTGCGTGCGTGCGTGTGTGTGTGTGTGTGTGTGTGTGTGTGTGTGTGTGTGTGTGTGTGTGTGTGTGTGTTTATCAATTCACTGGACTCTCATTTTTCACACCTTCCTCTCTCTCTCTCTCTCTCTCTCTCTCTCTCTCTCTCTCTGAGCTACACAAATAAGCGGTGCCAGTAGCGGAATATGATCTGACATGGATGAGAGGAATTTTGACAGATAAGCGTTTGTTGATGTAGGCAGCGGTTCAACAAGTCTATATATCTACCTATCTATCTATCAATCAGTCTATGTATCTAACTATAGCCAGACGCCTAAATCCCGTAAGGGGTGGCCACAAACAAATCGCCTCCGTGTCGCCCTGTCCCCTGCCATCTCGCTGCCCTCCACCCTAACTTACACTCCCATCTCTCACGTACCGTGATATTCCGCAGCGTAGAGTCCGTATTAACCCCTTCAGTCCGATGACGTATCTTTAACTCTATCCACAAGGTTTTTATTAATTTTTGGGGGACACTTTTCGAACAGGGGCGGGGAGGGGAGGATAAAAATAGCCCCATTCATCCTTTCACGCCCATAAGTCTCTATTTTCGGACCAGCCTCTGTTTTTTTCTTTTTTCTTTTTTTTTTTTTTGCTTTTGACACCTTTATTCAGGATTATTTTGTTGCTCTATATCTATCTGTCTATCTACCTATCTATCAATCTATCTATCTATCTGCCTATCTATCTGTCTACGTCGTTTTTAGCCGTTTAACCGTACCGTATTCTTTCCTGTATATAGTCAATACCCTTAAGTCTTGTTTATGTTTGATTACCTTCCCCCCCCCCCGAGAAAGCCTTGGAAACGCCCCTGAAAGAGTACCTAATAGGAGAGAGAAAGGAGATGAGTGAAGGGAAAGGGATTAAAAGGGATGACAGGGTGTGAGGGAACGAGAGGGGAGAAAAGATGAGTGAGAGGAATGGGATGGGAGAGGAAAAGGGTGAAGGTGTGCGAGAGAGAGCGAGGGAGATGGAGAGAATGTGAGAGAAGGAGGGAAAAGGCAAGTGAGAGGTGGGAGAGGGGGTGAGACCATGTGAGAGAAAGAGGGGGAGGAAAGAACAGAAGGAAGAGGGTGTATCGGAGAAGGTCGAATTGAAACGTGAAGTAAAAATTCCATAGACTTTCATGCTCAGGTAATTAGTGAGGGAGTCAAAACGTTGTGTAAAATTAAAGACGCTGAATCTATAGCTCCTGAGAAGACACAATGAGGTGCGTGCGCGGGTGTATAGGTATGCCCTTGTATGTATGTGTATATGTGTTTCCTAGCAACAAAGAGAATAGCGTGTAAGACGAGACTGTGAACGTTACGTAATTTATACAGACACACGTACACACAAGGAGGGGGGAGTTATGGGAAGGGGGACAGAGAAAATACCCATCAAGGAGCCAGCACAAGAAGGGGTCAGCTCTCCACACCGTTAAATATTTCATCCTTCAATCATCCTGGAATGCCGCGCCACACACCACACAAATAAGGTACCAATTATCCAGAATGCCTAGGAGTAGACGAAGGAGCCACGGGTTGCCACGATTGACCAGACCACCCTGCAGAGAACGTGTGTGTGTGTGTGTGTGTGTGTGTGTGTGTGTGTGTGTGTGTGTGTGTGTGTGTGTGTGTGTGTGTGCGCTCCTAACTTACCACCTAGGGACCGCCCAAATACACACGAAAAATTAGTTACTTGGACTGAACACAGAGATTTAGGACGTGACAAAACACGGAACAGCAAAAGAGGCACACGCACCTTTTTCCTACCATATCCCATAGCAAAATATAGAACAGAAAACGAGGCAACACTACAACTCTCAACACAGAAACCGTTACTTTAGGGTACACTATACTGTTGCAGGGACCACCGTACTTTTTTTTTAACCCTAATTTGACCTAGATATTCGTCCTTGTGCAGCTTATTTCACGTACCTTAGTGGCAGGAAAAGATAATACTGTGGCTCTATATTCTTTCCACTGCACTTCTTCGTGACTAGCTCCATATTCTAGCGTTATTTTTACAACTTAGCATTCATGTTGGAGAGATGGCAATTTCAGGACAAGTTAGAATAGAATGGGTATAGTGAGAAAGAACAAGGGCATCGACGGGGAGCTAAAATTTGATAACACATGAAAGGACATGCTACTGCGCCCACTTAAATGCCCTCTCCTTGATGGACCGAACCCAGCTTTTAACGACGGGAAGATATGCAAGGTACACACCCGGCCACCTAAAGCTATAAACACGTACGTAATAACATTCATCACCATACCCTTCCTTCCACCATACCGAGAATTTTGTCAGTATGGGTGTGAAAGCAGAGATAGTATCGTGCCAGCTATTAACGTCTTCAGTACGGCGGTGTCTTTTTTTTTATCACATTCTTGCTGCTACCAAGAGTCAGGTTAGGAAACTGGCTAGTGAGGGCAATATCTGACCCCTCCATCCCTCCTCAGATGAATAAAATCGTCTGCATCTCTCCTAAGGTGGATGAAATTGTCTCTCTCCCAAGCTGAATAAAATCGTCTACCTCTCTCCTAAGCTGAATAAAATCGCCTTCTTCTCTCCTAAGCTATACAAAATCGTCTGGAGTTATCTAAAATGTACTACCGTAAAAAGAGTTGACAGTATCTCGCGATCTGGTAATGGCGGGAAGAGAGATGGCGTGATGGGCAGCAGTTGTGATGGGAGTACTGGAACAATTTGGCATAATTACGTCATCAGGCTCTTGCTCTTTGTACCTGCCAGCCGTCGTCCCTGTTCTTTGTTATGCCATGAACACCGTGGATGATACATGTGAACTTTTTGGTCCCTTCACTACTAAGACGTCTGTTTCAGTTCGGGAAAGGGAGCTCCGCACAATATATTCTCGAGTAGAGTTACACAATCTTTTTAACCTCCCTCAAAGTCAACATCATTCAAACCAAAATAATCTCTAGAATATACTGATAATTATGTTTTGCTTCCTCTCTCCCTCCTTTCTTTCTTTTTTCTTTTCACTGACTTTCATCTTGTTACAAAAGCCCAATTCCTTATTCTGTATGAAGTGCTAATTGTTTGTTATGCTTCCCGCCTGCCGTGCTTCTCCTCTGTAATCTCTCTGCAATCTTGTTTTATGACTCTCTTATTTCCGGTAATGGTTGGCTATGTTTCTTTGTCAGTGTCACATACATAATTCTGTCTACTCTTTAGCCTTTCTCACTTTCTCCCCCCCTCCCCCATACACATTTACTTTTCCCCTTCCCGTCTCAACCCCGTCTCTTCTATTTACCTCACCTTCTCACCCCCTGCCACGTCCACTCCGTCTATTCCTCCCCTCCACCCTTTCTTCTGCCACTCCCATACCACGTAGCATCATACACCTGTACCCTTACAACTCCTTCCCCCGCCACTTCCACCAATCCACTCTTCCATCCCCCTTCCACCTTCCCCATTTTACCCCCCTCCCACATCTATCACGTAACATCCTGCTCTTCCCCCCGCCACTCCCCTCCTCTACCCTCACCTTCTCCCTCCCTCTCACTCCTATCCCCCTCCATCCTCCCATTCTCCCTGCCACCCTAACACATAACACCCTACTCGGCCCCCTTATAACCCCCTTCCCGGCCGCCTCCCTGCCTCCTGCACCCCCATTTTCTCCTTCCCCCTTCCTTTTCCCCCTGCCACACCCCTACCATTAACCACCTACCCACTGCCCCCGTACAGAGACCAACACAGTGTACATCTCAGTGGGCAGCAGCTACAAATATGGACCCAAGAATGAGACCTACCTACGGGGCGTGTGGTACCATGTGTGCTTCGTCGTGGATTACAAGACCATCAATATTTATGTGGATGGGTGAGTAGGGGCCAGAAGGTAGGAGTGGAAAAGAAGGTAGGAAAGGGGTGGGCGAGGGTATGGGAAGAGAAAAGGGAAAGGGAGGGAAAGGAGAAGGAAGGGAGTACAGAGGTATACAAAGGAAGGCAAAGAGCAACAGACCTAATGGCCCTTTCGAAGCTCTTTCTCCCTCTATTTTTTTTTTTTTTTTTACTGAGCAGGGTTTAACAATAATATCTGATTATTTGATGTGAATATAAGGAAAGTAAAGCAGGATGGAAAGAGAAGGGAGTTTATTATCGTGTCTGCTCCAGTATTTATGTGGATAGGTGAGCAGAGAGGGGTCGGAGGGGAGAAACAGGTAAGGGAAGCATGGGTAGAAGCACATGGGAGCGGACGACAGAAGGGAAGAGGGGAGGAGAGATAAAGAGAGGAGGAACAGAGAAGGGGAGTGGAGAAGAGGTGAGGAGAGGAAGGGAGGAGAGAGGAAATGGCGTGTGTTTATATTCATCATCCACTACACTAGCTTCTCTTATATACGAATGAGTGAGTGGAAAGCGAACAGCAACAAACCTAATGGTCCTCTAGGGGAAGTTTGTTACAGAGAAGACTATGACTATGATACCTGATTCTATGAGCTGAAGATAAGGAGAGAAAAGCAAGGAGTGGAGAAGGGAAGGAAAGAGGGAGAAAAGAAGGGTAGGGGGGAGGGAGTGGGGAAGAACAGGAGAAAAGAAAAATGGGTAGGTGAGGGGAGGGGACGGAGAGGAGAAAAAAATTGAGCGTCATGTACCCTGCCAGCCTCAACGTGCATGGATGAGGGTTAGAGGGGAATGGAAAGGGAGGGGAAGAGGGGTGAGGGGAGGAGCTGATGAGAGGCTGTAAGAAGGAGAGACAGAGAGAGAGAGAGAGGGAATGGGAATGAAGGAAGAGAAGGTGGGAGAGAAAAGAGGAAAGAAGGATAAGAGGACAAGGGAGATGGGATAGCATGTAGGAAGGACAGAAGAAAGCAGGGGAGGAAATGCCGAAGTCTGCCAGTTCGTCTCATGGCAATTTCAACCAATCATAGTGCGCAAAGTGCCTGTGTCAGATGAATGGAAATGAAAACTACTGGAGAACAACAAACACAAAATTGCAAAAGGTATAAGACTTCATAGCCGTAATATCTAAAGAGTAATATAATGATCTTCCGTGTAATAAAACTGGTCATGTCTTAAGACCTGTAATGTGCTGTTATGCTTTTTATGTGACAGATTCAGTAAAACAAACCTCGCAAAAAACACGTATCATACTCATTACCAGAGTGAAACATAAAGTGGTCTATTTTTTATCATCTTCTGTGACTTGTGACCCTCGTTTTCTCATAAAAAGATTTAATACTAGCCGAAAAGTCTTCATTTTGTACTCAATTAATATCTTCCATTTGTCTATATATATCTATCTACAGTACTCATATCTCTCTAAATGCTTCCCTATCTATTCAGCTATCTATTAACTCTCTATCTCATCCTAGATCCCGTAAGCGTGCAGTAGGTTAAAGTTACCCTCAAAACATTCCACTTTCTATCACCCAACATCCACATCCACATCCCCCACCACGATTGGCTTAACTAGCACAGAGCCAAACCGTAAGAGACTTGGGCAATATGCGGGCAGGAGAGAACAAGAGAGGGAGGGAGGGAGGACTGGGGAGGCGAAAAGGGTGGATTTGGTAGGTTGTGTTAGGTCAGGGAAGGTGGGATTAGGTTAGGAAGGGTCTGGTTATGAATAGGTGGGTCGACCTAGGTTTGGGTAGGTCAGGGTCTAGTTAGATTTGGGTAGGTCTGGCTAGGTCTGGTCAGGTTAGGGTAGACTGGCTTCGGTTAAGGTAGGACTGGTTAGGTTAAGGGAAGTCACGTTAGATTTGGGTAAGTCATATCAAGTTAGAAGAGGGTGGATTTGTAGGTTAAGGTAGAGAATGTTATGTTGGTGTAAGGCAGGTTAAGTTAGGTTAGGCTGGCTCATATAAGTTAGATTAGGTTAGGTTTTTCTACAGGTCACACTCTCTGTCTACCTATCTATCTATCTGTTTATCTATCCATCTATCTGCCTCTCTATCTGTCTATTTATCTATCTCTAATCAGTACCGTATTCTCAGCCAATTCCTGCGAAGTGAGGAGATCAACGAGCGTAGTATCTTGCTGAACGGGTCTCTGGTGCTGGGACAAGAGACAGACAAGGTGATGGGAGGCTTTCAAGAGCAACAGAGCTTTTCAGGCATCATCACAGGGTTTAAGTAAGTGCAGGAAATCAAATCCATCTTCATTTTTACTTCCTATACTCCTGTTTTTTTTAATACTGCATGTTTTTCTCTCTTTTTTTGCATAATTTTCATTCTAGTTCCTTTTGCTTGTATTGCGATGTTTTTTTGTTTTGTATTTTATACATTCCACTGTTTTCTTTTGGTCGTATTTTTATTCCTGGTATTTTTTCACATCTTTTTTTAAATCATTGAGGATGTGGGTATAATTTCAGATAGATGGATATAGACAGATAGACAGATAGATAGATGGACACTGACAGACAGGCACAGAAAGACAGACAGACATATAGATAGACAGTCAGATAGATAAACCCACTGAAATTGACACACACAGACAGACAACAAGCCACACCTCACATCCCCTCCTCTGTCTCACCCCCAGATATAGACAGACAGACGGACAGATAGATAAAATGACAGAAATAGATACATACATAGACAACCAGCTCCACCTCACATCTCCTCTCCCCCTGCCTCACCCTCAGCCTGTACAGCCGCGCCCTTAGCTCCAGTGAAGTGACCCTGCTGGCGAGATGTGAGCCTGGCGTGGACGAGGGTGACGTGGTGGCGTGGTCCAGGGCGCCGTGGCTGCTGCAGGGACACGTCACTGACCTTGACCTGCCACCGGAGGAATACTGCAATAAGAGGTCAGGGTGTATGTCTGTGTTTACCTATCTATCTATCTTTCTATCTATCTGTTTATTTATGTCTTTATCTATTCATCTTTAACTATCTGTATCTAACTATCAATTCATCCGTCCATCCATCTGTCTACCCACCTACTTATCCATCTATCTGTCTATGTGTCTGTTTCACTATCTGTCTATCTATCTATCTATTTGTCTGTCTCTCTCTGTCTACCTATCTATCTATCTATCTATCTATCCATATGTAGGGCTGGTGACTCCAACTACCCCTCGGATGTTAACCCTAATAGGCCACATCCAGCTTGATCGCCTGAGCCCACTAGACCACCAGACGCCCATTGAGCTATACAGTTACCATTCAATAGGGTGAAAAAATAAGGGCAAAGGTATAGTGTGTGGGTGGTGTGTCGTGGCGGGAGGGGTTGTTAATGAGTAGGGATAGAAATGTTAGGTGGTCTTTAAGTCGAGGCCACCCCTCACAGGATGAGGCGTCATGGAATAGAGACAGATAGACATATAGATAGATAGATTGACAGATGGGCTTTTGATAATGTCAAGTTGGGACAGAGAGACAGACGGACAGACAGACACACAGACAAACAGATAGACAGATAGATAAATAGACAGATAGACAGACAGGCAGGTAGACAGAGAGACAGACTGATCGATGGACAGACAGAGACTTTAAATTATGTCAAGTTAGGTTAGGCCATGGGTGTGTGTTCTAAAATATCAACACTATTTCCATGCATCTGATACTGTAATTGGGAGGAAACTAGCAAATCAGCGTTATGGATAGCAAATGTCCCTCAGCCTCCTCCCTATCGCCTGAAGGGAGGATGGTGGACGGCAGGAGAGGGGTAAATACAGCCTGCAGTCCACCGAGCTCAGAGGTGCCCTGGATCACCACAACCAGTAAACGTGGAGCAAATAAACATAATTGACAATCTTTCTGTAATTAACTTTGAACTTAAAAACAATAAATAACGTCTAATAAAAAATAGTAATATCAAGGACGTATTGCCTCTATAGTTTGGGATTTTAGAGTGGACGTACATGTGTGAAGAGTGAAGAGCGTACGAACGGTGCTGAGTGCGTGCGTGAATGAGTGCGTGGGTGATAGTGACGTAACCAAGAGTAATGGACGTGAGGGAAGGGCTGGGTAACGCATAAGACAAGGGTGGAGGGTGCGTGTTGGGAAAGGGGGAGAGAGGGAAAGGGAGGGAGCAAGGAGGGGGGAAGAGGGAATGGGGAGAGGTGAGAGGGTAGAGAGAGAGAGAGAGAGAGAGAATGCATTAGATACACGTATAGTTCACCACACACATATACTCTGCTACTATCTTCCTTTTCATCTTCATATTCCCTCTCTTATCTCTTCACCTCCCACCAAAACATGATAAAGAAGGGAAAACTGAAGGCCGAGTTAGTGAAGAGTGATAAGGGGAAGGATGTTGGGGGAGGGGGTGGCACTTCAATGGGGGGAGGGGGAGGCAGGGCAGGTACACGACAAAAAAGAAGGGGGGGGAAAATGAAAGGTAAGCACTGGAGAGAAAGAACAGTACCCACGGCTTCCAGGTCCAGTAAGTCGTAAAAGACAATTGAATGGGGGTTGTGTGTGTGTGTGTGTGTGTGTGTGTGTGTGTGTGTGTGTGTGTGTGTGTGTGTGTGTGTGTGTGTGTGTGTGTGTGTGTGTGTGTGTGTGTGTGTGTGTGTGTGTGTGTGTGTGTGTGTGTGTGCAGAGAGAGAAATTAACCCCCTTCTTCGGACTGGTTTAGGAACGTGTTGACCTCACTGCCAAACTCTTGTGACTTAAGGCACCCCTGTTCCTCCCTACGGCAAAAGGTGAAAAAGGGAAACTGTAGATAGGATTTCCCTCCCTTATTCACATCCCCAAAGAGACCGGGAAGCCTTACTCAAGATCTCTTTACTAGGTCTATGCGTAGGGCACTTATTCGCGTGATGATACTATTTTTCTTTCTTTTTTTATACAGACTGAAAGCTGTTGACCGTATCTAAGTTATTTTCAAACAGGAAAGTCATGGCTCCGAGGTCAAAGTCACGAAAAATAGAAAAATAGATAGCCATGTGAACGGTTTACCCTACACCTCTTGGGCACATTACAGTTGTTTACATTCTCTGACACTTTTTACTTCATTACTTTACTGCGATCAATAAAGCAAAAGTCCGGGAACAAACAGCGTCAATAAACAGGCTAGCAGTGTAACAAAAACTGAATAGCTCACCAGGAACGAAACACTTAACCTTTCTCACGTTCTGAAACGTGTAAATAAAACAGCCAGGGACTGTAATAAGAACTGTTGACTCGACTGAACGTAAATTATAGGCAAATGAGACCCGTGACTCGACATATACACATTTTCTTTATCACACATGGAGGGACAGATTAGGAATTAATAGGGACAATTAAGCACAACAAGGATACTGGAGAAAACATACGCAATAACCCTTTCTCTCTAATAAAGCCTTTTTACGGTATTTATTCTGGAAACATTAATCTTCAGACCCACCTAATTCATCACCCATAACTACCGTGTTGGAGAGATGGAAGTGGAGGATGGGGAGGGGACAGGAATGGGAGGGAGGGATGGTAGACAGGTGGAGAAAAGGATACATGGGCTACTGGATGACGGTAGATGGATGGTGATGATGATGATGATAGGGTAGTTGGATGGCGGTACGGAGTGGGGGGTTGGAGTGAGAAGGAGGAGGAGGAGGAGGAGGAGGAGGATGGGAGGGATGGGTAGGTGGGGAGAAGTTGGACGGGACCAAGGGATGACCGCAGATGAGTAGGAAGGAGGGGGATGGGGGTGGATGGATTGGGGAGGAGGGAGAGGGTAGGGTAGACGGAATAAGGAAGAGGGAGATGGGGAGGCGGGAGTAAGGAATAGAGAGGGGGGTAATTACAGAAGGAAAAGTGCCCAGTTTTGTGAGGGACCATGGAACAAGGGTTTATATAATGCATTGGGTATTTAGCTGCGTGATCGATGGGGTCATTAACGGGCTGTGTGTGTGTGTGTGTGTGTGTGTGTGTGTGTGTGTGTGTGTGTGTGTGTGTGTGTGTGTGTGTGTGTGTGTGTGTGTGTGTGTGTGTGTGTGTGTGTGTGTGTGTACTGTCTTCTTCCATCCCTGTTCCCTTTCACATCCTCCTCCTTCCTTCCAGCCAGCGCATCATCATCTTCCCTGAGCGAAGGTCATGGACGGACTCCTTCAATTTATGCCACAACCTCAAGTCCTCAGTCACCATGCCCCTCACCGCCGCTGCCAACACCCGCCTCTATGACATCGCCGTGCCCTTCGCCCCTCAGTGCCAACCACCCAACCACGCCACCGCCTTCCTCTGGTTGGCGGCTACAGACAAGGAGGAGATAGGGAAGTGGACTGATTTGCAGGTAGGTGGATGCAATGTGGAACCAGGAGAATGAGTGAGCCTGAGGGTAATCGGAGAAGCGGAAGGCATTGAGAAAGGTGGATGGATATGTATTGTGTGAATGTGAGAGCTAATGAAATTAAAACTTAAGTATAGAAAGGGGAAGCCGTATTTCTAATATTTGGCGGGCATTTACAGGATTTCATTAGCTTCCATCCCATGTTACGGTGTGCACCCAGTAGGCTCCAGACGAGAAGGAAAGAGAAAGAGCAGAGGAGGGAGAATTATAAACAGTATGCTCAATGAAATACTCGTAGGCCAGGTACAAATTCACACACCAACCAAGCCTCCGGATTCCTGACTCCGCCTCACAGGTCCAACCCTTTGCACGTATTTTTTCTGTAATTTTAACTACCAGTTAGTTTATTTATATATTTACCTACTTATTTTATCTGTGTAAAGTATAGCTAATATGACGATTCACTCAGTCTCTCTGTCGTACTTCTTCAGGGCAACCCCCTCACCTTCACCAATTTCGGGGGTACTTACAAATCCTCGAAGCGGGATTGCCTGGCGATGCTGGTGCCCCCGTACCGAGAGAAATGGGACGACATCTCGTGCGGGGACATCTACCACCTGTGTGTCGGGTGCCAGGAGGGGAAGAAGGGGCTGGGGGTGGTGAGGGCGAGGGGGATGTGCGAGGAGGATGAAAAGGCCGCTTGGTTCACTCTGGAGCAGCTGGAAGGGATACGACCGTACTTCAAGTAAGAGCAATATGATGGAGAGGTTTGGGTTATTTTCCTTCAACCCCTTCAGTCCGACGACCTATTTTTCGTTATGTTCAGCCTAGTAACGAAGAAGTGTTAGGGAGCATCTTATTTCCAGAAGAATGTGGCCTTATGTCGCATATAAAAAACCTCACGTTCCCTATAATCTTACATGTGTCTTTGGTTGGAATTGTAGTTATTTCGGTGGCCGTGTGTGTGTGTGTGTGTGTGTGTGTGTACAATAACGATATCCATATAATGATTTATACTTGTATTTTGTTGAAATTTTAGTTATTTGGTAGCCGTGTGTGTGTGTGTGTGTAATAGCGATCTACACATAATTCTTCTACTGCATTTTTCTTATCTTCAGAGGATACACGAAATATGTGATAGTGCCCGAGGAAGCTGAAAGTAGATGGTCACTGCTGGACATGTGGCAGAACAAGACCCTGGCCCACTACCCTACCCACGATCTGTCCTACCCACTCGGCACTCACACCTGGAACCTCACCTCTAATTACGACGTGTGTGGAAAAGTGGCAGGTAAAAAGAGACAGGTAGACAGATAGATAGTTGTATAGGTGGGCAGAGAGGTAGGTAGGTAGGAAGAGAGAGAGAGACAGAGACAGAGAGAGAGAGAGAGAGAGAGAGAATATCACCTCTAATTTATGACATCTCTGTAAAAACTGCAGGTAAAAGCTATATCCATCCATCTAACCATATAGTGCCCCCAGATTCAGAAGCGTAGGGGCCCGGGGCTAGGCTGCTTGATCCAGATATATTAGGCAGAGATAATCACCTACACGCATCTGGGCAGCAATTGTGAGAGTAAAAGTATATCGAGGCTTCTCCTTGTATTTCACTTATGAGCATCTCTCTCTCTCTCTCTCTCTCTAACCATTCTCCCTCTCTCTAACCTCTCCCTTCCCTCCCCCTTTCCAGGCACGCCCCACCTCCTCACCCTCTCCGCCTGCCACGCCTCCGAGTACACCTGCTGGGACGGCACCTGTGTCAATCTCACCTCCCGCTGTGACCTCCGCGTGGACTGCCCCGACAACACTGACGAGATCGGCTGCGAGAAGCTAATGGCGCCCCAAGATTACCTCCCCTCCCTCACTCCTGCTGGGGTGTCTCCGGGGGCGCTGGCTATGAACCTCTCCCTCGCTATACTGGGGTTCTCCAAGGTGAGTGGGAGACCGGGAAGGGGATCTACTGGGATACTAGGAGACCGGGAAGATGTACTGGGATACTAGGAGACCGAGAAGATATACTGGGATACCAGGAGACTGGCTAGATGTGCTGGGATACTAGGAGACCGGGAAAGAGGTGTATTGGGGATACTAGGAGACCGGGAAGGAGGTGTACTGGGGATACTAGGATGAGGAAATGCTGGGAATGGGAGCTACTGGGATTGAGAGGGGAGAAGAAAATAGTAGGATACCTGCCCGGAAAGCGAGAGAGAGAGAGAGAGAGAGAGAGAGAGACCTAACACTGGACCCCATACAAATGACTTCTCCCCGCGGTCCACCTCGCTAACACCGTCGCTCTCTTCCTCTTCCCCTTTTATCAGATCAACCTACGGGACATGAAGCTGACAGTGGACCTCTCCTCAACCCTCTCCTGGCTGGACCAACGCCTCCGCTACCGCAATCTTAAGGACATCCAAGAAATCAACCACGTGGAGGTGAGGAAGGATGGAGGAGGAGGGGGGGGACGACATAACAGCAGCGTATTTTCTGATTCTAAACACTTTCTACAGTATACTGACGTCTAGACTTGAGTTGATGAAGATTCTAGACACGTGCTGTAGTATTCTCTGATTCCAAACACTTTCTATTGTATGCTGATGTCTTTACTTGATCTGATGTTGATTCTAAACAACTGCTGTTGAATAGTGATGCTTTGTTTTGATTTTATTCTTGCTTCCCATACACTATATTTTTCATCTTGTGGGGAAAATCTATCTGACGTTATTTTCCAACTCATAAGGGGATTTCTGGAGGGAAGGGGCTAGCTCATTCTCCATTAACTCTCCAATGATCAGAACTAATCCCCCTCCACCTCCACCCTTCCAGCTAAGTCAAGTGTGGACGCCCCGAGTGGAGTACGTCAACGCGGATTTTCCTGACATCGAGACCACCCCCCCGCAGCTGACGGTGGCTCGACTCTCCCCCCCTGAACCAGATGACCCCGCGCTCTATTCCCACGGTGAGAGAGAGAGAGAGAGAGAGAGAGAGAGAGAGAGAGAGAGAGAAGAGAGAAGAGACCGAGATAGGTGAGCTACAGAATACAACACTTCCTAGCATCACTTTTCCTTCTCCTCACCAGACGAGATATTTGAAGGGCACAAGAACCCCCTGCAGCTCTCCATGAAGGTCAACGCGCCCTTCTCCTGTACCATGAACATGCGTAACTTCCCCTTCGACACCCAGTACTGCCACCTGCTCCTCCGGCTCGTATCAGCGAGGCACGACTTCCTTGCATGGAGCTACTTGAACGTTACTTACGAGGGCGAGGTGGGTGAGAGAAAGGAACAGATAGATTGTGAGATTAGATAGACAGACAGGTAGATAGGGAGACAGATGAATAAATAGATAGGGAAAGATAAGCGGACACGTAGGTAGGAAGATAAGTAGATAGAAAAAGACCGATACATATAAACATATAGATAGGTGGATAGATGGACAGAGATAGATAGACAGAGACAGAGAGACAGACATATACTGATAGATAGAGAAAAAAATGGATTTCATAAACAGATAGATAAACATAAAAACACTCATCTAATATTTAACATCGAGATCTTGATACCGGAGTACGAGATAAGGCAGTGACGATAAGGAAATATGCACACACACACACACACACACACACACACACACACACACACACACATTAGCTAGACAGACAGATAGATAGATAGACAGACAGACAAATATTCACTCTTATCCTTTATCAACAGTCTCCTCATAGGCTACAGGGCTGACAGAATAGTACGATGACAGTAAACAGTAACCATGTGTGTGGATAGACAGTCAGACAGATAGGCAGACAGACAGACTGATAGATATAAACAGACAGAAAGACAGACAGACAGATATATGGATAGATCGATGGACAGACAGACAATGACGGCCAAACAGATTAAATTTACAACTTGTCTAAGAGAATGTGAAGTGGGTACATTAATTGTCTACAAAAGCGTGGACATACATACTGTAGATAGACAGAGAGATATATAGACAGAAGCATAGATAGATAGATAGGCAGACAGGCAGACAGACACAGATACCTAAACATATACAGAAATGAGCATAGATAAACAGACAGACATACAGATGGATAAATATACAGACACAGAGATAGATGGATAAACACATAGAGAAAGGAATTAATATGAAGAGAGATAAAAACACTCTCACTCCATTTTCACTTTCCCAGACCTGGCTAACAGAGTACGAAGTGGGCCAGGTGATTGTCAACAAGAGCGTGGACGGCAACTACAGCCTGGCGGACGTACGGATAACTTTGTATAGGCGATTCTGGTTCTACTTCACCTCCACCTACGTCCCCACTGTGATGCTGATGATGATTAGCTACGCCAGCCTCTTCTGCAAGCGACAGCAATCCGACCTGAGGGTGATGATGTCGCTAACTACTCTCCTTGTGCTCTATGCCCTTTACCAGCAGATCTCAGTTGACCTGCCTAGGACCTCGTATACCAAGGCGGTGGATGTGTGGTGCTTCTTCGCCATCACCCTTATTTTCACTATGGTAAGTGTATGTAAAGCGCATGGGAAGTGGAGCCAGGATTCCGGGGGCTTGAATGATGCGTGAATGATTATTGTCTTTCCACTGGGCATGTTGTTAACAGTTCTCCCACTTTCATATTTTCTCTCTCTTTATGGATCCTACATCACCCGTCTCTTGGGTGGGAAAGAAGGTCAGGATGAAGATAATAGTGAGGATACCTTATTTCCCACCTGAGACAGGGGTGAGGTAGGATCCACAAAGGGAGAGAAAGTAAGAAAATGTAGGAACTGTTCACTGGAGAGGAGAGTACAGTAACAATTATTCCCCAAAGTATGACAAGCAACGGTCACTTTACAAATCCACGTCCCTATTTCATTTTTATATAGAAATGAAGATAACCTACCCAAAGGTCTCCGGTCATCTCGAGTCATTGGAATGTTTAGAACTGTGGGTACTGAGATTGGAGGTCTTAAGATGTTTTTAGCATACAATTACGTATGTTGACTGAGCGATGCACAAAGACAGACGAGACAGTTAAAAGCGAATTTCGTTTTTGTAAAGTTATACATCATGTTCACGTGGAAGCATCACCTGTTTATGACATTAGTTATTCACTTACCATATACCAGGTGTTAAGCATGAATAATAAATACAGAACTGAGGGTACTGTGTATGAACAATGGGTCCTGACGGATGACCTGTGTACATGGTGTAAAACTGCAGAGCAATGCAGGATCGGGATGTGAATATACACTGACTGAGGTGTAACGTGTGGCAAGTGTAGGTGTTGCCTGATGAGCCTGTGTACCCTATGACATATACAACCTGAATGGCAGTGTAGGAAGGGATGTAAATATGACTTCGCTGAGCTGTAGCGTTTACGAGAAGTACGAATTGCCTGATTAACCGGAACGAAAGGTACAGTTACTATTAGTAATTTCTTTACACACCTGAGGTTTAGATAAAATCAAGCAACAATCCAATTCAACGGATTATTGTTAATATCGGATTTTGGCACTAGCTTTGAGGCAAGCAGGAATTTCACTGTTTAAATGGAAGAAAATTTCCAGTATGTCTGATTATGGCAAAAAGACTGATGACCCCTCACTATACAGTTCTTATATTGCATAGGCTTGCACAGCTTCGAGACGTTTGAATGATCCTTAATTGTACACATCAATTTTCCAACAGGTGATGTAAAGGTATGAATGTTCCTTTATTACATATATCTAAATCATCACAGGTAATCTTCAGGTAACGGACAGGTGTGAATGATCCCTAATTACTCCTACCAATCTCCCAACAGGTAATCTTCCACGTGATATAAAGGTGTGAATGATCCCTAATTACCCCTACCAATCTCCCGACAGGTAATCTTCCACGTGATGCAGAGGTGTAAATAATCCCTAATTACACCTATCAATCTCCCGACAGGTAATCTTCCACGTGATGCAGAGGTGTAAATAATCCCTAATTACACCTATCAATCTTCCAACAGGTAATCTTCCACGTGGCAATCGACGTGCTGGACAAAGTATCCTTCGGGCTCCGTCGTCGCCGCCACGTGTCCACCGGCAGCACCTCCGTCAGCACCAAGGAGAGGACGGGCAGCTGGGGGACAATGGACAAGCCCCCCCTCCCGCCACGCCCCCTGGCCGCGCGAATCATGGTCACCGCCAGATTTGTTTACGCTGCCGTGATTCTCCTGTTCTTCGTCATCTACTGGACTGTGGTTCTGGTCAACGTTGAATACTGAACACGTGGTTTGAACACTGAACACGTGGTCTCCATCGAATACTGAACAGGTGGTCTACGTCGAGTACTGAACACTTGATCAATGCTGAATACTGAACACGTGATCCTCCAATGACCAATGATCCTCCTGTCCTTTACCACCTATTGGACTGGTCCTGCGACAATGTTGGGTGCTGAACACTCATCCCCGTGATTACAAATGGTCCTCCTGATCGTAATATAATGAACTGGTGACTTAAACACTGAACACCCGACCCCTTGTGTTAGGCAGAGTTGTGTCCTTCCTTGTCCCTTCACCCACTAGTAAAATTAGGGACCTGCATATCACAGAGGATTGTGTGTTGTGTTCAAAGGGAAAACTGAGACTTACACACCATTTACATCCATTGTATTTATATTACAAGTAACACTGAAGGTATATATATTGTGATCGACCCGGTATGTACGTATGTATGTATGTATTATGTGGTATGTAAGTGTGTATGTATGTATGTGTTGTATGTGTGTATGTATGTATGTGTGTATGTGGAAGAAGTGATTTAATGCTGATGCTGGGCGATGAAAGGTCAATATCATGAGTCAAGCACCGAGTTCAGGATACACACACACACACACACACACACACACACACACACACACACACACTCAACCCAAACACTAACAACACGGAATCTAGACCATACAATTATGCTCTGACTCTACATTTGCTTAACTCAATCTTTTCTTGAGCAAACCTTTTCTCTTCCCACTAACCACCCTGTTAAAGGAAAGAAAGAAAAAGAGAACAAAGAATGGAGGAAGGAAGGAGAGAGAAAAATAAAGAAAGAAAGAAAGAAATGGAAAGGAAAGAAAAGGAAACAGAGAAAGAAAAAATATCCCAAGCAAACCACATAAGACTTGGATTAAACTGGACACATACACAAAGTAGAGGAGAGAGGGGGAGGGGCTCAAAGTCAAAGTAACCCCAGGGAGGGCAATCTCAGTCTATTAATAAAGAAAACCTAAAATAATGCTAAGATTCATATTTTGCTTAGATTCATATTTTATTGTAAACTTTATCTTTTACACAAATTGCTACATGTGCCTTTTTGCTATAGTCTGTAGAAAATAAATAAACGGCAACAAAAAGGGGCATTTATTCCATTTACCCCGTTATTTGTTCCACTGGCCTCGTTATTTATTCCACTGACTACGTTATTTATTTCATTTACCACGTTATTTGTTTCATTTACCACGTAATTTATTTCATTTACCACGTTATTCATTTCATTTACCCCGTTATTTATTTCATTTACCACGTTATTTATTCCATTTATCACGTTATTTATTCCACTGACCACGTTCTTTATTTAATTTACCACGTTATTTATTCCATTTACCAAGTTATTTATTCCATTTGTCCCGTTATTTATTCCATTTACGTTATTTATTCCATTTACCAAGTTATTTACTCCATTTTAATACCACTGTTCAATATATTTAAGGTTAGGTGACAGGGCCAGTCCCCTTAGTGGCATCCCATGACTACAAATCCACTAGTTACCTCTTTCGGGATCAAATCTATGCACGGCCGTCACTCCGACCTGGGCGTTCTAACCCCTAGGCCACCGCGTGCAGTGACACAGAAAGAGAGAGAGAGAGAGAGAGAGAGAGAGATGAAGTCTAAAGGGGAGCTGGTGAGTGTGTGTGTGTGTGTGTGTGTGTGTGTGTGTGTGTGTGTGTGTGTGTGTGTGTGTGTGTGTGTGTGAAGGAGCCAAATTTCTTGGTTCTCACTAAGTGTCTACATTTACGTTCGGGGATTAAGGTTACGAGCAAAGGGTTGGCAATCTGTAATTCTGTCACCCCCTCCCTCTCCCTCTCCCCCTCCTCATACCCCTCTCTCTCTCAATCCCTCTCCCTTTCCCATCCTCTTCCTCCCCCCTCTTCATCCTCTTCTCCTTCCCATAATTTTCACCCTTACTTCACAAACCCCCTTTACTTCCCTCCCCCTTTCCTCTACTCCTTTTCTTTTCCCCCATTCTTTTCTCGTATTCTCCTTTACCTTCCTTCTCCATTCCTCTAGTCTTCATTTCTAATCCTTCCTTCCTCCTCCTCTTCTTACCCCTACCTACCCTATCTTTCTTACCCTATCTCCTTTTACCCTTCCCCAGCCTCCTCCCCTACTCCCATCATCCATATCCCCACCTCCTACCTTTCTCTTCGTCTCCTACTCTTCCCATTCTCCCTCATCCTCATCCCACATCCGCCATACCTACCTTCTTCCTCCTACTCCCCTCTTCCCTTCGCAACCTGCCACCTCATTCCTAACTTTTTCCTCTCCTCTTCTTCCTCCTTCTTCCTCTCTTCCCCACCCCCCTCCTTTTCCTCCGACCTCCTCTCCTCTCTTCCCTTCTCCCTTTTTTCTCTCTCTCTTTCACCACTCCTCTTTTTTCCCCCTCCCATTCCCCCTCTTCTCTCTCTCTCTCTGTCTCTCTAAGGAGCCAGTGGTATGCAGGTCATCTGGAGAAAATGTGCCATGCGAGCCTCTTTTCACACACATACACACAAACATTCTCTCTCTCTCTCTCTCTCTCTCTCTCTCTCTCTCTCTCTCTCAAACACACACACACACACACACACACACACACACACAAAGATGCCCTATTCTCGTATGCACAGTAGACTCCCAGCCAACCACGAAACCCATAGCTCTCTCAAGAATACACAACTATCCCCAATCCTCTCTCAGCCTGGGGGGGGGGGATATAAAAAACAGTCTTCATGCAGTAACCCTTTCAAGACAATAAATCCTCTTCTACTCTTGATACCACCAGACGATTTTATTCAGCTTAGGTGTGTCTTCACGTCATTTATGGATTAATTAGCAGAGTATATAAACAATTCCATATACCACTAAAGGAGGATGGCAAACGGCAGAAAAGCAACTTAATTCAGACATCAACAAGCAACGTCCAAAAAAGAATGCTCGTGCCAATAAACTAGTCACGAAGAAGTGCTTGGGAGCCTCGTATGCCCAAGCAAATACGACCCATCAACGCCTCACTACAAACAAACTTAGGATCAACTCCATCTCGTAACTAAGGTTTGTTTTTGCAGGGAGACGAGAAAACAGAGTGCGGAATGTTACCCATGTCTCCTTATTCCTTACTGTAAAGAGAAAAATGAAAGAAAAAAAGAAAAGAAACAGGAAGAAAGAAGACAGACAGACAGACAGACAAACAGACAGAAAAAAAGGAAGGAAAAAAAAGTATCAATAGTGAGGAAAATATTCGTTCTCTCTCCCCCATGTCCCTCATTTTTCCTACAAACACAGACTTTATGAGAAAAATATTACAGGAAACCATTTGACTTGTCACTCAGTGAAGTCGCCTGAGGGCAACACTTCATCGAGTGAATGGATGGCGGCCGCTCGTACCTACCACAGTACAAATAAATATTACGGTGTCATATACATAAACATACAGGGAAGGCAGAGGTAGCAGGGAGCCTTCTAACCCAGCGAGAACACTGGCCACTGAGTCATCATCCACGCACACCTGCACAAACTAATCAAATCACCTGCACACGTCGTTTTTCATACATAGAGACTTGTCAGTGAGGGAAAGTTAGGTTGTTAACACGATAAGATATTGGCCAGTTTTTACGATCAGCAAAATTCTAAAACTATATATATTTTTTGGTCTTTTTTTTTTTAATTAAAGGGGAAAGCACACTATTCATAGCTATGGGGAGGCATTTGGCTACATACACGAAGGATCTTGTCCATTTCTGACGATAAATATGTCTCTAAAACCGTCTATTCTCTTCGGTCATTCATTTTTTGATCGCACTTATTTGTATTTACTGATTCATTTTAATGAGTATTTTAGCTTTGTGTGAATTATTTGGTAGTTGTATGCGTGAATAAAAAGTATACATAATTTTATTCGTATACACAACTTAGGTTAAAGAAAGTTAGTGAATGCTACTTAGTT
>NC_136978.1:5590000-5702500 GCF_032717465.1 Coenobita brevimanus
GTTACTGAGCCCACAATGACCAATTCTGATTAAAAAAAAAAAAAGCCGAAAAGGTATATTTTCGCGTGTGATTTCAGACAATTTTGCGCCGCTGCGTCAAGTGCAATCGCCAAAATTTTTGTTTTATATTTTTCTGACTCTCCCTGGACTTACTCCGACCTAATGCAAAAAGAATTAGGTCGATATCTATTGCCCTTCTCAGGAAAGAAACGAAAAAACATACAGACACACACACATACACAACTTAGCTTTATTATTTAGATTACTTTGTAAGGTAATTTGATGCTCTCCATTGCTTATCTGACTCTATTAATTTTTTGTCTTGGAGAGAGAGAGAGAGAGAGAGAGAGAGAGGTAGCATCAACCAGAAACTGTCGAGTCTACTATCTGGCTTTAACCGACTTGGCACTCTTTCTAAAGGCACGCTGTGAGAGGGTTAAGGCGAACTGGGCCAATATCTATTAAGTGAAAGGAGAGTGATGGTAGTTTCAGACAACGCTGGCATCACGGGAATCCCTTTAGCAGCTTATCTTATGACAACGCTGGCATCACGGGAATCCCTTTAGCAGCTTATCTTATGCCACATCAGGAGGGTAGTAACAGTCGAACTTGTGCAGTATCTCTCTCTCTCTCTCTCTCTCTCTCTCTCTCTCTCTCTCTCTCTCTCTCTCTCTCTCTTTCTCGACTCTATCGGATACTTTTATGTGAAGCTACAGAACGTGGTGAATGTTTTTGGGGGTATCCAACTGAACCAGGACTCCGGGGGCTTGAATGATGAGTAAATGGAAACGTAGCCCATTGGATTGGGCAAAGTTGGGCTGTCTGGACATTACTTATCCTCACCCTGCCCTAGGGTGGGAAAGGAGGTCCAGATGATGATGATGATGATGATGATGATGATGATGATGATGATGATAATAATAATAATAATAATAACCATAATAATAACAGCCAACACTACCACCGCTAACAACAACAAAAACAAGAAACAACAATAACAACAACAACAATAATAATAATAATAAGAAGAAGAAGAAGTCGGCTGGAGAAAAAATGAAAAACAGAGCAATGGTGAGGATGATGAAGGGGTAAGAATGTGAGTGACAGGCGAGGTTGTGGTGATGCAAGGGTTACCCAGAAATCCTTGGGAGACACCAGGCGTATGACTGTTACTACCCTCCTGATGTGGCATAAGATAAGCTGCTAAAGGGATTCCCGTGATGCCAGCGTTGTCTGAAACTACCATCACTCTCCTTTCACTTAATAGAATATGATCACTTACTACCCGAATATTGAGTCATGATTGCTTGATTTTCGATGAGAATTTGTTATGAGGCCCGAATGAGTCTCCTTGGTTACTATTCTCGGTTTATTTTCGCCTGGCAAAGATCCTCAACTCGTTTTTAGCTCAGCTGATGGTTAAGTGTAGTCAGATTGGAGAGCGGATTTGACTAGCAACCAAGGAGACTCATTCGTACCTTTCTACTAAGACCCATCAAATCTCAAACCACGACTTATTATTCAAGACGTGAGAGAGATAAAGTTACATCAGAAAAAAAAAAAAACGCCTCTCTCTCTCTCTCTCTCTCTCTCTCTCTAACCTTCACTTCATTCCCCCTTCTTCCCCCATCCCTCTTTCCTTTATGTTCATCCTCCCTCCTATCATTTTGTATTACTTTGTTCTCCTTCCCCTTCCCCTCCTCCCCCACTCATTACAGACAATCTTAAATCACTCCTCCCCAGCCCCCAACTCCCTCCCCCTCTCCCTGTCCTATTCACTATGACCAAAGCTCTCTCTCTCTCTCTCTCATAATTCCACCGTCTTCCCCCTCTACCTCCGCCACTACACTCCCTCAGTCATGCCGCGCTGAACAAATGCAGACAACAGACTGATAACGTCCTTCAGGCTCAGATGACAAATGCAATAACCAGAAGACGTTGGGAATAGTGTATTTTTGGTGGGCTAACGGGTGCTACGCTTTGCCCAAGGGAGACCCGGGACTATGCAGGGCAGGGGCGTCCATCTTCCCTGAGTCGGACACATGCTCAGGCCGCATTCACCAAACCTCTTATAACTCCAGTCTAACCTCTTAACTCCAGGGACGTATTGTTTCCTTTATTCTTGCTATCTCCATAAGAACTGCAAATGATGTTCGCCAGTTCCTTCACTACTTTGGTGCTCTCCCATCTGTCTATTTATTGTCAGAAGCTTTAATTCCGGTAGGGGTGGTCACAAACGAATTACTCGTGTCATTCTGTCCTCCGCCATCAGACTATCCTTTCTCTAACTCAGTCCCCTCCCCCCTCACTCATACACCTGTACACCTCAATCCTCCATCTCACCCTCGGTCACCTTCCCCCTTCCACCTCACTCACACTCTCCTAGTCAATCTCTAATTCTCATCTCTTTACACATGACCAAACCACTTCTAGGTATACCTCTCTCTCCTAAGCTGAAAAAAGCCGTCTAGAGGAAGCAAAACATATAAAAAATAAGTAATAAACAAGACTACCTGCCATCTGAGGGCCAGACTAATAATATTGCTAGATGAAAGCTTGATTATTATGGATGACTCCCAGTGCTGGTTGAGTGACATGTGAACTCAAGTTGTGACTCTAAACAACTCTTATTATTGCTTTTCCCTCTACAATCAATACTTTCTGAGATCTGAGTTTTCGACACAGACACACACACACAATTCGTACAAAAATAATAACCATCAGCTTCGTCTACCTGGCTCAATTAGTTATGTTATCGTCAAAGTTGCGAAAGGGGACTATTTTTTTACGTTATTTTTTGTTCTTGTTATTTCACCTGCTCTTTCTTGTCCTATATGGGTTGATTTCATGCTCTGGGTGAAAAGGAACGATTTTTAAATATTAAGCTAACCTCATCTACCCTCCTCATTGCATGAAAGGGGTTAAGAAAACAGACACTTTCTCTAACCACTCCACCACCGCCACCCAGCAGACAGCTTCGGATTATAGGACAGCTTCGGATTATAGGACAGCTTCGGATTATAGGAGTTACGACAGCAGACAACTTCTCCATGCACTTGTCTACCCTCCCTAACCACGTCTCTCCCAGCGTCTGCCTACGTCCTTGAATAATCATAACAGTGTCCACACATACAATACACAATGCATGAGAACATTACCATACCATAATACAAAGTGGCATTGTACTGCATATTTAGTTAGACTATCTACACAGGTACATCTCTCTCTCTCTCTCTCTCTCTCTCTCTCTCTCTCTCTCTCTCTCTAACACTCCCCCCCCTCCTGGTAGCGACAGTGGAACCAGGAGACCTTGGCAAAGCGAATCTGGCAACGCTAGTCCCACTGAACTAAGTTGAAATCTGAAGGCCACTCAGTTCACCAGTTCCGTTTGAGAGTGTGTTGGGGAAGGTTGTGTCTCCCGCTGTCTCCACACGATATTTACCTATTCGTCTATCTATCTATTTATCTATCTATCTACAGGATTTATATAAACTGAAAGTCATCTCGATTTCTCAGTTACCTTTGGGAGTGCGTTGGGGAAGGGTCTGTCTTGTTGCCTCCTCACAACCCTACACGTCATCTATCTATTCGTCTATCTATCTGTCGTTCCTATTTATCTATTTTTCAATCTATCTCTCCATTCATGTGATCTGAGGACCATATGGTACTGGACTGAGGAATGTTGTCTCTTGTTACCCATTCCTCTGTCTATTTGTCTATCTGTCTATCTACCTATCTATCTATCTATCCATCCATCCCAGCTTCTATCTATCTATCGCCTGATGCCACGTCTTGAGAAGGGCATGTGACAGGACTCCCAGGCAGGCGTGTTTGTTTCTTTCCTACCTACCTCTCTCTCTCTCTCTCTCTCTCTCTCTCTCTACATGTCTCGCACTTCAAGTCTCTCTACCTCGTCCTCGGTCTCTCTTACAGCATCACACTTCAATATAAACCTTTTAATCCACGTTCTTGCTCTGCCCTAAAGAACAACCAACACAATGAACTTTTTATAAGCCAGCCAAGCGTTAAAAAAGACAAAAAGACAACTATCAGAGACCATCAAAGACTGGGAAATCAATAAATCAGTTTCCACATTGTGCTCTCGAAGGCATCGAAATGAGTAAGAAAAGCATGGAAAATAAATTGCCAAGTTTATGAGAGATGGTGAAACTCTTTAAAAATTACTAAAATATTCTCCACCTCATTTTCACTCTCTTCATGACATCGAACTTAAAAAAAAAGAGAAAAAAAATCAGCCATTTAAGAGCAAGAAAATCAAGAAAAATTACTAGCCAAATTTATGAGACGGTGAAAACTCTTTAAATATTACTAAAATCATTCTCCACCTCGTTTTCACTCCCTTAAAAAAAAAAAAAAAAAAAAAGCAACCATTTTGAAGCAAGAAAGCCACGAAAAATTAATTGATAAGTTTTATGAGAGACAGTAGAAACACTTTAAAAAAACCAATATCATTCTCCACCTCATTCTCACTCACTCATAGGCATCGAAACAGAATAAACGTCTAACAATCCAGCTAAGAGTAAGAAATGCAGGGAAAATTAAGTGTCAGGCTTATCAGAGACGGGGAAAGTCTTGCATCTAAATCCATCTTGATCTTGGTTCTTTGTCTCCCCCTTTTACCACATTTCAAAACAAATCTTTCATGAATCATTAAGAGCAAGAAAAGCTAGGAAAATGCACTGCCTTGTTGATCAGAGACGGAAAATACCTTGACATTTCTTTGATCATCTTCCCCTTTCATATGACATAAAAAAAAAAATGGGGAACAAGAAAATCAAGAAAATAACGGGAAATTCATTGTTATCAGACAGCGCAACTCTTGACATTACTTAAAATCTGTCTTCCTCTACAGATCGCAAATCAAAATAATCTTATAAATAATTCAGAACAAGAAAATATACTGTAGATGAAGGGAAACTCATCCCAGGATTTATTAGGCAAGATGAAACTCCTGAAACGGCTTTAATTTTGGGCACTTCTGGACTCCTGAAACTGCCTTAGACCTGAGCACTTCTGGACTCCTGAAACTGCTTAGAACTGAGCACAATTCTGGACTCTTGAAACTGCAATAGACCTGAGCAATTCTGAACTCTTGAAACTGCTTTGGATTTGAGCACTTCTGGACTCCTGAAACGGCTTTAGACTTGAGCACTTCTGAACTACTGAAACAGCTTAAACTTGAGCACTTCTGAACTCTTGAAACTACTTTAAACTTGAGCACTTCTGGACTCGAAATTTGCCTTAAACTAGAGCATTTTTTAGCTCTTGAAACTGCTTTAAACAAAAGCCTTTTTTAAACTTAAGAGCTTACTTAGAACGTGAGAATCTGTGAATTCTTGAACAAAAAATCAACTAAAACTTCACTTCTCTCCTACAGATCACACCTCAAAGCCGAACTCTCACAAACCTTAAAAGGGCAAAATAAAGGAAAACAAGCAAAAAAAGCAAGAAAAGAGTACGAAATGAGTAAAGAAAACTAAGAAAACAGCATGAAAAGTGAAAACACATCCAGGTGCACCAGAGGCTTTGAAAATTATATATAAAAAACACACACACACACACACACACACAAGCTTGAGGAAGTGAGCACGATGGGGGAGGAAGGTCCAAGCGAGTCATGGATGTCTAGTACCGTGACGAAGGTGCTGGTGGCGCTGTTGTTGTTATGGGTGATATGGAAGATTGTGTCCTACATCAGGCAAATGTGAGTTATTGCTGTTTTTACTGTTTTTTTTTTTTTACTGCTTTTACTACTGCTACTACTACTACTACTACTACTACTGCTGCTGCTGCTGCTATTACTACTACTACCACCACCACCACCACCACCACCACTACTACTACTATTATTATTATTCCTATTATTATAATTATTATCATTATTACCATTATTATTATTATTACTATTATTAGCATTAAAATCATTATTATCATCTCCTCATCGTACTGAAGCAGAAAAAACAGATGTCATGGTATTTAAGAGTAATGAAAAAAAAAAAAAAAAAAAAAAATCTGTCATACTAAGATTGTAGACCAAAACAAAAAAGCAATGATTGGATTACAGAAAAGTTACAGTACATTTCACTCCAAAGATATTAAAAAAAATTACAGTAAGAGCTGGCGCACTTTAATCTTCATTGAAAAAATCTGATATAATCCTCTCTCTTTAACCTGACTCAGATTTTTGTCCAATTGTTGCTTATTTCGGATAGCTCTGTGGCAGAGACGGACAATACTACGGCTCTACATCCCTTTGACAGGCACTCTTTTTCATGACTACCATCGTCTTTTAGTGTTAATTTACTATTGCAACTTACAGTAGCATTCAAGATGGAGAGAGGTGGCAGCTTTAAGCCAAGTTAGAGTAAAAGGAGTATAGTTGTAAAAGTTCACGCCCAATTTTTCAGAGTTATTAACACGATCTTATGTCAATAAACTAATCCTTTAAATTACAGTAGTCTTTTTACCCCCTAATGCTCGGAACAACTCTACTCCAGACAATCCCAGACGATTTCATTCAGCTGAGTGAGTTATAGTAGCCTGAGTGATGGAGTTTTAAGATCCCAAGCCAGATCTCTTTAATTCACCGTCAGATCTCACGTCTCAGCAAAAGTCTTTAAGTTATAGTAAGATCTGATGCCAAGATAATGATGAAGCTAGTGTGGTGTGGTGAGGTATGGTGTGGTGTGATGTGGTATGGTGTGGTGTGATGTGGTGTGGTATGATGTGGTGTGGTGTGGTGTGGTGGGGTGAGGTGTGGTGAGATGAGATGAAGTGAGGCGAAATGAAGTTTGGTGTGGTGTGGTGGGAAAGGGTGTGTAGTGAGGTAGTTTGGTGTGGCGTGGTTTGGTATGAGTTAAGGTGTGGTGTGGTGGTGTGGCGTGATGCGGTGTAGTGAGGTGCAGTGCAGTGTGGTGTGGTGTGGTTGGGTAATGACCTTGACAACACAAAAGTCACCACCACCACAACGCATCTCCCATCCTACACAAAGCTTAACCTGCTCCAGTCTAGCCTCACTGTGAAATGACCTTGGCTATACAACCTGAACTACGCATGTGGCATCCTAAATAACTACGTCTCCTCCTAATCTAACTTAACCTAACTGAATCTAACCTAATCTAACCTAACCACGCCTGATCTTACACAACTACCACCACCACAGAAACGAATCTTTCAGCTACGCATCTCAGACCTCTCCTCCTCCCACTAACCTAACCCAACCTAATCTACGGTAACCTAACCCTGGCAACACCATTACCATCACCACCACGAATTTATCAGCCAACACAATTATCGCTCCTTTCATGTGACGACACGCTCTCTCTCATCCTTCCATCCTTCTACGATGGTCTCTCTCTCTCTCTCTCTCTCTCTCTCTCTCTCTCTCTCTCTCTCTCACACACACACACACACACACATCCTTACATATTCCGCACCTTTCCGTCAGTCACCTTCCTTTACAGTTGCCTTTCATTACCGTCTCACACTTCTCTCCTAAACATTTCGCCCACTTCACCCACCCTCTCTCCCTCCCTCTCTCTCTCTTTACCCACCACACTTCTCATCCCTCCCTCTCCCCTTGCCTTCCTCTCTCTTCATTTCACCTGCCTCTCACTTCTCCTCCCCTTCCCCTCTCCTCCCTTACCCCTACCTCCATCTCCTCTCTCCTTTCCTACCCTTACCTCCACCTACCATCTCCATCCTCACCCCACTCATCTCCGCTCATCCCTCTCCTCTCACCCATCTCTTCCCTCCCTTCATATTTCCCTCACACTCATGACAAGGACTCCTTTGCGTCTGTCTCTCAAGATTATAGTTCTCTTTATCTAATCCCTCCATTCTCTCACGTGTGCCCCCGTCTCTCTCTCTCTCTCTCTCTCTCTCTCTCTCTCTCTCTCTCTCTCTCCTCCCATAAATTCAATACCCCCTCCCCCCAACCCAAAGAAGTGTGGAAAGATTTTTACCCCTGATCGTACCCAGTCAATCATGTCACTCCACCTTGCATTTTGGCAGGAGGTCGAGACGAAGATGAGAAATGTTTGAGTGTGGAACTATGCTAATATAATCAATTCCTTTAATATGGTGACCTCCTCTATAGTTCTTTCACCTTAAATTGGCGAAGATTTTCCACCTATAGCAGCTTACCTCGCGTAGCTTAGTCAAACAATGAAAGCTCTACATCAGTGATGTCAAACTCATGCTTCCCCAATGGCCACACTTCAGTTCTGGTGATCGTCTGAGGGCCAAGTCTACCTAACCTTATCGAAATCAGCGTAGGACGTAGGTACATTAATAGGGTACATCGTGAAGTGAGATATGTTATTATAGCTGAGGTTTTGTAATGAAAAGGGCAGTTAATATATCACATGTAATTTTGTGACAGACTGTCAATACCTCTTACTATCATTTTCAACTGATGACTGGTCTCTAACAGTTTTCATTCCCATTCACTATAAGCTACAATAACCACTGACCTCAAATAAATGTAGAAATAATAGGATAATACAGGTTAAGCAAGCATTACTCACCCAAAGTTGTGGTACGAATGGCCCTGGGAGACTAGACCAGCGTGTTTACGTTTTGCACTTCGTCCAAATTTATCAAAACAGGAAAAATTGTTTTCAGATTTCCATCAGATTAGTGAACTATATTTGCACAATGTACACTACATTATTCTTTAAAGTGCATGCAAATTTTTAATGTGCAATATAAACCTGAAAACTTGTTGAATGAAAATAATACCGTTATAATATATATTACGGCAGAGCCGCAGCCTATTCAAACGTTCGGAGAAATTCGTTACTATTTCTAACCCTTGCAGTGTGGCATTGGGTTCTGCTTCAAGATATTGATAATATTTAAATAAAAGTTTCGTGACATATTTGTTCACCAATAAATTATTCAAATGGTATCTTTATCATCTAAATTACCAATAAATATTTCCTAACAGTGCTGTAATATTTCTTCACTTGATCATATGACAAACTTTATTAGATTTTCTGATGTTATTGCTCATTTTTCTTAAGACATCGCTGGGCACTTTTTTCCTCCTCGAGGGCCACATGTGGCAACGGGCCACCAGTTCTGGTCTACATTCATTCCATAGTACGTTTTTCGTGACCAGCATCATATTCTAGTGCTTATCTGTTAAATCTCAGCATTCAAGATGGAGGGATGGATATTTTAGGCCAAAAGAGTGCAGTCCATTCCTGCTGTTTCTAAACTATTTCATTAAACTTTTGACTGTGACAAACCTAGCGACTTACCGCCTAGCCTACCATCTTAGCTGAGGGTCGAGGCGAAGACGGGAGCACTGAATTGGGGAACTGGGGTGATCCTCCTTTATCTCTAAGACGTCACCATTAACTCATATTCTCGCTATTTCTAAACGATTAAGCTTTTGGATGTCCCCAGCCCAGCAAGTTATCATCTATCATCTTGACATACGGGTGAATGTAAAGAGGAAGAATGTCTGACTGTGTTAGTGGGGCGCATCGCTGAAATTATGCCTTTGGCTGGTAAATGCCTGTTTGACGTTTTAGTCTCCGCACTTAAAAATCTACGGTAGTAAACACGCCAACTTTCAAAGGAAAAAAATCGACGGCAAACGCACGCCATCTTTCCATCGGAAAAATCTACGATCACCGTACGCCACATTTCCCAACCTTCATCCCCTGGCCTAAAGATCTGTCCTGCCGAGAGAGAGAGAGAGAGAGAGAGAGATTTTGGTGTGGTGAAATTCTAATACTTCTCTAAGCAAATTTACCAACATTTTCTTCCTTTTCTTTCTTGTTCTCTCTCTCTCTCTCTCTCTCTCTCTCTCTCTCTCTCTCTCTCTCTCTCTCAATCTATCTATCTATCTATCTCTATCTCGCTCTTGCATGATGATGATAAGAAGGAGGAGGAAGAGACTGATGATGATGAGGTTAGTGTTGATGTTACTGATGACGATAAAGACAATAACGATATAATGACAAGCGTTCATAACTGATATTGATGATACTTCTGATATATCTCTCTCTCTCTCTCTATTCATCCCACAGATGGTTCGCCATTTTCTTGAACTATTTAAGCAACACTATGGATCCGAAAGTGCTGGAGGTCAAGGGAAATTTTCTGTCATCTATAAGCTCCACAGTCTCCCATGACCCGCAGCTCAGGAAAGAAAACGCGATCCGGCTGCTTGAGATAGGCGTCGGAACAGGTGAGGGCTTTGTCTATTCTTTTTGTGTCTAAAAAAGGGGGACGCCTTAGTGTGGTGGCACCGATGTAACTGGACGGGAGGAGCTGCCCGGTTAAACAAGCGTACCTAAACTCTCACTATATAGCCTACCCCTGAAAGAAGGCTGCAGGAAAGAGACAACTTCAGCATGCAGTCCACTGGGTTCACGTGCAGATGAAATTAGGAAAACAAGAACACAATAATTACTGCTTCCACAACTATTATTGCTGCTGCTATTATTACCACTATTTGTACTTGGCTTAAAACTTTCATCTCTCCATCTTGAATGCTGAACCGTAGTAATTGATTGACGCAAGAATGTTTTAGTCTTCTTTCTTTGTATTGGTCTATAACTGTCTCTCCATCTTGAATTCTGAGTTATAACAATAGGTTATCACTGTCCACTTTGTATTCTGACTTGGTCTATAACTGCCATCTCTCCGTCTTGAATATTGAGTTGTAGGGATAGATCAGTTATAAAATATGATGCTAGTTACAAAGAAGTGCGGTGGAATAGATGCAGAGACTTGTTTCTGTAACTCAGGAACGTGAAGCATACTACAAAGAGACGAAAATCTGGCCCAAGTTAAGGCAAAAGGGGTACAGTATAGTCCAAGAACTGTCATAAAGACTTTGTAGTTACTTGTAGAGAAGTATATTTTAGACTTGTGGTCGAGCGGCTTTATATCTTGTAGTAGTTTCCCCACCAGATGTCATGTAGTGACGGGAGAGGTAAAGAATAGTATGGGACTATTTTTATTTGTCTTGGAAATATTAAACAGGTATAAGAGTATAAGTCCCGGGTAGCTACCTCCCTGTCTCGCTATCTCTCTCTCTTTCTGTTCTAAGGCTAATCTCCGTCTCGACCTCTCTTTAGGGTCGCTTGTCTCCTTCTATCTAGCCTGTTCGGTGGCTAATCTCCGTCTCGACCTCTCTCTAGGGTCGCTTGTCTCCTTCTAAACTCTCTTTCCTAAAATCTGGTGTAGCAGGGGTTCCTCATGGTTACCAGATCTTTCTCACGAGAGGACTGCTGACAGCTAACTGCATCATCTCCTTACTGGCCGCTGTCGTCAGCTTTCCTCAGTGTTAAGAGTGTGTAAGCATGCTTAGCACTGCTCGATTCTCGCAGACACAACACCTTCTCATCATTTGACTTCCTGCTTCTATCTGTCTCTCCATCTATCCATTCACTATGGTTTGCAATTATAATATGGAGACCTACCACATTGCTCGGCCGCGCGAAAATGGCGTACCATCGACATTTAATAGTTATAACATATTAATATATACTACATACACATTATAATGAACTTATAAGCTAATTAAGTGAAATACATAATATTGTAAAGTAACATAATTGTATGAATATTGTATACATATATTATTCATAGTAAATAGTGATTATTCAGTAATATTACATTTTAAATAAGTTGTATACATATTTGAATAAATGCAATGGTTGTTGTATAACACTTGTAAGACGTGCATGTACAACAGACGTACGCATATAATTGTGCAATGGTAATACTGCTAAGTTATACATTACATATTTGAGTTATCGCTTTAGTAATGTCTAATATTTCACCTAACTTGTATGATGATATTGGTAATACAGAATTGTGCTATAACTGTATGACTTATATTGTGTTAATGCATAATTGTGTTGGCCTTATAATTGTAGTTACATTTTGTTAATGCAACTATTACATAAGTGTCTTGGCCTTATAATTGTAGTTAAAGTTACATAAAAGTTACATCTTGTTAATGCAACTGTTACATAATGGTACATATTGTTTGTAGTTACATAATTGTACTTAAAGTTACATAAAAGTTACATCTTGTTAATGTAACTGTTACATAGATGGTACATATTGTTTGTAGTATTGTTTGTAGTTACATAATTGTACTTAAAGTTACATAAAAGTTACATCTTGTTAATGTAACTGTTACATAATTGGCAAAGTGTAACATAATGCAATCGTTTGTCGTTACATAATTGTTACATATCGTTTGTAGGTACATAATTGTAGTTAGTGTAACATAATGCAATCGTTTGTCGTTACATAATTGTTACATATCGTTTGTAGTTACATAATTGTAGTTAAAGTTACATAAAAGTTACATCTTGTTAATGCAACTGTCACATAAATTGGTACATATTGTTTGTAGTTACATAATTATAATATGGAGTAACATAATTGTAATAACTGCAGTCCTAACATATGCTGCGGTCGATGATAGTGATGATGTGTCGTGCCACTTGTATGTGGAGACAACAATTTGCTTTTTTGTTTGTAGTTTACGTGGTATTTTGACTTATGTAGTAACATTTACACTTATTTTCATTTGTTTGTTATGTGATCTTACTCTATTTCTCTTTTTTTCTTTCTTACTTTTCTTTCTTTCTTTTTTGTATGTATTGATTTTCTATAGTTTGTTTTTCTTTGCTTGTGTACACTTTTTTTCCATGTTGTTCATGGTTACCTAATTGCTGGCTAATTTCCTTGAGATACTTTTTTAAAGTTTAGTTTATATTGCACAGAGATTATAAAATGATATTATATAGTCCCATATTTTGTTATTTTATATAAAAAATATATACATATATACAGTATTAACTATATACACTGACTCGTTGTTCACCTGTACCTATCGTGGGTAATATGTGTGTCAGCACTGTGTGGAAATCATTGTCTTCACGATTGTGTTGAAGATGTTCACTCTTGCTAACGGCATTTGTGTTGGCCATTTTTTTTTTTCTCTAGTTTACCTTGTAACTTAATTTATATGTTTCCACTAGGTAGCTTTAATTAATAAATGTTTAATGCAGTTCTTTTAATTGCTCACTGAGTAACTGTGATGGTATATTTTCTTTATCGCTTGTAGATGTAATAATGTATAGTTGTATGTATGAAACACGTATTTTATGTAGGTATAAATGGTAACACTCGTTGGTAGTAAATAAATGTTATAATAAATGAATGAATATATACAGTGTAGAATATTTATTGTTGGTGATTATTTAGTGTTTGAGTTATGCAGATAATTGAAGTAAGTATGTGTATTTAAACTGTAACTATACAGCACGTTTTTTATGTTTGTGCAGAAGCTTACTGTCTATCACTGTGTATTGTATAAATGAAGTAACTATAACTCACTAATTTTTACCGTGGAGGAAAATTGTGTGAGTGGTGTTGCACGTGGTGATAGCGTTGTCCTTCGCGGGTTGATTGGCGTGCTGTCGTCTCAGCACATGGTGACGTCGGCTTCCCACACTGGTAGCTGTGGTGAGTGAATGAGTAGCGATGAGTAACTTGAGAGAAGACGGGTGAGTAAGATGAGTTGTAAATATGGACTTGGTGTTTTGCTGCGTGCATTGACCTCTTCACATCTGCGTAAGCGGTGGGGGTTGGGTGGATGTAGCAGAGAGAGGAGGGTGAGGTCTGGTGGTTATGAGTTGTGAGTCGTCTCTCACTCTTCGTTTGTTTGTTTGTTTGTTTGTTTGTTTTCTTTCTTTCTTGATGTATTCTTGGTCCTTTTTTTCTTGTGATTTACTCGTTGTAGGATGAAGACTATTTGCACTGTAGGCTGTATTTTGTAGGATTCAATGTAGAACTGAAGCTAATCTTGTAGTCTCGGTTGCTTTTGTAGAAATTTGCTTTTAATTCGGAGACGATGTCCGCAGATTTGCTGGTTTGTCGTTAAGCTACTTGCAAGGCGTCGAGTGATCTCTTGACCTCTGCATCAGCGTAATGATCTGGGAGACGGAGGGGCAGGATGGAGAGAATACTGTCAGGAGCTGATATTGTTGGTTGTTTTCAATCTTGATATTTTGTAGGAATTTAATGTTGATTCGTAGACGAGGTTCGTATACGTTCGCTGCTACCAAATGTCATAAAGACTTTGTAGTTACTTGTAGAGAAGTATATTTTAGACTTGTGGTCGAGCGGCTTTATATCTTGTAGTAGTTTCCCCACCAGATGTCATGTAGTGACGGGAGAGGTAAAGAATAGTATGGAACTATTTTTATTTGTCTTGGAAATATTAAACAGGTATAAGAGTATAAGTCCCGGGTAGCTACCTCCCTGTCTCGCTATCTCTCTCTCTTTCTGTTCTAAGGCTAATCTCCGTCTCGACCTCTCTTTAGGGTCGCTTGTCTCCTTCTATCTAGCCTGTTCGGTGGCTAATCTCCGTCTCGACCTCTCTCTAGGGTCGCTTGTCTCCTTCTAAACTCTCTTTCCTAAAATCTGGTGTAGCAGGGGTTCCTCATGGTTACCAGATCTTTCTCACGAGAGGACTGCTGACAGCTAACTGCATCATCTCCTTACTGGCCGCTGTCGTCAGCTTTCCTCAGTGTTAACAGTGTGTAAGCATGCTTAGCACTGCTCGATTCTCGCAGACACAACACCTTCTCATCATTTGACTTCCTGCTTCTATCTGTCTCTCCATCTATCCATTCACTATGGTTTGCAATTATAATATGGAGACCTACCACAGAACAACCACATGAAATTTCCCCACGCTAATAATGAAATCATGGAACACCGTGTTGATATACGTCTCTGATTCAAGTGTACAGTTATACAGTACAGGCTGAGCTACAGTTTGAGGGCTATTGGTAATGCAAAATTCGGTCGTTAATGACAGCTTACGAGATGAAAGAGGGCCAGTGGTGCACTGGTCAGCACTTATAGTTGGCAACTGCAAGAATCCTGGTTCGATTTTCGGGTCGGTCAGACAGGTGGACCCAGTTTGTTCCCAAGAGTCCCTGGAAAACACACACACACACACACACACACATATATATATATATATATATATATATATATATATATATATATATATATATATATATATATATATGTTCGAAACTGAAGAGGTGAATTTTGCAGGCCCAGGTGGGCAGGGCGTGGGAGGCGTAAATACCCTTTACTGTCGGCAGACCATTGTTTAATTATAATTGAGAAGCACTGTTATGTACCATAATATATTCAATAAATATGTTATTTCAATTGCATTCTTGTACATTATTGTATTTATATGATTAATGCCATCCATCCATCCATCATCTCAACTTGTGTTGCCCCAGGAGGAGCATAGGAGCCCAGGGCTAAGCAAGTTGGTCCTGACATTTAAGACGAGAGTGACCAGCCTCACTCATCCCTGAGTGGCATTACGTGACCAATTAACCCCAGCCATCCCTTGGATATAAACCTGCACCTGCTCAATCCGAATGGAGGGCCTTAAATAACCACTAAACCACCAGGCGCCATAGTTTGGTTATATGGTTACTACCCAGAGTGGTAAATGATTTCTTGGTGTACAGGAACCCATTTAGTTTGTCATTCAGTGTAAAGTCACCCTTGGACAGAAGGAAGAGGAAAGAATGAAGGAAAGAAGGAAGGAAGAGAGACTATACCCTAAACCTTCTCCGGCTCAGTCTGATTGGAGCGCCATAATTACCCACTAACCACCAGGCGCCAAAATCTGGTTATATGGTTACCATGCAACGTAGTACATGGTTTCCTGGTGTACAGGAAACCATTTGGCTTGTCACTCAGTGTAGAGTCACCCACAGGCAGAAGGAAGGGGAAAGAATGAAGGAAAGAAAGACAGAAGAGGGAGTGTAAAGTCACCCGTAGGCAGAAGGACGAGGAAAGAATGAAGGAAAGAAAGAGGAGGATGGAAGGAAAGAAGGATGGAGGAGTGGAAACGGCAGCCACCCGAGAGCAGCACTACATCGAGTGAGTGGATGGTGAGTCCCCCCCCACCTACCACCTTATGATAAATGCAACTAAAATAATTGTGTATTTTTATTTTTATTGATAAAGCCGCATTATGAAATAATTCTACTATGAATCACCCCACCTTTCATTCTCATTGTGGTGGATCCTGCCCTGATTTCTTATATACGCGAAGCATGCTTTAAAAACTCAAATAATCAGTGTGTATGTGTTTCTGAGGGAGGTGGGGAAGGGGGATGCAGGGCCTTGGGATGATAATTAGATGTTCAATCCAATGGGTGGAAGGAGGAAGAGAGAGAAATGGGAGGGAGAGGGAGAGAAAAGGAGAAGGTTGGGAGAGAAGTGTTAAAGGAAGGCAAAGAAGCAGGATGGGGAGGGAGAAAAGTGTGAGAGAGAATGGAGAGAAAAGGAGGAGGAAGGGAAATAGGAGTGAGAAGGAGTGAAAAGAGGGAGTGAGGCAAATGAGAGTGAGAGGGAGAGAAGAAAAACGAGGGAGGGAGGGAGAGCAATGGGAGTGAGAGGGAGAAGTGGGAGGGAGGCATAAGATGTGGGTGGAAGGAGGAAGAAAGGGAAAGGGAAGAGAGAAGGAGGTAGAAGGGACAGAAGTGGCAGGAGGGAAGGAGATAATTGAGAAAGGTGAGGGAGAAAGAGAAAGAGGTGGGACAGGGAGGGTGAGAGGAAGGGAGAAGGGAAGAAAGTGAATCACAAAAAATTAAACCAAAAAGGAGAGGGGATAGGGTTAAGGGGATGGGGGAAGGATAGGTAGTGATGGAGGAGAGGAGGAAGGAAGAGAAGAGCAGGCAGGGAAGAGAGGAAGAGAAGAAAGATGTGGAGAGGAGGAGGAGGAGGAGGAGGAGGACAGCCAATAAGCTATGCAGAGAGAGAGAGAGAGAACAAACCCTTTATCTGCATTTTTTTTTTTTATCAACCCTTCCTGCTACCAGACAGTTCTAGTTAGCTTTGGAGGGCACCCTAGTATGATAAGGTTAATGAAGGCTAAAACTAACCCCTCCAATTGGGAATGTGTCATCTAAACTGAGCAGTGTTGTCCAGTGATAAAATTATAAAAAGCAGGATCATAGTGAAAGAGTTTTTGCAATTAATAAAAACCCCTTGAATAGGCTTTTTCAGGGGTCAACTACAAGTATACAGTACTATGATGTAATGCTAGTCTAATACTCTCAGGTCTCTTATTTTGTTAGTAACCCCTTCATTCCAGTGATATTTTAACACTCATTCTTAATATCTCCATAGGGCCTTATTCACCATTGGAGAGACTTTCCAAACTGGAGAGGTTAGATAAATAGCCTTCGTTTACTCCTTCACCACAAGAGCTCTTCCCAAAATGGAATAAAATCATTTGGAGGTAATAAGACTAAATCGACAAAACACGTCACGGGTCTGATGATGATGATGATGATGATTATGTGTATTTTCAGGCACCAACTTCAGCTATTACCCTGATGGAACACGGTTGGTGGTGGTGGACCCAAACCCTCACTTCAGATCCTACTATGATGAAAACAGGAAAAAGTTCCCAAACATACATTCTGAGGACATCATTGTCACAAAGGGTAAGAAGTTTATACCAACTCATTACAACATTTGATTATAAGTCCTAAGCTGAATAAAATTATCTTGTGTTAGAATGAAAAATGATTAGCTTAATTTTTGCTCTTGTTGCTCCATCCCAGCCTGTCTGTCTGAGCAGACCCATTGACCACATGCAAGCAACTGCCTTCCTGTGGCAGACAGCACTTTGCCAAGATCAGAACAGGGTCTTTCCACACAGAGAGGGGCAGAGAAAATGGAGAAGGCATAGCCTCGAAAAGGATGAGCTGTGTATAGGAAATATGTATTAGCAGTAGTGTAATGGGGTCTATAAAAGCCCATGTTGCTCAGAGGCAAAGCTGGAATCCTCTCTTTGGCTCAGTGGTAACATACGTGCATATAAAATGTGGGGGCCTGAGATCAAATCTCGGTCAGACTAGTGTGATTAATCTGTTAAGATTCAGTTTGGTTATTACAGCAGTCTCAGCCAAGACTTTGACTACTTACGAAATATAGTTGAGTCCCCTGCCTGAGAATGTTATGCATGGCCAGTTACCAGGTCTTGGCTTAACATCACTCCCTTGGTACAACCTCTAGAAATGATGATAATCATCCATCTCCTACCTTTTGGAGGGCTAACAGGTGCTACACCTAGTCCATGGGTGACCCGGGACTATGCAGTGCAGGGACAACCATCTTCCCTGAGCCAGAAACAGTGTACATACTTGGCCTCATACCTATAGATTATCACAGTGAATGGGTTATTGGAGACAGCTCCAAACTCCTTCAGTATGAGAATCTTTTCTATATACATACAATACATATGTGAAAATAATGCCACGCTTCTAGTTAATGAATCCCTGTATTAAGGGAGGCCATTATACAGCTGATGTTTTCCAAGGACTGGAAGCTAAACCAAGTTCCAAAACCAGCTACTGTAATTATTTCCCAAAAGTTGATGGAATTGTTTGGAAAAAAGAATTCCTTGCTGTGTAATAAAATTTGTAATATCTGTAATATGAGTCTCTGCTTGGACTCTAGCTCAGTGTAAAGTCACTCAGTAAAAAGATCCCGAAGTGACTGAACTTGTCGCTAAATGTTCCTGCCAAACCTTGATGGTGGTGTGGCTAGTTAAAAAGCTTGTAGCCACATTTCCTTCTCCCAGGGTCAATGGTAGCCATCCATCTATTACCAGAAAAGACTTTTCTAAACTGAATAGCAACTGTCTGGAGGTGGCTGGACTAAAAATAAAATCTCATCATACTAACTGAATTTAAGTTATATACTAGGTACAGTACTGTACAGCACACTTTCAAAGCTTACCCTTGCAAATCAGAGAACATACCATAATTTTCAGCACAAATACAAGAACAATCTTCTGCACAGATGTCCTTCAACATACAACTCAGGAATATGTTCCAAAATATCACAACTTTTCCATACAACTGGTGCTGCCAGTTGAAGGAGACTAGCAAATTAGCTTTAAGGGCAACAGTGGAACTTTATTTGATGACTTTTTATACAATTTACTCTGGAATTAATTGAAAAAAAAAAAATGAACACGGTAATATAAAGAGGAATGTAATCCATTATACAGTACCATTTTTAGGTTTACAGATACTGTATGACTGCAAGATCTGATGAATATACAGCTTAATTTCCTCCATGATAATGAAAAACAAAAAATCACATTCTTCCCAGAACAGATAGTAGATGGACAACCAGGGTAAATGAGTGGCAACCTAAAGACAGAGTGACACGAAGCAGTAGACAAGGATGAGACTGTCAAATGAGGCTTGGAGATATACTGGGTTTGGATGGAACAGGCTAAGAGAGGTTTAAAAGACCAGAGAGGCCTTTGTCCCACACTGAATAGTCTCATGATAGCGATAATGATATAGATAACCATATGTCTTAGAAAATAATACAGTAAATATAACTGAGATGCAGTTTAATGCCATGCACTCCCCTCTCTGAGGGGCTATGGCATTGCCCCTACCTAGAAGTCTTTGGCTGGAGTGGATGGCACTTTGTGACATATGCCCTTCCTTACATCAATAATGGACTTTGGATGGAACTGAAGGCTCAGCCTCTCAGTCAACAGCATCCACAGCCCTGCAATATGATATACAGTACATAAAGCTCTCAAAGGATATCCATACAGAATATGGGCTACATCTGCAAACTACATTTCAATAGGAAAAAAAAATTGTCCGTAAACCAACCTCCTTTTTTCTGTTTTGTACTTCAGGGACACAGGACATCTGTAAGGGATAAATGATGCACTTGTTGACTGTGTTTTACAAAAGCCTTATATGTAAACTAACTTACTTTTCTCTAATTTTGCGTTGTTAGAACAATTACACATGCATTATTGGTCCCCACCAATTACATACATGGAGACTATTGTTTTCTCTGGTATTATTATTCCTGCCTCAAAGTCTCAAAATGGTTCCAGGAGAACTGGAGAATGTGTGAGGAATCTGAAGGGCCCAGGTTATGTGTCCTGGCATGGGCCATTGCTGATAGAAAGAAAATTCCATAATCTTTTATACGCAGTGGAAGGGCATGTCAGAGAGAGTCATATCAGTATTATGTTGTGAACAAGATAAGTTGGGCATGTCTACTGGAAGTTTCAATACAAACTGCACAAAGAATCTGAATGACCCAGGTTATGTGTCATGGTATGGGCCACTGCTGATAGAAAAAAATTCCAAATATCCCCAATGGGACCAAGGTCATTGTAAGAAACAGTAGGTGGAGACTAGTGACTGTCAACAGGAGAGTTACAGAGTTCTAGTTATTATTTGTTTCCTTAGTTGCAGGGTACTCTACCAACAAATGCATTTTCCCTCCTCACTAGAGCTGCCTTCCTCTTGATGTGATCCAAGGTATCAGTGTCTCTTGTGATTACGTAGAAGAAGATAATGAAACTGGAGGAGGAAGCACATTCCCTTGAGTATTATAGCACCCCACCATTCCCCACCCGTAGGCCTACATGTGCCATAGTACTGCTATTACTCGACAATAATTTGGCCTACAACTGCCATTTATCCATCTTGAATACTGGGTCATAACAACAGATTAACAATGGAATATGGTGCAAGGTATGAAGAAGTGCCAAGGAATGATGTAGAGCTGTAGCATTGCCTCTTCTGTGACTGGGGTACATGAAATCTATACGTTCCAAAATTGAAAAAATCAGGGCCAGGTTAGGGTGAAAAGGGTAAAGACACATAACACCCTACATAGGGTTGTCTCACCCTGTAAAAAGATGGGAGAATGGTGAAAAACTTATTACTAAAGGTTGTGTTCCACATGGCTGGAGATTTTGCAACACTTTTTCTTCTATTTGTTTTGCCTCTTCCACCTTAATTTCCTCCTGTATGTCACTGATAGAAACTATCTCAACTATACAATTAGCATACAAGAGAACAGTATGATGTAGCAGGCAAAATAATTCACTAAGGAAAATGTTCTACAAAGTCTCCTGTGCCACCTAAAATATGGCCCTTGCTTGTTTTGTCACTGATAAATAACTATATCATTATTAATGATATGACATAATTAACATAGAAAAGAACAGTAAGATGTAGTTGACAAGTTAAAACACCAAAGAAGACCTGTTATGAAGCCTTCTGTGCCACCTGGAATACTGTCCTATAAACACATGCCTACACTTGAGAAGACATATAATGGTCCTGTCACAGTCATGAACATAAGTGGTGGTCAAGAGCTGCTCATGTGCTCTTTCTCATTTGCTAGGGTGACTAATTATGCAGGTGTATGTGCAGACAAAGATAATTGTGTTAACTGCTGAGTGCAGAAAAACTTACTCTGTAGATAAACCATTTTCTTTTAATAAGAGAAAAATAAAATTGTGCTGTGCTTAGTGTAACCACAGGATAAATCATTCACATAATGATTGTATGTACCTCATTTGACAGCGGAGGATATGGACATGGTGGAATCAAACAGCATAGATGTGGTGGTGACAACATGGGTTTTATGCTCTGTAGATAAAACAGGTACTGAGAAGATCCTACGGCAAATCCTACGCGTTCTGGCACCGGTGAGTATGTCAGCTTTGGCAGAATACCAAGATCTGATTCTTTGTTGGTCTCTGAAATTAATTCTGGAACCTAGTTTCAGCTCTGTACCAATTGGAGGTACTTGCAGTAACTATAATATGGCTGCTGCCAAAATTTTGAGAATTTTAAGTGAGAAAACAGCATATTTATTGCTTACAGCACATTCCATCCAATTTATTATTACTTTCAGTAAACTTCTGGGTCACTCAGTTATCTGCAATAACAGATTTTGTTTTTTAGTATGAAAATCTCACAGGTAACAGGATTTATTTATTTCAAAAATTAACCCTGCTAATAAGTACTGTGAGAGCAGTAGAGCCTGTTCTGAGCCTCCTACCCTTTACTATGGTGCTATGATTATCATATAAAAACAGTTGTGAATTCAGAGTTGTATGTTGATGAATTATTGCTAATTAAAATGTATGAGAAGAAGGGCATAGAGAGATTCAGGTAGTGGAGAGCTGGAATAGTCGAAAGAACTGAGAGTGAACATGGAAAAAACAAAGGATAAGTAGTGATCATTCATGTGGATGGTGGCACAATGGTAGCCGAAGGTGATTGGATATGTGGTTAATATCAGAAGGGTGTGAGGTGATTTTTTTTTTTTTTTTTAATGTTTAACACAAATTGATGCAAAGGAGATGCAGTGATGTTAGAGACAGGCTGCAGGATTTAGTCGGCTTTGAGTGCACTGGGTGCTGAAGTCAAAAAGGGAGGTGTTGTTACTGCTCTTCCTTAACTGCAGTCTGTCTGGATGAGCAGACCCCTTGATCACAGGTAAGCAACTGCTTTTGTGGAGATGTCCCACCAGTACAGTATAGAACATACATTGTGTAGGGATCTAGTGTCCCCTTATGGTGGACTACTTCACTAGGGTCAGACCAGGGTTTTTCCCACAGCAATGTGCAGGGTAATTTGAGAAGCCTTGGCTTCTAGGTAGATGCTGCAGTCGCTCCACCTGGGGTGCACAGTACCACAACATGCAGATGGAATGAGGACTATAAACGTTACAATAGAGGTTGTGGATGGGTCTGATGAATGTTGATGAACTCAGTTACGCCAGTATGATCATATGACGTGTATACAGTACAGTAGGAGATTGAACCTAACTCCACTGCTAGAGACAGGAGAGGATAAAAATGTTAAAAGAACTGTTATCTCTCTTGGCAGCATGGAAATTCTCCCTAACACAAAGGGAAAACTGTAAGTTGTCAGTGTGGTAAGTGTAATGCTTTATGGAAGTGAAACTTGGCCAGTAAAGACGGACAAAATCAACACATCTGAGTCAATACAGCTGAAGATGGTTAGATGGAAAATAAGTGTTTTCCTAAAGGACAGAGCAACAAATGGCAGAACAGTGAAAGTACAGTTAGCTGGGAGCTGAATGCGATGCGATGTGCAGGGGGAGACTGTGGTGGTTGGACACAAGCAGAGAATGGAGGATGAAAATTAAGTAAAGTATGTTATGAATGTTAATGTCGAGAGTAGAACATCAAGAGGCACACCTAAGATCTGAAATAAGATTCTACAAAATTATTTCATGGTTGGGGGAACATACATGCTGACAGAGCTTTTCATTGTGGAAAGCTCCCATCAGGAGACCAAGGCTCATACACGCAAGCAAGTGCAAAGCTGTTCAAATTGAATGAAATAATCATTTATTAGACACAGTATAGGGCATTTTGAAACAACAGTTGAGCTTGCTCTTCCTCTTTCAGGGTGGCAAATACTACTTTTATGAGCACGTGGAGGAGTTTGACACAGTACGTCATGGGACCCGGAGGACAATACAGCATATCCTCACTGCTACAAGAATATGGCCTTTCATCTTTGATGGCTGCTGCCTCAACAGAGACATGCTAGCAGCCATACAGAAGACAGGCTTCTCCAAGATTGAGGCTCAACGTAGCCACAATGTCCTGGATCACTTCATGTTCCAGTTGGTCAACCCTACACTGAAAGGTGTGGCTGTAAAATAATGAACCCTGTCATCCACTCTCTTGATGTAGTGCTGCTCTCGAGTGACTGCCCATTCCTTTCCTCCTTCTTTCCTTTCCTTTTGTCCTCCTCTCCCTTTTTTTCCTTCGATCTTTCCTCTTCCTTATGTCTACAGGTGACTCTTCACTCGCTCTTCTGTTTTTGTCTCCTTCACTCTTTCCTCTTCCTTCTGCCTATGGATGACTCTATACTGTGTGACATGCCAAATGGTTTCCTGTATGCCAGGAAACCATTTATTATGCTGTGTGGTAACTATATAACCACATTATGGCACCTGGTGGTTTAGTGGGTAATTGAGGCACTCCAATTAGACTGAGCCTGTGCAGGTTTATATCCAAGGAGTGGTTGGGGTTTATTGCTCATGTAATGCCACTCAGGGATAAGTGAGACTGGTCACTCTCATCTTAAATATCAGGGCCAACTTTCCTAGCCTCGGGCTCCTTTGCTCCTCGTGGGGCAACACAGGATTAGATGGTGATGATGATGATGATGATGTCACACTGATGCACAAATATGCATATCAAATTTTTAACTGCAGTACCAATGTATCTAGTGTTATTTAAATTTACCTGTTAGCTCCACTAGATAAATGTTTCAGGGAGGAAGATGATGTTAATAAGTCTGTGTATCTATCTATCTATTGCCAGACGCCATAATCTCATAAGGGGTAGCCACTGACTTTGAGTTATTTGTTTTATGGGGAGGGACACTAACCCTCCACCAACCCACTTGTTGACACGTAGGGAGCACGTATGGTTTGGTTATATGGGTACCACCCGGCGTTGCAAATGCTTTCTTGTCTTACAGGAAACCATTTGGCCTGTCACTCATTGTAAAGCCACCTGTAAAGGAAAGAAAAGCAAAAAGAAGTGACAGGAAAGATGGGAGAAATAGGAAGAGAGGAGGGCAGGTTTGAAAAAAAAAAATGATAAATGCTAAGGAAGAAGTAGGCAGCACTACACCAAGTGAGTGGATGATGATTGCCACCACTTACCACGACAAGGTTAAGTTTAGGGTCAAACTCAGGACGCCTTTGTCAGACTCTGGTTGCTCCACCTTACTGCAGTTTTGCTCCTATGTTAATAAGTGATTCAAGATAAGAATAGTATGTCTAAAAGAAAAAAGGTGAAAACTTCTTAGTTTTATTTTTAAATGTGCTGTTGCGGAAAGTAATTTAAAAATAATAACAGAGTAAAATGTCCAACGTGAAAGATCAACACCAATTTTGAATCAAACTGATGTACCAAATGCAAATCATCCATTGCTCTCTGATGAGGTACCCTATAAGAAATGGCCTCCAGGCATTTCTATTCCAACTCAGGAATGACCCCTCTTTCCAACACACACAACTCTCCCTCTCACACCTTACTTCTCTACCCTGCTAAGTTTCCCCCTCCCCATGCCAACCAGCTCTATCATACACTCTCCTACAGTTTCTCATTTGTGCTTCACATGGCTAAACCACCTCAGAGTGTTCATCCTTCCATTCACCACCCAGTTCTGTACTGCCCCTTCAGAAGTAGAGAGGCACAGGGTATTTAATGAAAAAGGTGACCGTCAATCTTCCCTCAGCGGTACTGCATTATGTGAGCAATAAACCCTAACTATCCCTTGGAACTGATCAGTAATGGGCCTCATCTAGATGGAGTTCATTAACACACAAATCAACAATGCGATTACAGCACTTCATTAATAACTATGTTAGGAAGCAAACTCATGCCTAGTGGTGCCCGAGTTAAATTCTTTTGTGTTTAATGAATAACCTGTAGTGGCCGGGCAGTACAGAGTCTGATGTATGCAGGTGAATTTTATTATAAATGTTCAATCCATATTCCAAGGATCTTTAAGGCCAACTAATCCATTGGACCAAGGAAAGACACTTCCCTGCAGAAGTGACCCACCTTCACCCAGTGCACAGTTATGTGTTTTGAGGATTCTGGATAGTGGCATGCACATTGGATGCAGATATTGGTTCTGTTCAAGTGGCAGTGGTTATAAGTGTGAGTTTATGTATGTCATGAATGACCTTATAACAGGGTGGAAACATGTGAAAACATGTACTATACTCTCTTTAAATTTTCATCTTTGGATAGGAGCAAATCCAGGCATGAAGGATTGGTCTAGCAGACAAATACTCTGCCTAACTGATTACTGGAGGCTCCTTCCTTTGCAGAATAAGTGAGATTTATCTTACAGAGGGCAAACTAATTTTACCTAATTTTTACCATAGATTCATTATCAATACAGAAAAAAAAAAAAAAAAAAAAATTTAGTTACTCTGGTGTTATACAGTTTATAGGTATTGCTTACTAAAAGATACTGCCTGCAGTATACACTTAAGCTTTGTACTTGTATAACTTTTTATACTGCTATCTATAGGTAATTTCAAAGACTTTTTGAAATGGAGAGGTAATATACAGCCTTCACTAATTCCCTTACTATTACGGAGCTTTCCTGAGTGCTACAAAATTGCTTGGTTGCAATTTCCCTAAGACAGCGTGTCATACTATGCCAGTTTTTTCCTTCAAGTTAGATGAGCCTAAGTCCTATATTCATGCAACTGGTCAACTTATAACTATCTTCCAAAATCTATTTTTCCCACCGCCTTATGACTGCCAATCTGAGAGGAAGATGTCCAGGCATCTGAACCATGAATGGATATTGTTTGGTTGTTCTCTGTTGAACCTTCTTAATCAGACAAGTTCTGCAGGCTCTCAGTCTTAATTTTTTTGCATAAAAAAAAATATATATATGCTGGGAAGAACAAAGAATGTACAAGACTAGATATGGGGAAGATGGTCAGGAGAATAAAAAGGAAAGTTATGGGAAAGGAACAAGAACAGCAGATGTGGATGGAGAGTAATGAAGATGATAAGAGCCACAAGGCAGTAGGTACTAGCTGTACAGTACCACTACTAGTAGTAAGGCAGTAGTAATGTTGTAAGTCTTAGTATAATTAGAGACAGTATAACACATACCAGTACATAACTGATGTAATATAGGTACAGTATAGCATTCTACAGAATAGTGTTACTTTTCAGACAAAGCCATCTATTCATAAGTAAGGCTGTAATGGGTTGTATAAAAGCCCGCGTTGCTTAGAGGCAAAGCGGGGATTCTCTCTTTGGTTCAGTGATAATGTGCACACGTATGAAGCGCGAGGGCCTGAGTTCAAATCCTGGCCAGACCAGTGATTAGTTTGTTAAGTTTTAGTTTGATTATTACATTGGTTGGCAGCGGTGTGGGATGTGAGGTGAGGCCTCGAGGGCAATGATGTTTGTGACAGCCTTACATCCCGGGGGGTGAGCTGTCTGGTGTGGTCCGCAGCACCCCCAGTGGTGGCCTTCACTGCGCTACGCTACCACGTGTGTTCAAAACTGGAGTTTCTTCATAATGTTATTGTTCTGCATTTCAATAATAAAGCTAATTTTACCACGATGACCATTACTTTCCCCTGGGCTGTTATTAAGGTATCAATATAGGAACACTAAAACATTTTTGTTGTACAACAATGATAAGCTTTCAAAATAATCTCAACAAGTAATCTCCACAACCACACAGAAGAAGTGGCCAAATTCCAGCTGTCAATCAGATTCACATTCCAGTGAGCCTGGGGCCACAGCAACAGCAGCAACAACATGTGTGCACCCAGAGCTAGGTTTATTGTAAAAAATAATAATAATGATAATAGTAATAATAATGATGATGAATTCACAATATTGTACTGCATCTTATAAATCTCCTGAATGAGTTACTGCCTCTATGACAATTACAAAAATCCTGGTAATTGCAATGAACAGTGTTTGAGTGATAAGTTGACTACATACACCGGCAAACCTAGAGCAATAAAAAACTCTTATGTTATCTTGCAGCATCCATTCCAGACTGAACTGAAATTGTTATCATTATCTCATATGGCTAACCATCTGTCCATACCCTTTTAATATTTTGCTTTAGATACATTTCAAAATACTGTATCTGCTAGATAGTCTTCATTAAACAGACAGAAAACTTTGACTGGAGCTTCAACTTTATATTTATTGAAGTTTTCATAAAGAATTTATAATTATAAAAAAATAATGCTCCTTCCTGGAACCTAACCCTCAATGTAACTTATTTTCATTTAACATGGGGGTTTTCAGGATCACTCTCATCTTAAATGTCGGGACCAACTGCTTAGCCCCGGGCTCCTACGCTCCTCATGGGGCAATGTAGGATTGGATGATGGATGGATGGATGATTTTCAGGAATACATCTAGTGTTCAACAAAGAATAACTATATTTGGAGGAAGTCACATCTACCAAACTACTCGTAACCACACCACTTTTCCTACCATAAATTATGTGCATCGCCAGTGTTATGAACTGTAACACGGACAGTGGTGAACTAAACATGGGTTATAATAATGAAAAGTTTGAGCAAGGTAGGTGATAAATAGTAAATAGTAACATCTAATACGACATCATAGTACTATACCCTCTTGAAAGCATAGGGCATCCATGACTGGGGAACGCGCCATAGTCCAGTACAATTACTATACGCCCTTTAGGGTGTAAAAGGTCTAGGACTAGGCTATTGTAGTCCAAAGCTTTTAAGTCACAGACAAACCTATACTAAGGACAACATGTTATATGTCAGAAAAATTCCTGGGCCATCCTGATATCAACTAGTCCAATCCAAAAGGTGTTGTATCACCAGGAGTAGGGCCAGAGGATAGGCTACTCATTGTAGACACTCAAAGTGAGGGGAATAGTCACTTTCCAAATGGCATTATGTGAGTAATGAATTCCAACTGCACACAGATTTCCGCCTTTATGAGAAACGTCTGACTGAAGCATCACAGCCCACTAGATCACTGGTTATCAAGTTGTTGCTCATGTGGTTGTCACCCATATCATATCTGATTTTCTAGTATACAAGAAACTATTTGGTTTGCCACTCGATATAACGGCGCCTAAAAACAACACAGAACCAAGTAGATGGCAGGTGCTCCCATCTACCACAGGTGGAGCTAGCACTGACCAAGGTTTCTACAATTGGTGCACCAGGCAAGAATGTGACAAATGTGCATATGTGTATCAGGATTCATTCCTTGAATTTCCTATCCTTGATCAAATCTTACCAGCTGACTCAGTACAAACACATACATGCATAACCAGCTGACCTCCAAAAACTGCATACACTTATTATACTGACAGGTAGAATCAGATATACAAGTGTGAATTATCAGAATATTTATTACACATCAAGTATTGCTACAGGCACTTCAAATTGTATTTTAATTCTTGTGTATGAAGTTTTATTTCAGTACCCACCACACCCTGTGTTCCAAGTAGCATCTTCATTTTCCTCTAATGCATGTGATTCAGGGATGCACAAATGGTCCTTTTTACTTGTCTGGGATGTGTTCCAAAATGTCAAAAAAATTGTCATACATTTGGTGCTATAAACTGGAGAAGCCTGCAAATCATCTTTACAAGCATCAATGAAGACAATGACTGATAATGATGAGCAGATAAAAAGAAAACAAATGAAAGGCAACATTATGCAAATAGTAAATAATGCATTACTTGAAGTAACAACTACAAAAATCAAGAGTAACGTAAAGGTCTGAATGTAACATTCGCAGCAGTATGTCTTTGGTTCCTCGGTAAAAAGGCAAATTAACCCCTTCAGTTTGGTAAGCTCTTTAGTATATTCTTCCTACTACCAGTTGATTTTAACTAAGTAAAGATGCCTTGTAGTGAATGAGTTAATGGAGGCTATATCTAACCTCTCCAGCTTCAAAAATCTTTCCTATATCAAAAAAGTATTTGGAAATAGCAAGAACAAAATACAAAATGCATCACAAGTTTGAAGAAGTTAAACACTTCCAATCTGATATTACCCCATTCAAGGTGTAGGAGTTCAAGGCTAGGTTACATTTATAGTTAACACGTGTGTGCAAGTTGCAGCTCACGCTGTGCCAAACAAACCTGCATTTAAAATCTGTACACTTCAAGAATTAAGGACAGATGGTACGCATATTTCCCTTGATGGCATTACACATATACTTCACTATATGATCCCCCTTTATGCAATACCCCCCCTCAGCAATGAAAAAAAATTAACTCCTTTCTCTGCCTAATGATGGCCAATCCCCAGTTATCCAATTTTTTTTTTTAAATTGATTTTGATGATACCATAGACTTAAGTTTTGTGTGTACATTGATTTATAAACTGTTTTTTGACTTAGTTTACTGTGTTTTAGTCATAAGTGGGGTGAACACTGTCATTTTTGGGTACAGTTAACTTAGTTTAATTTTTCCAGACTTATTTTAGATGATTTTCAGAGTTTATTTTTGGGTTTACGTGAGTTATAAACTGCTTTTGGGCTGAGTTTAACTTGTTTTAAAGCTACTGTATTTGGAGGTTTGGGTGAGCTAGAAATTTGTTTTTGAATTCATTTGGGTGGGTTTTGGACTTGGTTGGGGGGGGAGAAACCCAAGGCTCCCAAACTCATCCCTATACTTCCTATGTTATGACGTCCCCATTAAACGATATCCAGGCTGAAAGATGGGATTTTCCAAACACATGACATAGTTATAACGGGGATGACCTGTATATGATCAATAAACACCTAGTCACCTCTTGGAGATCAAGCCTAATCCTATTTCCCTTAATGGCTTTATATGATCAATAAACATCCAGTCACATCTTTGGGATCAAGCTCATATGCACAGCCAGACTGGGGCACTCAAGCCACTTGACAACCAGCAGCAATTAAAGTGGTAAATCACATTATTCAAATACACTCAACCCTCGGTTATCACGGGTTCCGCAATAGCGTATCTTGCTATCGCACCTATATAAAAAACTACCCAAATACCTTTATCACGCACTAAATGCCTGCTGTCGCACACCAAAAATGTTTGAAAATTTCAATAAGGCCAGGCGCCGGTGCTATGCCCAGCCAACAAAAGATTCACTCTGTGATTGGTCGTGTGACGTCAGTGCCAGCCGAGCGCTGATTGGCCGCCCAACCAAGTCTCCCGCCTGCCAAACCATTCAAGTGCGCGCCCTCAGACCGTGAACAATAACCTTTTTTGTGATATTACCATGGCCAATGCACCCCCTCTCCACCCCCCTACCATTGCCCAATGTAATGCTGCACTGGCAGGGAAATAAAGAAGAGGAAGAACCTAAACTATGCGGATGAACTGGAAATAGTGAAACTTACAGACAATGGTGAGACCAAGCAAAATGTGGGGAAGAAGTATAACATCAATGATTCAACTGTGCGGGGCATTTATAAGAATCGTGATCACATCATAAAACATATGAGTCTTGCACCATCACAGGCTGCTTCCCAGGCCCTACATAGCAGAAATCAGTTGCTCCTCAAGACCGAGCAATTGCTTGGAAGATATATGGATCGACAGGCATGGAGAAATATTGCTGTGGTTTTTTATTAACCCTGGTATGTTTCTAATTTGCATGCTCATTTTTAGACTATTATATGTTAATATGTGGTACAAAAAAGGGTATCTTAGGGGCAAATATTGAGGTCATGGCACCAGTTAGAATTATTACCATAAGTTCTTCAATTTGGCTATCACGGTTTTGGATATAGCGCAGCCATAGTGGAACCAATTGGGCGTGATAGCCAAGGGTTGAGTGCATGTATATGTATACTGTATATATATATATATATATAGTATATACAGTAAAACCTCGATATAACCTCAATATACCGGAATTCGCTTTTATCGGAATCGAGGAGCTACTAGACTAAATTCCTATACATCAGAAAAAGTCTGATAAAGCCAGATGCAGTCTAGACTGCCTGACCACTTCAGCTATGTTCACCACAATAAGGCAAATAAAAGACATGTTTGTCAGTGTACAGTGCAGTATTATTATATACTGTATATATTATACTATTTGATTAATGTAATGAAGTTATAACACAGTACAGTACCACAAGGATAGTCAAAACAGTTAAAAAACCATTCATGCTACTCGAACTAATGTCTGACATATCTGAAAAAGTCCGAGTTAGCAGGGGGAAGTCCGGATGTCATTTTTATCAGAATTTCACATTTTTCGGAGTGGCTTGGGCCCCAATTAGTCTGTTATAGTGAGGCCTTACTGTGTGTGTGTGTGTGTGTGTGTGTGTGTGTGTGTGTGTGTGTGTGTGTGTATATATATATATATATATATATATATATATATATATATATTTACAGTAATCCCTTAATTCACCCAAACTTTTTTCATATGATTTTGGTTATCCACAAATTTTTTTGTACAATAATTAAGACATAAAATTATAGTATTCAAATAAATAATTTTAATATATGAGAGAAATAAATAATATATAAAAATATGTGTGTGTGTGTGTGTGTGTGTGTGTGTGTGTGTGTGTGTGTGAGATTGGTCTACCACGCACCACACAGTCAGTTTGAATCCGACGGTCAAACTGAACATGACTCATAAATCGTTATTTGTGGCTTATTTTTCTGCCTTCCAGTGATTGCCTGCCTTGTTTGCCAACATGGGGCCTAAGCGTAGCGCTAGTGATGCATGTGGTATCACACCAAAGCGGGCTCGTAAACTGATGTCGCTGACAGAGAAAGGTAAAGTGTTGGACAAACTTAGGGAAGGAATGTCGGCGAGTGCTGTTGGTCATATGTTTGGTTTCAGGACAATTTGCCGTCAAGGCAATTCAGCGTCACAACAATAACAAGACAATTCGCTGTCAGGACTTTTTGCAGTCAGGACAATTCCCCGTCATTTATTTACAAACCAGTTTATTTAGCAAGTACACTAATTTTTTACTTATATAAGTTATAAAATCCCCCAGAAAATTAGTTATTAAAGTATTATTCAATCAATAATAAGTATATTTATAGAATGACGAGGAATCGTCCAGGGTGCGAATTGTCCTGACAGGGAATCGCCCGTTTTGACGGCGAATTGACTTGACAGCGAATTGTGTCGGAACCGTATGTTTGGGGTGAATAAGTCAACTGTTTGTACAATAAAAAAGGCAGAACGTAGCATACGGGAGGCAGTGAGGGCTAGTGCACCAGACCGTGCTAAAGTGTCTCCACCTACGTCTGTGCTTGTCAGCTTTCAGTAAGTGTTAAATTTCTTACATTTTTGTTGTTTTTCATACTTTGTGCTAGTTTATTAGGTGTATGTAGTGCATAAACAGTATTATTCAGATGTAATACACTTAATACACGTGCATAATTACGTGCACACATGCGCAGAACGTATATGCGAATATACCACATATGCGAAGGGTCTGGGAACGTAACCCTCATGTAAATTAAGGGATTATTGTGTATATATATATATATATATATATATATATATATATATATATATATATATATATATGTACATAAATATAGATAGATAGATAAATTGATAGATATAAAACCAAAGTGTGTTTATGCTTTTTTCACTTTCACAGGACTGACTCTGATGGAAGAGAACAAAGTCCAGTAGGTTTAAGAAGTCAAGTGAAAACATAAGTTCAATACACCAAAGTACAACCAAGTGAAGCTTTACTGTAATATAAAAGCCACTGCAAACTGCTTTTAAATATGGTGAAAAAAGAAAAAAAGAAGGACCAAATGATGAAATAAGGCATTTCTTTATGAACTGATGAAAAGCTGAGATTGAGCCTCAACCTGATTTCATGGCTTTATGCAGGTCTGAAACAATGTACAGTACTTGAACTGCTAACTTTAACTGTATCAGACAATTCTACCTGAATGGCTAGTAGTATGGTGCAAACAGAGATCTAACAACCACTTCCTCCTCAGGGTATATCACCCACAAGGCTTCACCATAGCTTTTCAATACACCATGATGTATTTTGTAACTTTCTACTTTCTGTGCAACCATACCTGTCTTATCCTCACCCAGTTTTTGTTCACAGGATATGGCCTTTATCAAGTCAAACCCTGTTACTTTTGCATGAATCCCAGGGGCACATCCTAGAGTTAAGTGTGCCCTACTGCCTTTACCAGAAGTTGGATGAAACCTGTCACTCTTTAACTCAGGGTGAAGTACAGTCAGTGTTGTGTAATGATTTGTGCTTTGCTTTGATACTTCCCCGGTATTAGTTATAAGTGAAGACTGTTCTGATACATCAGCTGATGACTCTTCTGCTTCAGGCTGTGTATCCTCTTGCTCAATTTCATTATCATCCATGCCCCACAGTTCTAATTCTCTCTCTCCTAGTCTCAATCTTGCCCCAAATGCCCTAGGTGTGATTACATATCCAATAATACAAAGATCAAAGCATTTCCCAAGGGATCCTTTTACCACTGCACTGTTAATGTAACCCAACGAATTTTTTTCCTTGCCTCTTCTTGTGACACATGCTGTGGCATGGAGACCATACCCACCAGACTGACGACTCTTGCAAAAGTAGCACAGCATATCTGAAAGGATTCACTGTATATGAATCAACCAAATATTTATGACAGTTAAAAAGCATAATTTGTATATGGTAACACCTTCTTCCACAGATTAATTAATCTTAAGTATCAATTTATGCAAACAACATAGTTTTAGCTTGCACATTTTCCAAACTGCCTACATTAGATAAATAGCATAATACCGATCAGTCATCCACTATACAATCCTTACTGTCCCATTAAAAGTGTAGAGACCTCAGGCTGTATTATAATGTCTTGACATGTAATTTAAGTGTGACTAGTTATTTCACCCCTAATCACGATTATGGGAACAATATACGCCAAGTGTCATTACAGGCTACATTCAATTGGTGTGCCACAAGTTATTACACCACCAGGAGATCTGCTGGTTATATGGTTATCACCCAAAGTAATGGATGGTTTTCTAGATTATAGGAAATCATTTGGCTTATCACAGCAAAGTCACCTAAAGGGATCACTACATGGAGTAAGTGGATAGTAGGTGCACCCACCCACTACAAATAACATAATATCATCATCACCTAATAATAATTGACATGAAAAGTCCTGTGAGGGGCTTATTACAGATACATTGTAGCAACCTGATACTTTAAATAAGCCAACAGGTTCTGACTGCATATCCATATATAATAATATCCTAATAAAAGGCTTATCAAGAGAGTAAAAATATGCTGAAAAAGATAATTAATGGTGGCAGAGGAAGGCTGCATATTGTGTGGAAAAGTTTAGAACAAAACTATGAAAGTACATTAAATAAAAGTAACTAAAAGACTTAATGATGCTTGTGAGTACATAGTAGTAGCTTGGAGACAATTCCACAGCATCAATCCCTCTAAGAGGGGGACAATAAACATTATTTCAGATAGAGCTACATTCAACTCTGGCACCACCTGTCACATGCAACCTGCCCTAACTCCCATGACATTTATTTCTTTGAATAGGCAGACATCTTTTATATTTTATTCTTGCCATCTCCGTATGATTCATTTAGCTTTGGGGAGACACCAAATTTCAAAACTGGCAGGGTTAGATATACTGTAGTATTTAATTTATCCCATTATACAGAGCATATCTTATCTGAATAACATCTGCAGATAAGAAAAATAAGATAAAGTACATCATTAACTACAAAGGTTAGGGGGCAGTTTCTTGCGTATGATAATTATTGGGCAAAGAGGAGTTAAATTATCTATTACCTTGATTTAGGTAGCGCTACTCTGGGTGTCTGCCCTATCCTCACTTCCATCCTTCCTCTTCTGTCTTTCTTTTCTTCATTCTTTCCTCTTTCTTCAGCCTAAGGGTGACTTTACACTCCCTCTTCTGTCTTTCTTTCCTTCATTCTTTTCTCTTCCTTCTGCCTATGGGTGACTCTACACTGAGTGACGAGCCTGCACACTAGGAAACCATTTACTATGCTGGGTGGTAACCATATAACCAAATTATGGTGTCTGCTGGTTTAGTAATTGTGGCGCTCCAATTAGATTGAGCCTGTGTAGGTTTATATCCATGGGATGGTTGGGGTTTATTGCTCATGTAATGCAACTCAGGGATGAGTGAAGCTGGTCACTCTCATCTTAAATGTCAAGACCAACTTGCCTAGCCCTGGGTTCCTACACTCCTCATGGGGCAACATAGGGTTGGATGATAGCTAGATAGATAGATACTGTAATATTTAGATCATTTCTCACTCACCATTATTCAACAGACACCAACAATACTGGTATATGACCAAAAAGAATGAAAAAAGATACGGTACTGACTGAGAAGCAACACACATTACCATCAACAGCTGTGAGCTTTGAGAATTCTGCAAAGTCATTGAAGAACTGTGGGATCTGCAGGGCCTTTCTAAGCCACTCCTGGCCTCGCCTGCCCACTGCCTCTGAGTCCCCTTCATTTAGGAACCACCAGAAGTACAGAGGCAACACTTTTTCATATTCCTTCACCTGGAACGACAGCAGTTGTGTAAGTGAAAATTAACAATTTCTGCCTTTCTGTGTACAGTTTTAGACTTTTTTTTTTTTTTTTTTTTTTTTTTTTTTTTTATATATAATTACCAGCTGAAAGCTGCAAGAGACTTTACTCCAAACAAAACATAAATGTACAACACTGAACTATTAGACAGTGCTTTTCAACCTTTACCAGAGTAAGTCACCCTTGGGAAGATCTTTTAAGAACTGGGATACTCCATTATGAAGACAGGCAAACATTCTATAAACAGGTAAAACAAAACACGGACACACATTGTCACACTAGTCATGACAGACCATGCTACTGGGTATGAGCTTCCGAAAACTGATCATTTTCCTTTTATTCAAAAGAAGAGAGGGAAAAGAATCAGTTATCACCTGTCAAGGTTAGAACATTATCATGCCTGGTAAAAAAAAAAAAATAAAAATAAAAAAAATAACGTAAGAATAAAAAAGGTTCCACACATTTCACACTCTGATGACCATTTTCTCTTGTACCTTAAGGCAGGTTTCCTATTTTACATCAATTTCATCGGAACTTTTTATTACTGTTCTTTCAATTTGTCATCTCCATTCGTGAGAGTAATGGAAATATTGTAGTTTTTTTTTTTGTATCACTTCTTTTGTATTATTAAACTGCTTTCAGATTGTAAATAGCAAGCAGACAAGGAAATCTAATTTATCTTAAATAGGCAGGTATGAAAAAAATACCAGTAATATGCAGGAAGGTGAAATGCTGGAGTGTGATGGAAACAAGTGTACTAATGCAAGTGACAGTGGCTGTATACCATCCCTTATTTATTAATCTGTTATTCAAAATAGCATAATTAAACAAAAATGGCATAATTCCCTGATACAGAAAAAAAAAAAAAAAAAAAAAAAAAAGTAAAAGCTCTTGCATTATAGTAACTAGTTACTAGTGACTGCAGCTCTGCAGACTGTTCTTCAGCATGTATTGCCCTTATGTCTGATATATGAATTAACTACCTGGATTGTACTGCCATGTAAATACAGAAGTATGCATTAGGCTGAAACAAATCATGGAAAATAAAATAAAAACAACTATTCAACTGCCATGTGTCCATCACTCAGTTAATATCTGTTTGGATACTGTGCTGAATGTATCAGCCAGTTCCATGAGCAAGACATCTCTTCTTCAATAGTAAACAACGGAAATATACCCTATACTAAGCCAGAATGCCCCTAGGTCACCCTAAACCAGCCAGGTCACCCCTCACCCAATGCTGGGTAACACCAAAGTGACTGGTCACCCTGACTGAAAAGCACTGTTATAAGACATTAACAAAATGCCAGTAAATGTGAAAAACTACAGCAATCAACATTTTTCCTGAAGTGCAGTGCAATATTTAACTTTGGACATGTTTTTACAGTCTTTTAAAAATGCACTATAATTTGGCATGTCTAAAAAAAAACACACACACACAGAAAGGCTATTGCTGGGTACCTTCCGTTTCAACACTTCTTCGCTGACTCCATGACTATTTCTTTGGGAAAGCACTGCAGCATCCATCGCCCAGGGTGTCTGAGGTTCCACTATCAGCACCACATACTTATTCTTACTTGCTAGCTGAAGGTAGTACTTGCTCTCCCAGGCTTTCACATTTGTGTTGTCAATAACTACTACATGTTCGCCTCTCTCAGCAGCCTCTTGTGCCTTGGCCTGGCAAGCCTTGTGTGCATCTTTGAGCTTCTCAAATTCAAATTTGTAACTGCAACAATAAAGGGAAAAGCCCCAGGAATTGATGGAGTGTGTGGTGAAATGCTGAAGCATGGGGGAGAGATAGTAGTAGAATGGATGTGGAAGATGTGCAGATTGGCCTGGGAGGAAGGTAGAGTCCTGGAGGATTGGAAGTCAGGTATAATTATTCCCTTGTACAGAGGAAAAGGGGAAAAAGAACATAGGGGCATTTGTCTTCTTAGTATAATGCGAAAAGTGTATGGTAGCATACTTATAGACAGAGTTAGAGAAAGAACAGAGAAATTAGTTGGAGAAGAACAGGGAGGCTTTAGGAAGGGAAGAGGTTGTGTAGATCAGATATTCATTCTTAGATCTTTAGTGGAAAAGTTTCTAGAGAAGGGAAAGAAGTTGTATGCGGCTTTCATGGATTTGGAGAAAGCATATGACAGGGTGGATAGACAAGGATTGTGGAAAGTGTTAAGAATATATGGAGTAGATGGGAAGTTGTTGAATGCTGTGAAGAGTATGTACGATGGTGCGAAGGCTGCAGTGCGTGTGGATGGTGAACTAAGTGAATTTTTCTCTTTGAAAGTTGGTTTGAAACAGGGATGTGTCATGTCTCCATGGTTGTTCAATCTGTACATGGATGGGGGTAATAAAAGAGGTACAAGGTAGGGTAGTGGATGTTGGAGTGGCCTTGGTGAGAGAGGATAGTGTTTGGAAACTCCCTGTACTGTTGTTTGCAGATGATACTGTGTTGTTGAGTGAAGACGAAGGGGAGCTGCAAGGCTTGGTGGATGAGTTTGAGAAAGTGTGTAAGAAACGGAACCTAAAGGTGAATGTAGGGAAGAGTAAAGTGATGGTCTTTGAGAGAGGTGAAGTCAGTGAATGTACAGCGAGGTTAGATGGTGAGAAATTGGAAAATGTGAGTACGTTTAAGTATTTGGGTAGTGTGATGAGTAAGGATGGAGGTTTGGAGGGTGAAGTGCTTGAAAGGGTACAGCAGGGGAGAAAGGTTGTTGGTTCTTTGAAAGCAGTGATAAGAAACAGGGAAGTGAGCATGGAAGTGAAAAAGTTACTACATGACAGTATTGTGATACCAACTCTAACGTACGGAAGTGAAGCTTGGACATTGTTGGAAGGACACAAGTCAAGAGTGAGAGCAGTGGAAATGAGTTATTTAAGAGGAGCCTGTGGAGTCACGTGGAGTGACAGGCTGACGAATGAGGATATAAAGGAGCGTTGTGGTGTGGATGTGGATGTGATAGGAAGCGTTATGAGGAACACACTGAGGTGGTTTGGCCATGTGGAGAGGATGGAGGGTGAAAGACTGACGAAGAGAGTGTATGTGAGTGAGGTGGAGGGGGGAAGAGGGAGGGGGAGGCCGAGGATGAGATGGAGGGATGGGGTGGAGAGGTATATGAGAGAGGTGGGTGTGACTTGGGAGCAGGGCAGTGAAATGGCGGGGGACAGGGCGACTTGGAGGCGATTTGTTTGTGGCCACCCCAAACGGGATTGAGGCGTCTGGCAATAGATAGATAGATAGAACAATAAAGGTTTGATTCTATACTTGACCAAAGATATTTGTAATCTTGATGATGTGCTGAATGGGGGGAAGGAATGCAGTTAAACAGATCAAAGATGGAACCTATATATATATCACATGCTTACAGACCACAACAACATATTAGCAGCAAAGCCTGGTAAGGGGCTACCACACTGGTGCCTGGAATCAGGTTTCCCTGAGACACAGAAGTAATTTAGCATCTGAAGCCTTGGTATGGTAGTCTCATCTTGAGAACTTCTTAATATTATTAATTATGAAATATCTATATTCCTCTTCTGTCTTTCTTTCCTTCATTCTTTCCTCTTCCTTCTGCCTATGAGTGACTCTACACCGAGTGACAAGCCAAATGTTATCCTGTACACTAGGAAACCATTTACTATGATGGGTGGTGACCATATACCCAAATTATGGTGCCTGGTGGTTTAGTGGGTACTGTAATGTGATTCATGAGAGATGCAGAGTGAGGAAGTCTGTGGACACCAGAATCGAAGAGAGTGTACTGAGATGGTATGGTCATGTGGAGAGAATGGCTGACAACAGAGTGGTGAAAAAGGTATATCTGAACAAAACTGAAGGAGTAAGGAGGTGAGGCAGGCCAAGAAGAAGGTGAAGGGATAAGGTGGATGAGCGTGTGAGGAAGAGAGGTATGGAAGTTGGTGAGGCTAAGGGACTGTCAAAGAGACTGAGCTGGATGGATCTGGCACCCCTTTTTAAAGTGACAGCGTTTGGAATGACTCTATCAGACAGGTATATGTGAAGCTACAGAAAGTGGTGAAAGTTTTTTGGCCAATCTGATGGAGTCAGGATTCTGCGGGCTTGAATGATGAATGAATGGACATGTGGCTCACTGAACTGGGCAAACTTAGGCTGTCTGGACATTGCTACTTCTCACCCTGCTCTAGGGTGGAAAAGGATGCCTGGATGATGATGATGATGATAATGATGATGAATATCTAACAAGTGTATGCTTTATGCACTGTGATGAAATAATGAAAATTGGGGAGCTCACTCATCTGTTGATCAGTGGCCAAAAGTCATCGTCTACTGGTTGGTGGCCAGAAGTCAGGGGAAAAGAGCCATTCAGAATCAGGTACACTGGGAAGTGATACACCAGGAGATCTCAGCGGAGCCACAAAAGAATAAAGTTTAGGAAATTTTTTAGTATTTGAAAACTTTAATACAGTATTTCCATCCTGGAGTACCCGGTACTTTCCTATTTATGCAGTGCCATCTAAACTACAGGGCACTCCACTGAGCAAAGTAAAATCTAGTTTTTGTATACTGTTTCTCTCTTTTTTTTTAAATCAATGATCAGGCATCTGATGGCTGACTAGGAAACCCATGCTTTACAATATCACAAGTTTAGAGGAGAATCGTCTATCTATCTATCTATATACCAAGGCTGCTTCCCCCAAGGAAAGGGAGGTAGCCGAGACAGGACGACTCACTCTCCATTTATTCATCCATTCAAACACATTCATTCGCATCTTAGCCCCAAAGAAGAGAACGGACAGATCATCACTGCACCACACCGCACAAGGGTCAACTGCGCAATGCAATCAGTGACATCCGCAGCAGGGCCTGACAGCAGAACTGGTTTACCCCTGCCACATCATAATAGACCCACCCCCTTACCCGCACCTGACCTGACTAGCTGATAAGACCAAATGCGGAAGAATATCCCCTCAGGGCTGCGTCATCACTTATTCATTCACAATTTCTCTCCATTTATTTCTGTAACACACAGCCACTCTTCCTTGCTCAACAGACATCCCTCTCGCATCCAGCGCTCTCTTCACACTGTCCATCCATCCTATTTGTGGTCTTCCTCTCAGCCTTACACCTCTCACATCAGATCTAGTTATCGTACATTAGAATAAAAGAACAAAGAACAACTGCTGTAGGCCAGTGGGTCCAAGCCAGGCAACTTCTTCAACGACTAGGGATGGTAAAGAAAGCCAGTCATAAGCATGACCCTGAACGTTAATATACAATCAAGAGTCTGGGAAACTAGGCTGAAATCAAGAGAGAAGAAGAAAAGGAAGTATCTCTATCAACCAATTCAGGCAAGGGGCACAGTGTAGCATGATAAGGTCTGTCCATGGTTCAGGGAACCTGCAACTGGAATGATTCCTGCCAGAGAAACAAGGCACTAGTGTGATAATGCCTTAAAAGTACATTGCTACATACTAGTTCTGCTTCAGATGCTTCAGTACTTCAAAAATCCTAACTAATACGTATGACTGACCACTGTGCAGTGGACATCTAGGATAAGTACAGGTATACCCCAGTCTGACAATGCAATTGGTTAAGTAAAAACCCATCATTAGGCAGAGTATCATATATCAGGGTGGATTTAACATGTATAGTGTAGGGATGCATTTTTAAGCCTTGGGTTTCCCCTCCAATCAAGTCCTAAACCCACCCAAATGTGTCCAAAAACAAGTTTCTAGTGCACTTAAACCCCCAAACAGCTTTAAAACACGCTAGACTAAGCCTAAAAGTAGTTTATAACTCACCTAAACCCAAAAATAAAATCTGAAAATCGTCGAATATATCTGTAAAAAATAAAACTTGGTAAACTGTACCCCAAAATGACAACGCTCACCCCACCTATGACTGAAACACATTAATATAAGTCTAAAAACACTTTATAAATCAACCTAAACACAAAATTTAAGTCTAAAATATCATTAAAATCAGTAAAAAAAAAAAAAATCTAAACCCATTGTTAAACCAGGGTATGGCCATTGTTAGGCAGGGTATGGTGGTATTTCTACCCCCATAGCTAAGCCTAAGTATTGCATCTAGGGGTATCATATATCGGGATATACCTGTATCTACTATATACTTTAGAATACTGTACATTCCACAAGTTTACAACAGAACAGACGACAATGCTGTCATACTTCTACATATGAAAATTCATACTGCACTTTTGTCTAATGCAATCTTGCCAAATATGAGAATAACTTATGGCTATTTTATCTTTATAGAGACTACAGTACATCAATGGAGACAGCTATCAGTATAATTAACTTAAGAGAGATTACTGCTCGGATTTATAGTTTTAGATGGCTAGCCAGCTGTTTATTTCAATACATTATGCTAGCTAATATTCTATTTATCTACCTATTGCCAGACACCATAATCCTGTAAAGGGTGGCCATTTGACACTGAGTTAGTTGTTTTACAGGGAGGGGCACCAACCCTCCACCAACCCACTTGTTGACACGTAGGAAGCACGTATGGTTTGGTTATATGGTTACCACCCAGCATTGTACATGGTTTCTTGGCTTACAGGAAGCCATTTGGCTTGTCACTCAATGTAAAGCCACCTGTAAAGGAAAGAAAAGGAATAAGAAGTGACAGGAAAGATAGGAGAAATAGGAAGAGAGGAGGGCAGGCACAGAAAAAGAATGATAAAAGCTAAGGAAGTAGGCAGCACTACATCAAGTGAGTGGATGATAGTCACCACCACCTACCACAAATTATTGTTACTTTCTGTACAGCTGGACTTTTCAAAATCAACAACATCTTTTTTAGCACCATATATTTTCTACATAGTTTCAAAATGTGGGTGGAATAACTCCTTACAAATAAACTTTTTGCAGAATGACAATGATTTTTTTCGTGACTGTACATCGTCTCATTTTTAATTTAATGACGACAAAATAATACGGTGAGGACATGAAAGGCTACCTTACGGACAAGCTTTGTTTTTCATTTGAAGGACAATAATTTCTATACTCAACACTGTGGGAACTACTGGACTTATTACACCAGGGTAAACATTTACATGAAAATTTATCACCACTTTTTCACACAAAAATAATGGAATCTTAATCTTTACTGGGCTGATTCACTGTATAGTAGTTAACTCCCCTCAGTCATTGTTTTAATACCAATGTATGGTAAATCGTACCTCATATAAGGCTGCTTGGCCAGTGGAGACCTTCACTGTGCCTCATATGAGGTCTGCAACTTGGCAAGGATTAATACTGTACTATACCTATAAAAGTTGATGAAAAAACCTGCTTCAGAGTGACACATTCAATTTTTTTTTTTTTTTTACATATCAGGTTGTCTCACAGTATTTCTTAGCACCACAGTGATAAATAGAATTTACCAGTGACTGGTGGTAGGTGGTGGCAACCATGAACTTTCAGTTGATGTAGTGCTGCCAATTTCTTCCTTCCCCTTTGTCATTCTGTCCCTGTGCCTGACCTCTTCCCTTCCTACTTTCCCCTTTCCTAACTGCCACATTTTAGTAATCTTCTCTCCACTTCTGGCGGTTCTACACAGAATGACAAGCCTAATGGTTTTTTGTAACCCAGGAAACCATTTACAATGCTGGTGTTAACCATATAACCAAATTATGGCATGAAGTGCAGCCTGCTTTATTGCCTGTTCTATCTATCTATCTATTGCCAGACGCCATAATCCCGTACGGGGTGGCCATTTGACTCCGAGTTATTTGTTTTACAGGGAGGGGCACTAACCCTCCACCAACCCACTTGACACGTAGGGAGCATGTATGGTTTGGTTATATGGTTGCCACCCAACAGTGTAAATGGTTTCTTGGCTTACAGGAAACCATTTGGCTTGTCACTCAATGTAAAGCCACCTGTAACGGAAAGAAAAGCAATAAGTAGTGACAGGAAAGATGGGAGAAATAGGAAGAGAGGAGGGCAGGCACAGAAAAAGAAGGATAAAGGCTGAGGAAGAAGTAGGCAGCACTACATCAAGTGAGTGGATGATGGTCGCCACCACCTCCTGTTAACTTGGTGAAAAAATGCAAATGCAAATGTGGTATCAAACCAGGAACCACTCCTCTACACTATTCCCCATGCCTTGCCACAGCAAGATGATGTTGGTCACAAGGGAATACTGATAAAAAGTTCACTTGCTACCTGTAAAGCTGATTGGCCAGTTTCCCCAATTTAAAGTATGAGATTCATAGAGAAAGTTGTGATATTCTAGAAACATCAGTTACTTAAAATGAGGGATTGCTGATAAAACCTAACCTAATCTAACATACCCAATTCAACCTAACCTAACCACATCTCACATCATCACTTAACCTATGCAGGACTGCAGATAATATAAAAGAAATATACTCACACTCCATCGTGCATGAAGAAATCATCGGCAGAACAAACCACAGTGCCTTCATACACCTCTCTCAATCTCCTGGCAATGACTGACTTGCCTGACCCAGGAAGTCCTTTGAGTATCACCATTACCTTAGGAAAATGACATTAATCCCTTCAGTCTGATGATATATTAATGATCTTGATACAGTATCTCCAGATGACTTTGTTAACCTCTTCATTGTAATGTCATTCCTTTATTATATTCCTGCTATCTTCAGATGGTCTTATTCCACTTATGGGGGACTCTTTACACTACAGGGGTTAGATAGAGCCTTCATTAACCTCCTAATTACATGTTTAGGTTGAGTAAAATAATTTGACAAACAAATGATTAAATGCATCATCAGATTGAAAGTGATAAGTTCTGGACAGCATTTAAAGTGATTGTGTTAGAAACAGTCCCCATTACCCCCTTCAAAACCCGAGTTCTCTCCCAAAACTGAATAATATGGTGTGAAGGGAAAAAATAAAAACTTTGTGTCTTCCCTCCTCTCTTCCTACTTCTCCCTTTCCCTCCTACCACTTTTGATTTCTTTTCTTTCAACTTCAGGTGGCTCTACAATGAGTGACAAGTCTAATGATTTTCTGTAACCCAGGAAACGATTTGCAATGCTGGGTGGTAGCCGTACACCAGGATCACAGGGTAAAGCGGAGTCTACTATTGTGCCCCTGTTAACTGGGTGGAGACACAAATGCAGCATTCCCCCAGGAAACAAATCTCTACACTTTTCCCCATGCCTCACCACATGGTGTGGGGAAAAGTGTGTCACCTGCAAGGGAACACTGGTTCACTGCACGAGATGACTCTGCAGGGGTGGTTGCTTATCTGTGGGTGATGGGTCTGTGCAGCCACACAGACTGGGGTTGAAGTGAGAGATGGTAGATGAAATGAATCACGTAAAAGGGTAAGAGAAATATACATCTAGGAACAAGCAATAGCTGGCTTTCCAAAGTACTGTCCATAATGATTCTAATCTAAATGTGTAAATACTGCATCAAAAGGTCATCTTTAATACATTGTTTGTCAGGAATGCAGTAATCAATACCAAATACAATCAACAAACTTGCAGGAAGTTAAAATACTCACACCAGTACGTACTAACTCTGCCTACCTTACTGTTTTTCACATATTCTATGGTGCACTTGTCCAGTACGAGAGGATGGTCCATGTAGTCTTTGTGTGGTAGCTGAGATGGATCTGGAGATGACTCAGCAGGCACAAAATCTCTGACTGAACTGACAGTTTCACAGTTCGCTGACACATGAGGTTCAGTACCCAATAGGTGATCAGAGGAAGTGTCTTCTTTCTTGTCCTTTTCAGATGAAACAGTAGACAGCAGGTGGTCAGAGGAAGTGGTTCCTCTCTTATCTTTCTCAGAGGGTACTGTATCTGCCACTGCTTCATGTTGGTTCCTCACCTTGGGACTCTTCACACAGGAACTAAACACCTTTCCCATTTTATAGGTCTCACTGTGAGGTTATAAGATGCTGTAAGATAAGAATAACATTAAATAAGAGGCCATTGTTTTTCCCAGTGTTGAAATAACCACTATGCTGATCAAAAGGGGAGTACAACTAAAACAAAATGATTAATCCCTTTGTAAGTGTAATACATTACTTTGACAGAAACATCATCCTCATGAAATGAAAGCCACATTAGAAACACCCATGTTGGATGAATAAAAATCCTTGTGGGTCCGTACCTATAAACTGGTTGGCAATGATCTGTAGCAGCTACAACTGATATGTACAGCAGGGTGTGATGGTTATTATCAAGAGACAAAATTAAGTTTGACATAATACTGTACTAGCCTACATCCTTAACTTACCGTGTCAATGCTCAGTCGGTTTTTCCCAACTAACCAGACTATACAGTCATCTATAATAAAATATTTCATCAAGTGTTCTCTCCACTCTTTTTGCTACTTCATGCAGGCAGTGGAAGAGATAAGAGATAATCGTCGTACACATCATTTAAAGGCCCCTAATGTAAACAAACACAGTACATGCACATTTTCTTTAAAGGCCAAAACATTCTTAGAAAACGTAGTTTATGCTGTAACTCACTTAGCCTACAATTAATTCACTTTAACTCGATAGATCGTCCTTTTGCAGCATATTTTCCGTAGCTCAGTGGCTGAATCGTGACTAACGTTATGTTTTAATCTTTTGCTGTAGTTCAGGATTCAAGAGGGCGATATGGTGATTTAACGTCTATTAGCTAAAGCGAACTGTGGAAAGGTTCTTGAAAGTACTTGCCACTAATCAGCCCCCTACCTTTATACAATTTCCTTGCGGATCTCAATCGTCACGGGACATAATTGTATAAATTTCTAACTGGGCCCATCAAGAATGCATTCTGAATATTTAAACTTTACACGTTAACCCTGAATTACCCTCGAGTCTCTCTCTCTCTCTCTCTCTAAGTAATTGCTATAACAACTACAGTACCACAATTCTTCAACTGCCACAATCACCGCAGCATCAGCTACGACCATCATCACCACTACAACTTCCAGTCATCACTATGGTTATCAAATATATCACAACTACAACTGTCAACATTTGTAAAGTTTTGTGGACAAAAACTATGTATTTTTTATAGCCCTTCATGATTGGCAGCTTCTTCTCAGTAGCCTATACGAGCAATAACTGCTTCTTTTTATTCTTATTCATCAGGTCAGTACAGATTTGACAACTGGGGATGACAATCTATGGCAAAGGACCTCTTAGACGGAGTGGAAGGTAAGGTACGGTTTCATAGGTATGGATATTTCATGTGTAGTAGGCTTAATATAGACTGAAATGGGTCTGCTTCCTGCCTAAGAATGAGCTGATCGATCAAACTGAACTGGCTTTTAAAATGGGTCAAACAGGCCAACTGCAGAACGGTAATCAGTAGGCACTTGGGGTGTTGGAGTATAGTAATGGAGTGTGCTTGGAAAATGATCGTGTAGATGTGATGAACTGAAGCAACATCCTGGAAACATCTTACGTAGACGTAATGATCTGAAGCACTATCCCCTCCTCCTCTGCTCCACTGTTTGTTGGGTGTTTCGTCGTCATGTTTCGAAACTTACGTAATTTCCACACTGATCGTGCGATCTCTCTCTCTCTCTCTCTCTCTCTCTCTCTCTCTCTCTCAGGATTCCGGCTATTCTCAAAGTGTGGACAGAGTTTAAAATGAATCATTTTGTAGCCTATTTTGTACTCTTTGAGAGAGTGATGTGATATAAATTAAAATAAAATTTCAGAACGCTTTTGCAAATATCCATTATTCTCATTTGATGGTGATTATAAAATAGGTCGTTCCAGCAACCAATTGATTCGAGTAATTTATTACATAGGTTATCATCCGCATTTTGATAATTGTGAAGATAAAAAGGTTCTGACTGATATTTCAAGACGCTGCAAATGTATAAGAGGTACCCCTGTAACGTGCCGCGTTTTCTACGACCTGTTCGATGCAACGTAAATAAAGTGCATGCCTTTCGTATTGAACTTTCACCTCTGCTTTGATGGTCATGTCATTCCTAACCCGGGCAGCAAGAGGGGCGGCAGCGACTGTGGCGCGAGGGATAACCAGCCGTCACAACTGTCAAAAAGCTATTCATCGAGTTCCAAGGGCGTGGTGTGAAGGAGGCGGGGCGCTGAGAATGGGGGTGACCGCCTCTTGTAGAAACGGTGGGGGAAGCGATTCAGAAGCCGAGGTGCAGTCGGGTGAGCACAACAGGTGTTAGTTCACATGGTCTAGTAGTTTTCCATTGTTTGCCAACTAACTTTTGACGTTATGAGTGAACAGAGTGAGTAGTAGTGATATCGTCAAGCTTCCCATGGTCGGAACTATTTGCTTGGGGTACACCAGGAGACGCCAGACGAGAATTTTAGAATGTCACAATGACTGGAGCTTCAGAGCTTTAACAGGCGATGATTCTGGTTTGGTTGTATGTGATGTTGCTCATACATAATATTGTAAGGAATGGCCTCTTTGGGTGATGGGTTTGATTAAACTGTTAAACCAAAGGATGAAAATCTTGGTTTGTCATTTTTGTTTTTCTGTTACGGGAAAAACTGAAGTGCAGTAAAAGCCCTCCAATCCGACCACCAATAATCTGAATATCCCAGTACTCCGAGTTTTCCAAGACAAAATTTTTTAGATTTTTCTGTGCTTTTCAAAATTTTCTGGGCTTTACCAAAAGGTTTATCTGGCATGGACTTGCTCTTGGACTTGGATGTACCAGCCTTCAGCTATTCAGCTACACTTCAGTGCATTTTCAGTGTCTAAAACAGTAACCCATAAAATTTTAATGTTTATTTAATCATCTACACATTTCTAATGTTTTCAAAGGTCCCTCCCGATAGTCCAAAAGACCCTCGGTTCCCTGCGTTTCGGATTACAGGACTTTTCCTGTATATTGCCATTATGTAAGTTTCATGACAGTCAGTTTACCCTAAGGAGGTCAGTGGGGTTTGGTAAATTTTTGTAATTACACCTAAGTAATAGACTGAAATAATGTTCATTACTATACAGAACTTAACCACTTCTAAGTATTGTATTGTCTTCCATTAGCTTCCATCACAAATGCTTTTTCTTATATACAGTACCTGGTAAATAACGATGTGGGGGAGATTCTCCAGCATCTGCATTCGTTCTTTATTGCATTTGCATGTAAAGGAGGTAACCAAGCCAGGCCAAGCCTAACCTAACTTTAACCAAATTTTAACGTAGATGTGATAACGAGCAGAGCACTTAGTACCAAGATGATGAAAATCTGGGCCAACTCCTCCCCCCACTTATTTACTGGTACTTAGTACTAACAAGTGGATTTGCAACAGATGTGCACAGAAGAGAAATGGCTTAGAACTGCAGAAACTACATACCGGATAGTGAATGTATTAATTTTAGACTCTGATAACTAGTTGTAATTCTAATATCATGGGGATTTTAGAGACAAGAGGAAGTAGACCCTAATCAAACCTAACCTGGTCTGACGTAATCTGATTCAACTTAATCCAGGCTAATCTTAATGCAGATTCCATTTGGGATGGAGCAAGGAGCTGGGGAATTCTTGGTACTGTATTATTTTGGAGTTACACCAGACTAATGGAGACTGGAATTAAAATGCTCAGCATATAGAGCATTGTGGTGTTGATGTGGATGTGATAGGAAGCGTTATGAGGAACACACTGAGGTGGTTTGGCCCTGTGGAGAGGATGGAGGGTGAAAGACTGATGAAGAGAGTGTATGTGAGTGAGGCGGAGGGGGGAAGAGGGAGGGGGAGGCCGAGGATGAGGTGGAGGTATGGGGTGGAGAGGTATATGAGAGAGGGGGGTGTGAGTTGGGAGCAGGGTAGTGAAATGGCGGGGGACAGGGCGACTTGGAGGCGATTTGTATGTGGCCACCCCAAACGGGATTGAGGCGTCAGGCAATAGATAGATAGATAGATATAGTTTCTGCATTTTTAAGCAATTTCTTCTTTTATACACAATTGTTGCAGATGCATGTTTTAGTACATTTAAGTTGTGGGGGGGATACTGACCTGCTTGTAGCTCATCTGCTAATGCATCAATGGTATATTAAAATTAGGCTAGTTAAGTCAGGCTAGACTAAGTTAGGCTGAGTTAGGGTAGGGTAATTTGTTTGCATGCAGATGCACTGGAAGACTGAAATACAAGATGGACAGTTTCCTCCACCTGCTATTTACTATGTAAAAAAAAATAATTTGTGACAAATGCTTACAGAAGCAAAAGTGCTAAGAATTGCCAAAGTCCAGTAATGTTCATATTATTTTCGGTGTCCTTTAAGTGGCTGAAATTTCCAAAGATTAACGGAATTTTCTTCCCACTCCTTATTGACTTAGTAATGAATAAAGCATTTGTGATGAATCTAATTGTATACCATTGAAAACTCACAGAAATAAGCTACCATCAGGTGCTAGGACCTGAACTTGCAAACATAGTCATTGGCCTTTAAATACAAACATACTGTATCTGGTAGGTCTTTGACTTATTTACATGAGTTGAAACATCATCATGAGTTAGCCGTGTGACATAGAGGCAGTATAGAAGTAGCTTAGTACTGTAAGTGTAATTATGCTCATAATGTTTGTAAAGTGGCCATAAAGTGCAGGTAATAGCCAGTGCTCTCACACCCTGGTACCAAACTGTGTAACCAGTATTCTTTCATCTGTGCAAGGAAGTACAGTACACATACGTAAGAATAGTGTACAGTATGGTACTGTATTTTTCATCTGTATTTTTGGGTAACTGTGATTATAGTTAAAAATCTCATGCATGAAGGAGTCCCCCCCCCCCAGTTTTAATAAATGGCCCACAGTTTATCATTATCATCATTGTGACCTTTTCTTTCCTCAACCCAAAAGTGGGGTGAGGTATGTTTTAGAATCTGGGAAGAAGGATGTTTAGAAGTGGGAGAATTAAAGATTGTTTTGCTCAACGATATGGGCCATTAATTTACTGACCATTAGTGTTCCCCCAAACCAGGCTCTGACTCACAGGTCTAACCATCTACTTATTTTCATGTGGTATATATTGTTTATAAAGGCTCCAACATTTTTTTTTTTCTTTTTTTAAATAGATAACGAATGGAGGAAGGAAAAACAAAGGGAAAAAAAAATAAATCCATGTGCCTACAGGCATCCTCCATTCATAAAATATTTATAACAACTGGATTTGAATTAAAGTGGATTAAATGTTTGTGGGAAACATCTCCCAGGAAGTGAATTCCAGAGAGTAGTAGTTCTGGAGATAAATGAATTTTGATAAGCAGAGGTTCTGCATTGTGGGGGAGAGAGTGTGAATTCATGGGCGCTCCCAGCTGCCCGAGTATTTCGGGAGAAAATGTGAAGGGGAGGAACAATTGAAGCGAGTTCATCTGAACACATACAGTAAAAATATTTATAAAATAATGCTAAAGAAGCAAATCTCTATGTACTGTACTGATAATGGAGGAAGGTCTTGCGTGATGGCAGGATTATTGATTAATCTAATGGCTTTATTTTGAATTTTGTCCAACTGCCTCAATGCAAACGCTCCACATCCACTCCAGAGTGGTAAACAGTATTCCATCTGAGAACGCATATGACTTTTGTATATTGTGGCCATCTGCCTGTCAGTGAAGAACTCATGAACTCTGTACATAAGTCCCAATTTTCTGGAAGCATTTTTATCAAGGGATTTAACATAAGCTGTTCAGCTTAGGTTGGGGTTTAGAGTAACACCAAGGATATCAATTGTAGTGGATATGGGAATATTGACATCATTTAAAATTATGTGTTGGCCTTGGTCACCTAATGGCGGCTTTCCAATGATGCGTGATCTCTGGCAGCCTCCTTGTTGAATCCCTTTTCCCTGAAGTCGCACTCTTTGACCTCATCCCAGGTCTTTTTTGGTCTGCCTCTTGCAGCTTTACCTCTGATGCTAACACTTCTCACTTTGTGCATCAGATTGTCATCCTCCATCCTCTAAACATGCCCAAACCGTTAAAAGTACTGTACAGTATTCTGCTTTAGTCCGCAGAATGAGTGGAGTCAGCAGCTCTGGAGAGTTGGTGGAGGCAGTTGTCTGCAAGGAGGAGGACCTGCCACAAAATGGGTACCTATGATATGCTGACAACATTGTTTATATTACAGGGCACTGTATTTCCCATATACACCCTATAAAAAAAGAATCGGGACCCTTACTGCACGATACAATATGCCACACCGCACGAAGGAATTTGAAGCCCCAGCTGAGTTCTGGTGCGTATCAGTGGTCATTGCGAGACGCATCAGCTCGTGGGGTCCCGATTCTTTTTTTATAGGGTGTACATTACAGTAGTTACGGTATTTCATAAAATGAGTTTGAGTATTTTTAAATGATAATAGATAAAGTAAGCGTGACATGAGAAGATTAGTCTTTATTTTCATCCTTTTTTCAAGCCTTGCCTTCCATTCTGTTTTGCTCAACTTTGTTGCTCTCTCCTCGTCTACTAAAGTGGAACTCTGCTCATATTTTTTCCTCTGGCCCCTTCTCTTACCCTCTCTGATTTTCATTCTTAACAGTAATCATTTTAGAAGTATTTTTTGTCCCCTTTTGACCTGATTGTGCCCCTCTTGTTCTCAAAATCCGAGTCTTTGTCAGTACTCTTAACAGTACAGGTATACCTCGACATACGATACCCCTAGATGGGATACCCTGGCTTGATGATGGGGGTAGAAATACCACCATACCCCACCTAATGATGGTCAAACCCTGGTTTAACGATGGGTTTTTATTTTTTTTCTGATTTTGATGATATTTTAGACTAAAATTGTGTTTTGGTTGACTTATGAACTGTTTTTAGACTTACGTTAATGTGTTTTAGCCATAGATGGGGTGAACATTGTCATTTTGGGTACAGTTTGCTAAACTTGATTTTTTTCAGACATATTTGACAATCATCAGATTTTATTTGTTGGTTTTAGTGAGTTATTTACAGGTGCTATGCTTAGATTAGCTTCTTTCACAGCTGTTAGGCCATTTAGATTGGCGTTAAACTTGTGTTTGGGCTCAATTGGGTGGGTTTTGGACATGCAGTGGAAACCCAAGGCTGGTAAACGGTCCACATTGAAATACATGTTAGAAGTACCTCGATATACAGTACCCCCGCCCAATAATGGGATTTTACCTAACCAATTGCATCGTTAAACTGGGCTACACCTGTAGCAAACTAGTGACAGCCTCCCCTCCACTTTTTTTTTTTTGCCAGTCCCAAAGAAGGGTAGGTAATTCATTTCCTACTCCAGTAAACCAAGAGGCTTAACAATAATCAGCCACTTGATTGTGTGAGATTTTCCACAGCTGAGGAATTGGTATAAAAATAAGTTTTGACACTTGAAACATGCTGCTCCCCATCCACTCACTTGATGTAGTGCTGCCCTCTGGTGCCTGCCCTTTCCTCTCTTCCTTCTTTCTATCCTTCCTTCCTCTTCTGTCTTTTTTTCATTCATTCTTTCCTCCTCTTTCTGTCTATGGGTGACTCTACACTTAGTGACAAACCATTCACTGCATTGGTTTTTTTTTTTTTTTTTTTTTTTTTTATGCGAGGAAGAAGGAACCAAAGGCCATGGCCCGCAGTAACAGTTCCCTCCAAGAGAAAAACAAAATACAATAGAGAGCCAAATATGGTAACCATATAACCTGATTATGATGCTTGGTGGTTTAGTGGATAGTTAAGGCTCTCCAGTCAGATTGAACCAGTGCAGGTTTATATCCAAGGAGTGGTTGGGGTTTATTGCTCATGTAATGTTATTCAGGGATGAGTGAGACTGGTCACTCTCATCTTAGATATCAGGACCAGCTTGCCTAGCCCCAGCCTCCTATGCCCCTCATGGGGAAACATTGGATTAGATGATGATGAATGAAACATACCTGGTAACTTACCCTTATCTCACTAAGTAAATAGTGTTGCAGTACGTTGTCTAAAATTTGAGTAGAATTTGTAATAATACTAGATGCTGAACTACTTACTTAAGTAATGAACTCTGAATTAGCAAGATCCCTGTAAATGCAGGGATGAGCATAGCAGGAATCTTAACCGTGTACAGTACTGCATTCCCAGTGAGCCAGAAGGTGACATGGAAGTGATGGGGGTGGAAAACAATACCTCCTTCCTTTTCTTGAGGTGATGATGACAGCCCACAGCTCACTGTTTATAGTGCAATTAGCCTTATAGCTGATTATGACACCAGGTTGGAGAAATGGTGCTGTATCAATATTATGATTCATTTCGTTTTTAAAGACTCCAACATGCTTGCATGCATCAGCCTTGGTCACCTAATGGCGGCTCTCCATGCTGCATGATCCATTGCAGCCTCCCTGTTCAGTCCCTTAACCCTGAGGTCACAATGACCTCGTCCCATGTCTTTCTTGGTCTACCCCTCATAGCCCCACCCCCATTATTAACACTTCTCACCTTCCTCTCCCAATTATCATCCTCCATCCTCTCCACATGTCCAAACCATCTCAATCTACCTCACCTCATCACAACACCAATACACTCCAGTCCCATCCTACCTCTCAACTCTTCCATTGTACACCCAGCCCCCCCAGACCACCCTGCACGCAGGGACGCACTACACATCCACCTAATCATTGTCATTTCTGTACGTCTGAGCCGATGAATATCCTTCTCCTTTACTGCCCAGGTCTCACTACCATACAGCATTACACTCCTAACACATGCTGCATACAAAGACCCCTTAGCACGTAGGGAGAGGCCTCTCAATGTCAGGAGAGGCAACAGCTCCCTGAACTTCTTCCAACCACTTCTCACCCTAGCCACAGAGCCAGCTCCATCCCCACCTCCAGCACATAACATGTCTCCCAAATAACAAAACTCTTCCACACTCAAGAGATTCACCAGCAAGTTCAATCCTTTCACGCCTGACAATCTCCACCTGCTCTCCCTGACACGCCGTACACAAAATCAGCATTATCTCGCAGTCTGCCTCTGATACCACTACATCTCTTGTGCACCCACATATCACAAACACTGCATAAGATGGAATTGCTTCCCATGCCCTTGTGGCAAACTGCACATGGCCACTCTCCCTCGTCTTTGACAGTACTGCCACCAACCCTAGATATCATCACTTTTGTTTTATCTGCATTTACTCTTAAGCCCTTGTGCCCCATACCATCTCTCCACTTCCTAAACCTTTCCTCCACCTCCCTTTCGTTTTCTGCAGTCAGCACCAAATCATCAGCATACAACATATTGTTATTTTTAATGAAAGTTTGAATATCTATTCCCATGCAAAAATTTGTTAGTTCAAAGAGTGGGTTTATGGTTTGAGACTGTTTACTCTGTAATTTGTTCATAATCTAGGACAGAATATTACATTTCAGGATGAAATCATTTGAAGTGCCTGGTGGGAAAGTGTTAGTAGTACATCACAAAGGTCAGCTGTCAGCCATTGGAGCAAAGTGCACTCATTATGGTGCACCACTGGAGAAAGGGACATTGTGTGAGGGTCGTGTGAGGTGTCCTTGGCATGGTGCCTGTTTCAACGTTACTACTGGTTGGTCATTATTTCTCTTGGCATTTCAATAACTGTGATACAGTAGCTCTTGGTGACCCACACTCTGGAATTCTATGCAGGAACATCTTGTAGTTTTATCTTGTTCTATCATTTGTCATATTACTTTATTACAGAAGCACATAGTTTTATCTTGTTATATGTTATATCATTTGTCCTATTACTTTATTACAGAAGCACACACAAATGTGGGTTAATATTATTGTAACTTGAGTGTTAAGAATAAAATTATGAATGTCTGCTTGATGCATAATTTATCAGCAAAGGAGGGAGTTCATTGCATGAAATATGGGGATCAGTACGTTGTGTTTGGCAGAATCAGTGGTAGACAGTCTTCACCATGAAGTTACGAAATTAATCTTTTGCCACCAGAGTATTGCATCTTGAATACTATACCCTGTTCACTTTAAATAGATGTAAAATTGTCATCAGTCCATCTTTAAGGCTGAGCTGTAGCCAGATATTAACACTAGAATATGTTGCTTGTTATGAATAAGTTCTGTGGGAAGGATGCAGGGCCATAGTGTGGTTTTAGTCTTAGCTACAGGATATAGGGTATTAAAGAAAGAATCTCCAAGTTAAAGCAAACAAATTATAGTACAGTACAGGGCTCATAGGAAGAACAAAGATATATACTTGTGCATATTCTTGAATGAAATAGAGTATGCATTCATAGTAAGGCAGTTTGGGGCATGGTTTATTTGAGGATTGATATAAAGATTGAGAATCATTAATTTGAAGAATCATCTTTGAGAATTCCTGAATGGTACTGCAGAAGTCTATTTAATTTGTACGGGATGGAGAACCACCATTAGGCAACCAAGGTTGATGCATGCAAGAAAACATGTTGGAGCCTTTATAAACAAAATGATTCTTCCCATAGAATTCTGGTTTCGGAACCTCGCATATTTGGGGAGGGGGTGTGGGACAAGATCAGGATGATAATGATGGTGATGATTTACAGCCTGCATTTTCTTATTCAAACAGGAGATATAGAGGATTTCCCTGGTCTAGACAGTGTTCCCAAATATGACATTGAGGTATCAGGTGGTGAAGTGAAGGTCAAGGCCAGCAAGGTACTCTTGGCCACTGAGAAGCGGACCAAGCAGATGGCAAGGAGAGACCCAGAGAATTCAACGTCGTTTGTTGTCATTGGAGGAGGTGTGTTTTTCTCATGGGTCCTTTTGCACCTGTTTCATAATGCTAGTACAGTAAAACCTCACTATAACAGACTAATTGGGGCCCAAGCCATTAAAAAAAAAGTGAAATTATGATAAAAGCGACACCTGGACTTCCCCCTGCCAACCTGGACTTTTTCTGATTTATCAGACGTTTGTTTGGATAGCGACAACGGTTTTTAAACCGTTTTCACTACCGTTGCAGCACAGTACAGTACTGTATTATACATTCACAACAATAAAAAAATGGTATAATATTGGTATCTATAATAATACTGTACTGTACAGTGATAAACATGTATTTTATTTACCTTACTGTGGTGAACATAGCTGAAGTGGTCAGGCAGTCCGGACTGCTTCTGGCTTTATTGAACTTTTTCCGATATATAAGAATTTAGTTTGGTGGCTCCTCGATTCCAATAGAAGCGATTTCCGGTCTCTTGAAGTCCGTCATATCGAGGTTTTATTGTATTTATCTTTATTGTGTACAGCTAATGTGATAAAGTACTATAATTGTTTTAAAATTTTGTCTTGTTTTTATGCATGTATTTATTCATCATTCAGTCACCATCTAATCCAGTGTTGCTCAGTGAGGAGAATATTAGTACTGTACAAGGGTTTATAAGGTTATTGTCCTGTTTTGTGTAATAGGGTTTTGTCATCTCAGTATGGCTGGTTATAAGGTGAACTTGGTCAGTAAAACCTGCTTGTTACGTCACTGAATCCTGGAATTTTACCATCAGGAGCTGTTGCTCAGAGGTAATGGGAAGCTGTATTGTTAGCACACCACAGGGCAGGATGGCTCAGTGGTAGAGTGCCTGACTCGAGACCAAATGGTTGAGAGGTTGCACTCCGCCCGGGCAGCTGCCCTGCTGGGAGAGTTAGCGTTCTCCTGTCACCTAGCAGGACTATAATTATAATCTGTCAAGGTTTGGCTTGGGGAATTAATTTCCCCATATAGAAAAAAAAATAAATAAAAATCATAGCACACCAAAAATAGTGAGAACGGTATATGACATCTAGAATCAGTATGGTTGGTCATGGCATAAATATGACATCTAGAATCAGTATGGTTAGTCATGGCACAAAATTGACTATTACAGTAGAATGCACGTATATCTTAAAATTCATGAATCATAATTCACTTTATTTTATTTTCAGAATCCAGATTCATCTTTTCCCATTGTTTCAGTAAGAATTTGTTTAAATTACCCACCTTAGATTTCTTTCTTACTGCACTGCAGTAGCTTACATTGTGTAGGTGTTAATGTTATAGAACTTAGGAATGGTATAGTTTTTGTTTGTTTTTGGTTTTCACATATAGATGTTCATTTTTGTACCATATTGTAAAGTTGTAATGTTGATTATAGGCGGAGCTGGAGCTGCTTGTGTGGAGCGCCTTCGCCAAGAAGGTTTCACAGGGAGAGTTATCTTGGTCACTCAGGAGCCTCATCTTCCATATGACCGGCCTAAGCTCTCTAAAGCCATGCATTTAACACCAGACAAAATAACTCTCCGTTCCAACCAGTTTTATGAGGTGAGGATAATGCAATAAGTCTTTTCATTTAGTTCATAGCAGAAAAATGCATAGCTTCCTCATGGCTTTGTGTGCATGTTTAATGACACAGCTTAATAAGTGATGAATGAAGATTTTACGGACCATTAGTTTTGCCTAACATTATGGTAGTTGTATCCACAGAATCTGCTGTTTTTAAATGTATGAGTTGTTGCTTTAACAGAAGGTTATGTTTCAATATAAAACATTTTCTCAGTTATCAACCCAGTTTTCCATCTTTAAATTAGATGACAAAATCAGGAGGAGAACTGTACATCTCTCAGGACAAGAATCACAAGTGAAAGGAACCCCCAGGTGCATCATCATTGTGCCTGACTGGATTATGGATGATGTGTGAATGAATGTCAGGCCTTTTTAAACTGGGCATGCTGTTAGTTCTCCCACTTTTTGTACTTTGTTTTCATATTTTTTGATCCTGTCTCATCCCATCCTCTGATGGGAAAACAGCTCAAAATAATGATGTACAGCTTGTTTGATTATTATTATATTGTGTACTGTATTTTTTAGTTTTACTAGATGTACAAGTATGTGTATTCACTGATTAAAAATCATCATCATCATCATCATCATCATCATCATCATCATCCAGACCCTCTTTCCCACCCAAGGGCAGGATGAGGAGTAGCAACGTCCAGACATCCAAAATTTGCTATTCAATGGGTCACGCTTCCATTCACTCATCATTCAAGCCCTCAAAATCCTGGCTCCATCAGATAGTTCATTCATTCATTCATTCATCATCCATCATCTAATCCTGTGTTGCTCCATGAGGAGCGTAGGAGCCTGGGGCTAGACAAGTTGGTCTTGACATTGAAGATGAAAGAGACCAGTCTCACTCTTCCGTAAGTGGCATTTCACGAGCAATAAAAAATTTGACCACATTCTGTAGCTTCGCATATATCTATCTGATAGAGTTGATTTAAACGCTGTCACGTTAAAAAGGGGTGCCAAATCCCTGGTTATGCGCTTCTTCGCACAAAAGTCATCCAGCAAGCTTGGTCTCTGTTAGTCCCTTAGCCTCACCAACTTCCCTACCTCTCTTCCTCACACACTCATCCACCATAGCCCTTCACCTTCTTCTTGGCCTACCTCGCCTCCTCCCTCCTTCAGGTTTGCCCAGAGATACTTTTTTCACCACTATTGTCATCCATTCTCTCCACATGACCAAACCATCTCAGTATATTCCCTTTGATTCTGGTGTCCACAGACTTCCTTACTCTGCATCTTTCACATATCACATTATTCCATATCTTATCCACACTCTGTACTCCACATACTTTCGTCAGCTGTCCCATCTCCACTGCTCTTACTCTTGACTTTTCATTTTCATGCCACATCATAGTCTCACATCCATATGTTAAAGTTGGCAGTAACACTCCTTTATGTAAGCCTCTTGCAGCTGCAGCACTCAGGTCTTTGTTTCTTATCAAGACCTTCATAGCACCAGCTACTTTCTTTCCTAATTAAAAGTACATTTTGAAAATTTAAGTCAGATTTACACACATCTTGACCTTTGCAAAGCCCCTTGGAATAGGACTCTTGTATAATCTGAAGTGTTACTATATTGGATGTACAGTATGTTAATCACTTCGTCTTGCAGATAGAAGTGCTGGTATATAAGCAGTAATAAATTGCAGTTGATGCAAGATTTATATGTGTTTCAGGATGGGGATATTGAAATCTTTCTTGGAGTGTCAGCAGATGAAGTGAAAACTGATGAAAAACTTGTTCGTTTAAGCACAGGAGAGAATATTTCTTATGACAAGCTTTTCATTGCTACTGGAGGAAAGTAAGTAACAAAAGTGTACTTGTTTAATGTTGGTACTAGAGTACCCAGTATATTAGCCAGCTGCATATAGTGCAGGCTGGGCAGTTGTATAGACCTTACTGACTTTCTTCCTCTCTTTTTCTTACTCCCTTCTCTGTGTTGACATAAATTTTATGCTCTGTATGCCACCAGAAAATTTTTTTCAAATAAAGGAGAGCACTCAAGTAGCAGCGAGGTGAGTGAAGGCAGTAAGTAGCCCATGAAGTTTCACGTCTGTCTGACGTGAATAAAATAATTTGGAGAAAGCATGAACAAGATAAAAAAATGTCATCAGACTGACGGGTTAAGGTAGAGTGATTGTGGCTGGCTGTTTCCTATTTGACGGTTACTTACATTGGCGGACTATGCAAACCCTCTCATTGTCGTGTATTTTATTCATCTGTGAATGAGTAAACTAGCATGTTAATTATGATACGAGCTGTGGTCAGATTGAGGTACAGTCACGTTCATAAGTAGGGATACACATATGTCTGTTTTATATAATGTAGACCTACTGTTGGTGAGATATGGAACTGTTTCACATACTGCCTGGTGCATTGACCATCAGTGCCCCAACAAGTGAGGGAATTAGTTCCAGATATTACTAGCAATGGATACCATAGTACACAAATTGAGTAGATGTGTATCGTTTCTCCTGAACTCGAATGTACATTTAGAAATATAATTGTCAGCTTTAGGGAGGAACAGACATTAATACTTCCCTAGGAAGATACCGGTATATGTAGCCCCTGAGAATATAATTAGTTGCAACAGAGTGGAAAGTAGAAGTTTTATTAGTTAAGAATACAGGTTACAACAGTGGAAACTGGAATTTTTTTTTCAGTTAAGAGCACTGTACAGTACACACTGGTATTTTTTGTTGACATGTTTGTTATACACTATTGCATTATGTGTATAATTGACATTTGAGTATGCCAGTGTGAGGCTTCACTTACCAGTAATTTCAGTAAGATGCATCACTTGATGTTCTTCAATCCATCCTTGATGGGAAAAAGAAGTAATGATGGTGGTACATTTTGAACTATATTTTAAACCTGTCAGTGCTTTAATGTTTTGTGTTCATGCTGCTGCCAGTTAGCTTTATTCAGCATGGAAGGCCAGACTGTATACGTTAAATACAGCTTTCATTGACCCCGTATTAATTTTATTTACCGGTATTTATTTATTTGCTTATTTTTTTGTACACTACCTTTGGACAGTATTATTACCTTGGAAAGCATTCAGGTTGTGAAGGGGTTAATGGAAACTCTCAGTTTATCATGGGAAGTGACTTCTCCATATGAAAATTGCAAGGAGATTGCAAGAATTATGTGAAAGTTAGTGGATTCAAGGGATCAGTCTGTTCTCTTTGTGAGGGTTGTCCTAAGGATAGAATGGACTGATTGTCAAAATAACTCTAAAATGTGTTGCTGATTGAAGGAGTTACTGGATCCCCTCACAGCTCCTCTTGGCTCTGTCACCATAGTTGTTGTTTTAATCTGATAGAACTGGCCTACACAAAGCTTGAGTGCTGTCATGGTTGCATGAAATTCGATGAGCTTTAATTGTTTGTAAAGTAAAAATGATTGTCCATGGTTACTAGTAAAATTGGCCTTCCAGTCTGACTATATTTTGCCATCAACTGAGGTGCAAATTATTAAGTGTTTTTGTCAGATGAAAGTAAACTGACTGCAATGATGCATGTTGTCATAGGCCACGGAGACTGGACGTACCTGGAGTAGACTTGCCAGGTGTTTATGTGGTGCGGACCCCTGAGGATGCTAATGCTGTGGCTGCTGCTGCTGCTGGCAAGCGAGTAGTAGTGGTTGGAACTTCATTTATAGGTATGGTCATCTGTTTATTTCCTTATAGGTGGGGACACTCACCATCCACTCACTCAGTGTAGTTCTGCTCTCATGTTTCTGCCCTTTCCTCTCCTCCATCCTTCTTTCCTTCCATCCTCTTCTGTCTTTCTTTCCTTCATTCTTTCCTCGTCCTTCTGCCTGCAGGTAACTTTACACTCCCTTTTCTGTCTTTCTCTCCTTCATTCTTTCCTCTTCCTTCAGCCTGTGGGTGACTCTACACTGAGTGACAAGCCAAATTTACTATGCTGGGTGGTAACCATACAACCAAATTTTGGCACCTGGTGGTTTAGTGGGTAATTACAGAGCTCCAGTCGGATTGAAGCGGTGAAGGTTTATATCCAAGGGATGGTTGGGGTTTATTGCTCACGTAATGGCACTCAGGAATAAGTGAGGCTGGTCATTCTCATCTTCAATGTCAGGACCAACTTGCCTAGCTCCTGGCTCCTGTGCTTCTCATGGGGCAATGTAGGATTGGATGATGAATGAATGAATGATATACTTGTATGATTGTAGCGTATGCACTGTGTGAGGACAGGAGTTAAACAGAGAAAGACAGGTTTTGGGATGAGCTGGGTGAAGTAGTAGGAGAAATGCCCAGGAGTTATAAAGCGGTTGTACAGTAGTGGGCGATATGAATGGTAGAGTAGGCACTGGTCCTGTGGATGATGTAATGGGTAATAATGGAGTACCAGGAGAGAATGGTAATGGGAAGCGACTGTGGGACATATGTCAGGAAAGGAGGTTGTGCATTTGTAATTCTTATTTTAAACACAAAGATGCATACAAATATATGTAGTATAGAGGGAATGGAGATCATGTTGAAAGGAGCCTGATTGATTATGTGCTTGTAGAGAAATCGATGCTGGGTATTGTTGCTGATGTGAGAGCAGTGAGAGGAAGATGTGGAGATTTGTCAGATCGTATGATTGTGGTGCACAAGATCAAGCTGAGAGGAGTGAGGTGGACAAGGAGAGAGAGGAGCAGTCAGGGAGAGAGACTGAAAGTCGAGAAACTGAGGATCAAAGAAATGGCAGATGAATACAGGGCCAAAGTATGGGAGGAGTTAGAATCAGTGAATTGGAATGAAATGGATCTGGACAGCTTGTGAAATGTATATAGGAGGTGCCTAGTTAGGAATGCTAAAGCAGTGTGTGGTGTGGCAAGAGCAACAACAAAGAAGAAAAGTACGGCATGGTGGGATGAGGTTAAGAGAGCAGTGGAGGAGAAGAGGAAGAAGTGACAAGGAGCACATAAAGAGACTAGTGAAGAGGAAAAAGGAGTTAAATAATGATCTAGGAAGGAAAATGAATGCAAATTACACTGAAAATAGGAAGTTATTCTGGAAAGATGTGCAGAAATGTAGAAATGACAGTGGAATGAAATGTGAAAGTTTGAAGGATGTAAGTGGTAGATTATGAACCCATGAGGATGAAGTAAGGACTAGATTGAAGGAATATTTTGAAAGTCTGATGAACGGTAATGGAGGGAGCAAAGCAACTGTTACCATGATTGGTTTTGGAGGTTTGCAGAGAAGGAATGCAGTGCCAGGAAACGTGACACGTGCAGAAGTAGAGAATGCTGTGAAGCGGCTGAAAAATGGAAAAGCAGCTGGGGTTGATGAGGTGTATGAAGAGATGATTAAGTGTAGTGGAGAGAGCAGAATGAGGTGCTTGTTGGAGATACATAAGAAGGCATGGATGAATGAAACTGCCAGTAGAGTGGTAAAAGGCAGTGATAGTACTCCTGTACAAAAATAAAAGTGAGCGAAATGAGTGCAAGAATTATCATGGCATAAGTCTATTGAGTGTGGGAGGGGAGGTATATGAAAGAATTACTACAGAGAAAGTAAGAGAGAGAGAGAGATCAGAAGTCCTAGTGAGTGACGAACATGGTGGCTTCAGGAGTGACAGAGGATGTGTGGATCAAATACCTGCGGTAAGACAGATAGTTGAGAAGGGGTGTGAGGAGGACTATAAGGTGTTTAAGGCATAAATGGGTCTGGGAAAAGCATACAACAAAGTAGACAGAAGGATTGTGGAAGGTTTTGTGCATGTATAGTGTAGATGGTAAGCTGCTAGGTGCTGTCGAGTTTTTATGATGGTAGTGAGGCATGTATAAAGGTAAATGGGCATCCAAGTGATTACTGTAGTTCATGATCAGTGTGGGTGTGCGACAAGGTTGTGTCATGTCCCCATGGTTGTTCAATATACAGTATATATGGATTGGGTGGTGAGAGAAGTAAAAACACAAGTAATGGAGAGAGAGATGGTGTTGGTAATGAAAGGTGATGGATGGAATATCTCAACTTTGTTGTATGCTGATGATGCAGTGCTACTTGCAAATACCGGAATGTACTACATTATAGTATATTGTGTTTTTTATGCTAATTTTCAGGAATGGAAGCAGCTGCATATCTAGCCACTGATAACCTTGCTGCCGAGGTATCAGTCATTGGAAACACAGCTGTTCCTTTTGAGCGAAGTCTTGGCTCTGTGGTTGGAAAGCGTGTCCAGGAGTTGTTTGAAGAAAATAAAGTTAATTTCTACAATAATGTTGGTGTGACAGAAATAACAGAAGAAGATGGTAAAGTGAGTGGGGTGAGTAAAGAAATTTGTTGATAAGAAAGTACAAGTGTAGTTATGAGGTTTAGTTATAATGAGAATTATGTATGGAGAAGTACATGACAAGTGTTTGTCATCGTTTTTGAATTGGTAGGTAACAGAAATGATTAACCCACATATAAAGATGATTTTGATTGAAGTGAAGCCATAACTTGGGAGGCTTGGATCCTGAGTGGGCAGTTGTATGATTTGTTTCACTAGGCATGTTGCTTGATAGTTCTTTTGCCTTTTTTTCTATCTTGTTGCTTTCAAATCCTACCTCACTCCATCTGAAGTGGGAATGATGGTGTAAATGATGATCCGAAGTTTTGAAGCCAGTTTCATAATAAGAATGTCTGATTTTAAAATTAATTTGTAGAGAGTCTCCAAATCCAGTTTGTACAGATTGTCCCTAATGTGCAGTACAGTATGGAAGTTAGGTGCACTGAACAAAGAATCCATTTTCCCAAGAATACACTGTATTAAAGATAGGTATCTAGGATCTCTTGTAAAACCACAACATTGCATGTTGCTTCATAGCTACTGGTACTCAAAATATATATTTTGTCTATTTGCTTTTGTTCTCTTAGTTAATATAAACAGAGAGAGCTTCTGTGTACAGTACTTCTCTAGTAGATGTTCTAAAACTTAAATCTGGCTAGTGACATAAATACTGTGCATGATCAGATTTGGGTGAGTGTTGGATGGGAATTTTCAGATTTTGATTTCCAGTTTATTAGTGTCATTATACACACACTCAAGATGACCACGTACATGTTGTCAGATAACTTGTTAATACCGTTACAGTACTTTAAAAGCAGCATGCAGTATTTCTCATTTTCTCAGTGTTAAGTGCATATGTGAAGCATGAACATGTGTTGCCATATGTTGATGTATGGAGCCAGTTAATATTGCAGTAAAAAAAAAAAAAAATCATTTAGGTTTCCTGAATTAATACTGTATGTTGTTTAAGAATTCAGTGAAATTTCTTAATTTCAGGTATCCCTTGACTCTGGAGAAACTGTGGGAGCTGATATAGTGGTGCTGGGAGTAGGAGTGGTGCCTAACACTGACTTCCTTGCCTCATCCAACATTTCCCGTGATGACAGGGGCTTTGTACAAGTTAACGAGGTAACATATAGTTTGAGAGAGAAAAAAATATGACTGTGTATTTGTACTGTACTAGGGTGCTTTGTGTATTTGTACTGTACTAGGGTGCTTTGGTGCTATGGTCCTTTATCTGGCAATTAATTGTGTCCTTGAATAAAAACAAGATCATACGGGTATGTGTAGATAAGTCTGTGAGGTAGAGCCGTGATTCTGGGGACTTGAAAGGTGTGAGTCAGTGCATGGCCAGTTTCACTGATGTTGATAGTTTTCCCTTTTGTGCTTACACCTTTCTTGATGAAAAAATAATACCGTGATGGTCATGGTTATGTGTATGATTCACAGTGATGGCTATACCTGTTGTCCTTTTTGAAAACCCCAGACAGCAGGAATCCATTTACTATGAGTGGTTGAGTTGATTTTGTGATATTTTAGAGGTTGCTGAGGGAGAATCTGAAAAATTTAGTTTTACACTATAGGTATATGGCACCACATATAATTCTTTGTAAAGCATGTATATCAATCTTTTACATGTATTCTGTATGAATTGTATCAGTCCCTTACAGTATTTACATTTTATCTGTGTAGTGCCAGACACCTTAATCCCATGAAGGATTCTATTTTTATGTCTGTTCTTTGTTTCATAATACTGTAGTGTGTTTTCAACTTGGCTTCAAGCTGTTAATACTGTAGTACATAATATGAAGGATTTATAATTATTGATATTTATCCTGTTTGTTGACTGTTCTTAAAAGATGTTGCCTTCAGTTTTTTAGTGCATTTTTCAAATAAGTTTACACTGAGGTAATATTTGAATCTTCAGTTCCTGGAAACGAGCGTTCCTGGTGTGTTTTGTGGAGGAGATGTGGCGTCATTTCCACTGTTCTTGGAGGATGGGAACCAGGTCACTATTGGACATTGGCAGGTGGCAATGGGTCATGGCCGCACAGCAGCACAGAACATGCTTGGACAGTCGTCATTTCTCAATTCTGTTCCATTTTTCTGGACTGTTCTGTTTGGCAAGAGTCTTCGTTACACAGGCAAGTTTTGCACTTTAAATGTTGAGTATTTTTTTCTTTCTTAGCACCATACTATTACTATACCACTCCCTCCATTACTTCCATGGCCTTTTATTTTTCCAAGTATCATTTGGTATGGCATGAATCAAAAATTGAGAGACCAGTGGACTGAGAATATTGGAGAAATATATGTGGCATGTTCAGTGGATAGGATAAGAAATGGTCATTTGCAGAAGGTGTATAGTAAGGAGTGGTAGGTGGGGGTGCTCACCATCCACTCACTTGATGTAGTGTTGCTTTGGGTGTCTGCCATTTCCTCTCTTCCTGCCTTCCTCTTCTGACTTTCTATCCTTCATTCTTTCCTTGACCTTCTGCCTATGCGTGCCTTCACATTCCCTATTCCGTCTTTCTTTTCTTCATTCTTTCCTCTTCCTTCTGCCTATGGGTAACTCTACACAAAGTGACAAGCCAAATGGTTTCCTGTAGACCAGGAAACCATTTACTATGCAGGTTGGTAACCATATAACCTAATTATGGCACCTGGTGGTTTGTTGTGTAATTATGGCACTCCAGTTGGATTGAGCCAGTGTATGTTTTTATCCAATGGGTGGTTGGGGTTTATTGCTCACGTAATGCCACTCGGGGATGAGTGAGGCTGGTCACTCTCATCTTGAATGTCAGGACCAACTTGCCTAGTCCTGGGCTTCTACGCTTCTCATGGGGCAACGTAGGATTGGATGATGGATGGATGGATGGTAAAGTAAGGGAGTCTTTCTTAAGAGGGTAGACTCATGTGTGCTTATTTGGTAATAATGTGGAGAGATTGAACATCCAAGTGGTGAAATGGGTATATGTGAACGAAATTGAAGGTGGGAAGAGGTTTGGCAGCCCATGATTAAGTTGGACAGGTAGGGTAATTGAATGTGTGAGAAAGCAAGGTACAGTATTGAAGTTGATATTGTGGAGTTAATGGAAAATAGATTTGGTTGGAGGAAGTTTGTAATGAGAAGTAAGGGTTTGGCATCCTCCTTTCAACTTGAAAGTTAGTGGAATGATTAACTGCCAGAAGTTTATGAAGTTCATCTCCATTTAAAAAAAAAAAAAAAAAAAAAAAAAAATGGTTTGGCTTTTGAGGAAGAGCCATGGAATAAAGATTCTTGGGTATTGAGTGATGTATGAATGATAGTTTTGTCCATTTGCTTTTATACTTTCTTTTTAATTGTTTCTGGATGCTATATCACCCCATCTTTCGGTGGAGGAAAGTCATGATGATGATGATGATGATGATGATCATCATCATCATCATCATCTAATCCTGCGTTGCCCCATTATGAGCATAGGATCCCGGGGCTAGGCAAGTTGTTCCTGAGACTGAAGATGGGAGTGACCAGCCTCACTCATCCCTGAGTGGCATTACATGAGCAGTAAACCCCAACCACCCCTTGGATATAAACCTGCATGGGCTCAATCCGATTGGAGTGCCCTAAGTACCCACTAAACCACCAGGCACCATAATTTGGTTATATGGTTACCACCCAGCATAGTAAATAGCTTCCTTGTGTACAGGAAACCATTTGGCTTTTCACTCAGTATAGAGGCACTAATAGGCAGAAGGAAGAGGAAAGAATGAAGGAAAAACTGACAGAAGAGGGAGTGTAGAGTCACCTGTGTAGGCATAAGGAGGAGGAAAGAATGAAGGAAAGAAAGACAAGAGGACGGAAGGAAGAAAGGAAAGGGCAGTCACCCGAGAGCAGCACTACATCGAGTGAGTGGATGGCGAGTGCCTCCCACCTTCCACCATAATAATCCATCCATCCATCCATCATCCAATCCTATGTCGCCCCATGAGGAATGTAGGAGCCCGAGACTAGGCAAGTTGGTCCTGACGTTTAAGATGAGTGACCAGCCTCACTCATCTCTGAGTGGCATTATGTGAACAAGAAACCTCAATCATCCCTTGGATATAAACCTACACAGTCTCAATCCAATTGGAATGCCATAATTACCCACTAAACCACCAGGTGCCATAATTGGTTATGTGTTTACCACTCAGCATAGTAAATGGTTTCCTGGTGTACAGGAAACTGTTTGGCTTGCCATTCAGTGTAGAGTCACTCATAGGCATATGGAAGAGGAAAGAATGAAGGAATGAAAGAAAGAGGAGGGAGTGCAAAGTCATACATAGGCCAAAGGGAGAGGAAAGAATGAAGGAAAGAAGCAAGGACGAAAGGATGGGGCTGTCACCCGAGAGCAGCACTGCATTGAGTGAGTGGACGATGAGCGCCCCCACTTACCTCAATAATAATAATGATAATAATCCATCCATCCTATATGATGATAATAAATAATAATAATAATAATAATGACACTTGGTTTAGTGAGTAATTAAGGTAATCCAATTGAATTGAGCCAGTGCAGATTTATATCTATGGGATGGTTTGGGTTTGTTGCTCACATAATGCCACTCAGGGATAAGTGAGGCTGGTCTCTCTCATGTTAAATATCAGGACCAACTTACCTAGTCCCGGGCTCCTACGTTCCTCAAGGGGCCACGTAGGATTGGATGATGGATGGATGGATGGATAATCATCATCATCATCATCATCCATTCCTCCTTTCCCACCCAAGGGCAGTTTGAAGAGTAGCAGCATCCAGACAGCCTAAGTTTGTCCAATCCAATAGGCCATGCTTTCATTCACTCATCATTCAAGTCCCTGGAACCCTGGCTCTATCTGATATGCCAGAAACTTTCACCACATTCTGTAGGTTCACATAAATGTATCTGATTGTCATTCCGGATGCTGCCATGTAAAAAGGGGCACTAAATCCGTGATCATGCACTTCTTCTTACAACACTCATCCAGCCAGCTCGATCTCTTGTCCGTTCCATAGCCTCACTGACTTCCATACCTCTCTTCCTCACACATTCATCCACCATATTCCTCCACCTTCTCCTTGCCCTATCTTGCCTCCTCCCTTCTTCAAGTTTGCTCATGTATATATCTTTCACCACTCATTGTTATCCATGCTCTCCACATGACCGTACCATCTCAATACACACTCTTCAGTTCTGGTGTCCACAGACTTCCTCACTCCACATCTTTTACGAATCACATTATCTTGTATCCTATCCACTCTCTGTACTCCACATACATTCCTTAGCAGTCCCATCTCCACTGCTCTCACCCCTGACTTTTCATTTTCATGCCACACCATTGTCTCACATGCATATTTTAATGTTGGCACTAACATTCCTTCATGTAAGCCTTGCGCAGCTGCAACACTCAAGCCTCTGTTTCTCATCAAGGCCTTCTTAGCACCAGCTACTTTCCTTCCTTGTGTCACTTTACTTTTCACTTCTTTGCATATTTTCCTCTTGTTTCTATCACTGTACCCAGTGTTAGATCAGAAATTTGAAAATATTGATCTGATAGGAAATATTACTTTTTTTTTTTTTTCAATTTAACTGCCAAAATAGGCAGTTGAAATATGAGGTTTCAGGCTTTAGAGATTCTGCTGTACATATTAGCCAATTTACAGTACACACACCACTTTCCTTAACTGCCTTATTTGTATCGGTTCACCGTTGATTATGATAACCCATTCTGTTTCTGGTCAGTGCTTCCTTATTACCATATTAATTCAGACTTTGTCACAATTTCTATTAGGTTGTTGAATGTATGATACGCTAATTGGTGGAGACATAGTGAGCATGTCCTCCATACATTAGTGCCAGGGTGGAAGTGTGATATTGGTGTCCACTTTAGGAAAGGATTTAGACACCCATGTTACCCTGATAATTTTCTTTTATCTTTTTCAGGTTATGGAATGTATGATGATGTGATAATTGGCGGAGACCTAGCAACCTTGTCCTTCATAGCATACTACTGCCGAGGTGATAAGGTAGTAGCAGTGGCCAGTTTAGGGAAGGATCCAGCTGCAGCTAATTATGCCGAGAAGCTGCAGCAGCACCAGTTCCTCACTAAAGAAGAAGTCACAGCAGATACTGATGTGGTAATGAAGGTGTCTTGTTAAAATTATGTCCAAGTACAGTAGTAAGTCCTCGTTATAATTTTTGTGTGTGTGCAACTTTTTTTTTGTATACAGTAATCCCTCTAATATCCGAACGCCCAATATCCGAACATCCCCACTAACCGGACATAATCCTCCTGGGATCCAATATTCCCAAAATGGGCCAAAAACTGCAAAAAATTCGAAAAAAATCTGACTTTTTTCCCTCCCATAATTTGAAATTCCCGCCTGGCGCCAAACAGCTGTTACACCATGGTCCCTTCACCCCTTCCTTCCTCCCCCTCCCCCCTCCCCTGTCAGGTTGCCATTTGGTATTTTTCATTACCAAGTGTGGGCCAATTTGGTAATGAAAAATTCGTTTGGTAATGCATTAGAATAATGCATTACCAAATGGATTTTTCACATGTATGAGGATACACAGGATGGAGATGGTGGATTGTTTGCTCTCTCTGATTAATCTGCTACCCTACATAGTGTGAAAATAATCAACATGGTGTTAGTTATAAGGAGAGTGATTACATGTATTTCCACTTGTATATATAATTAGTGAAGAATATATGCTAGCTTTACGAATTTGGTAATGAAAAGTTATATTTGACAATGAAAGTTGAGGAGATTGGTAATGTGGCTGTTGCGATCTGGCAACTCTGTTACCCCACCAACATCAACAGTCACAGCTTAACTCCGATGGAGAGCAGATACTCATAACAGTGCAACCCACAGGTGCTTGTTTTTTGTGAATAAACAGTGAATAAACTGCAATACCTTGCCACTAGAACACACAGGAATTTACAGTGTTGTGCAGTGTTAAGAAATTAGAATTTAGAGTGCAGAGGATTAACTGTGGACTGCAAACTGGCGGTTCAAACCAGTCCAAGACCAAGGGACTTGTAAGTACCCAGAATGTTTAATATTGTATAAACTCACCTCTAAAACCTCATTTTATGGTTCTTTTGCATTTATTTCAGTCTTTTATGTCCCTTATTGGTGTGATTTGGGTCTTAAATAGGTGCTATGCATGTCCAGAGGGAGTTGTATAGGTGTTTTTCAGAGTTAGGGTCCGTAAGTACTAGTCCATAAGCTGGGGCCCAATATCCGGACAGGACCACTATCCGGACCTGCCTATGGCTCTATTGATCCGGATATTGGAGGGGTTACTGTACTATGTCCATAGTAAACTAGAGAAAAATTCCCTGCCCAAGCTTAATTTCTACATCTCAAGTTGATTTGCCAGTTTCCTTTGATTTACAGTACCATTTATTTATATACAAAGTTGGTAATTGAGGACACATCCCTTCCTTATAACGAGAACTTTCTGTGCTGGGATTTAATTAGTAGTGTTGCAACATTTCATGTAGAAATGATTTGTCATTTGTTCAACATTGTGCTGAATCAAAGCAAAATGTAAACTATATCAAATGAATCTTTGTATCCATAAATAACATACCTTTTTAGACAGATTACAGAAGTGTGGGAAGTGTGGCAGATTTCACAAAATAATATTCTTCATGTGGGACCAGTAACTGTTGTATCTGTAGATATTTAGTATTTATTTCAGGCCTGCCATGTACAGTCCTTCAAGGGGAATTCCAGGAAGGGAGCAATGCATCAGTAAGATAGATACAGTAGCTACATTAGTTATTTTAGATAACCCCCCTCCCCCCTGTTTATTTTTTTTTCCCTTATTACTTCCAAATGATTTTGTTCAGTTCAGGAAGCACTTCTTTATGTGAAGGGGTTATTGATAACTATCACTAACTTCTGCATAAGGAAAAGTCTCTGCTAAGGTGAAGAAAATCTTTGGGAGATAAGAGGAAAGGCGTAAAAAAAAAAAAAAAAAAAAAAAGCATTATCAGATTGAAGTGGCTACTTATATAAGCTGTTTACCAAGTAAATTGCACAGTGGTAATTTGTAGGGTACACTGGTAATAGATCTTCATTTGCACTCAGTACGTGACAAAAACTTAGAAGTTGGAGTGTTGGAAATTATTCGGTTGAACAAGGTCTTTCATTTAATGAACATAAAATTTTTGTCAAAAAGTAACTAGTTTTACTTAATAGTAATTAATGCTATTATTTATTATTATTATTATTATTATCCATCCATCCATCCATCATCCAGTCCTATGTCTCCCCATGGGAACGTAGGAACCTGGGGCTAGGTGAGTTAGTCATGACATTTAAGATGAGAGTTACTAGCCTTACTCATCCTTGAGTGGCATATTGTGAACAATAAACCCCAACCATCTCTTGGATATAAACCTGCACCAGCTCAATCCGATTGGAGAGTTATAATTACGCACTGAACCACGAGGCGCCATAATGTGGTTATATGGTTACCACCTAGCGTAGTAAATGGTTTCCTGGTGTATAGGAAACCGTTTGGCTTGTCTCTCAGTGTAGTCACCCATAGGCAGAAGGAAGAGGAAAGTATGAAGGAAAGAAAGAAGAGGGAGTGTAAAGTCACCCATAGGCAGAAGGAAAAGGAAAGATTACCGTATTTTACACCATATAAGGTGCACCGGCATATAATGTGCATCCATGGTTTGGCAGATAATGTAAAGAAAAAAAAATTACTGAGGTTTAGAACAAAGCCAAGGAGCTTAGGACCTACTTGGAGCCTGAGCTGAAACCTTCTTCCCCAACAAGCATGGCCTAGGATATGCTAATCAAGGCTAGTCTGCACCAGTAGCTTAGGTTGACATTATTTTTATTGTAGTCTATGATGAAAAATAAAACAATAAAACTCCACCATGGTCCAAGGCAAGAGAAGCCTATAGCTTTATTTTGGTTCGTCAGCTGACACTACTGTTGACCACTGTCGAGAAGCTCAGACTGTATCTGACAGGGTGGGTGATTGTGTTCTTTCATACATCACAGCAAATTATCATACTTTCTTAAAAAATAATTTTTACCACCAAAAGGCACAAGAAAATATCCGAAAATGATACTTTATTCAACAATGAGAAGAGAATGAAAAGGTTGCAGGTCTGTGATACTGAAACAATATAAAGAAACAATCATGGTATGGCCATCATGTGAAGTTTCTGATAATACCGTAGTGTAGGCTAGGCTTAATGTTAGATCCAGTCTAATCAGTTACTTGCTAGGCTCATACTTGATTTTTTCAGTAATACAATGTTTTCATATATAAACAGATATATTGCATATGTATTTTTTGTGGCTTTGGATCGTATATATAGTTATACCTGAGTATTCTAGGGGCCACTATGGTGAACAGGAGAGTGTAGGTACTAGGTAACGCAACTCATAGGCCTAAGCCGAACCTGACCTTCGTGGTATGATGCACAGTGTTATTTTTTAACCTTTTTTCCTAGAAGAAAAGTGCGCAATATATGGCGAAAAATATGGTTACTATTATTATTATTATTATTATTATTGCTACTCCTCACCCTGCCCTTGGGTGGGAAAGGAGGTCTGGATGATGATGATGATCATGATGATGATCATGATGATGATGATTATTATTATTATGTAGGTGGGGGTGCTCACGTGCACTCACTCGATGTAGTGCTGCTCTTGGATGACTGCCCATTCCTCTCTTCCTTCCTTCTTTCCATCCCTCCTCTTCTGTGTTTCTTTCCTTCATTTTTTCCTCATCCTCCTGTCTACGGGTGATTCTGCACTGAGTGACAAGCCAGATGGTTTCCTGTACGCCAGGAAACCATTTATAATGCTGGGTGGCTAACTGGTAACCATATTACTGTACCAACTTATGGCACCTGGTGGTTTAGTGGGTAATTAAGGCACTCCAACTGGATTGAGCCTGTGTAAATATATACCTAAGGGATGTTTGGGTTTAGTGCTCATGTAATGCCACTCAGAGATGAGTGAGGCTGGTCACTCTCATCTTCAATGTCAGGAACATCTTGCCTAACCTTGAGCTCATATGTTCCTCATGGGACAACACAGGATCAGATGATGTATGTATAATGTATGCATTATTATGTAATTCAGACCTCAGTCCCATATTTTTAACAGGTGATAAATATGGGTTTAACCAGGTAGTTTGATGACAGAAGCCTCATGTTGAGGACAATGCTTTTTTTTTTTTTTTTTTAAATATGTATTAAAGTACTTTGCTGTACTTGACTGCACTATAATGAGATTATGGTTCAGTAATATTAGACAGTTTAAGCATTCATATTATAACTTTCCATTCCATAGCTATTTACATAACCAGTACTTCCCTTTTGAATACACCAATACAATAAGTAGGATTTTTTTTATTCTGAAAATGTTCTCTTATGCCCTTCTTCCCATCATTTTATGGTAAGCCATATTATACACCAAAGCTTAGTGTTTATTTGGATGAAAAAGCTATTCCCAAGTTTGTTTGACTTTTCTCCTCAATAAGGACATTTCACAAAACTGAGTGTTCGTTCACCATTTATTTATTTATTTTTAAATAACAACTTTTGTTTATCTTTATTACCTTTTGAGGAGCATCAGCCACTTGGAGATCCCAGTCTAAAGACACTTGTCATGAATGACAAATATAAAGGATATAAAGGACTGAGGACCTACTGTACACTAAAAGGTATATGTTCTTGATTTGGATATTTTTGGCTATGTCATTGTTCAAGTAACAATGCAAAATTTGTTGAGATATCTGGAAATAAAAAGTAAATTGTGTAGTGCTGTTGGATGTTAGAAATTGCGATAAAATGGTACAGTACATAATAGAAAGTGTTTGGAAGTGAAATGTCATCTTTAATGATAATTTTACTCTCATTATATACCGTATTTGTTTTGTGGATGTCCAATGATATTATTGTGGTTTTCAGAGTTTCTGAAATGTCATGCATGTTGAATGTTCTATTTCTTTATAGTTGCAGAAACATAGATTAAAGGTATGGTAATTTTACATTCAGTACAGCATCAATTATTGTACTTTCTGTTAGACTTGAAGAAATTTAATTTTATTTTTTGGAGTTCAGTTGCACTGAAGAATCTCTTGAATGTGCCTTTTTATGTTTACAGAGGCAAACAGTTAACAGTTATGCTCTTCTGAACCCTTTCAGTCCAGTGACATTAAATATTAGTCTTGCTGCTAGGGTTTAAAAATTCCCTCAATTAGAGAAGGGGTTAGTGAAGGCTATTTCTAACCCTTCCAGTTAAGTAGGTCTCCTCTGAGCCAATAAAAATAATCTTATGCAAAAATGTATTATAGGACCAGATTGAAGGGGTTACTCTGCAGGGATATACAGTACTCCTCAGATGTGAAGCAGCCAGTGCAGTTCTAGGTTAGTCAAAATAAAGTAGTGTTTGTGCCTTACAGTTTAGTTACCTATATTTTATACACAAGATTCATATAGTTTTCTTGGAAATGTGTTCTTAAAAGAAAGTAGTACATGTGCCTTATAGTTTGCTTACATATATTTTCTATGTGACATAATTTTCGTAGTAATAAATTTGTAGTTTGTTGTACACCAGTTTCATTTATTATTAATTATTTAGTACAGGTACCTTTTCCTTTCATCGTGAAGCTCTGCAGTCGAGACAGATCAAGGTTGAAATACTGTAGGACTGTCTGTGTGTGGTTATGTATAGTATCATCATTTTGTACTGGACCAGTCTTCATCCAGTCCTTATAAATATGTTCCTCTAAGTCATCATCATCATTGTTGCCATAGTCATTATTGTTGTCATTATCATTATTATCTTTACTTTTTTCCCACCTAAGGATGGAGTTGGGTAGGATCCAGAAACAAGGAAACAAAGTACAGAAATAGAAGATCCACTCTATCTATCTATCTATAGCCCGACGCCCTAATCCCACAAAGGGTGAGAGCAGTGGAAATGAGTTACTTGAGAGGAGCATGTGGAGTGACATGGAGGGACAGGTTGACGAATGAAGAAGTGAAGGAACGTTGTGGGGTAGATGTGGATGTGGTTGAAAAGATTAGGAGAAATACACTGAGGTGGTTTGGACATGTGGAGAGGATGGAGAATGAAAGACTGACTAAGAGGGTGTATGTAGGTGAGGTGGAGGGAGGGAGAGGGAGGGGTAGACCGAGGATGAGGTGGAGGGATGGAGTTGAGAGGTATATGAGGGAGGGGGGGGTGAGTTGGGGGGAGGGGAGTCAAATGGTGGGTGACAGAGTGACTTGGAGGCGTTTTGTCTGCGGCCAAGATCCACTCACATACAGTAATATTGTAATCAGTGAAATTTGTCAAGACAATCACTCACCTCATTCATACCCCTAGAGTCCTGGCTTTCCTGTAACAAATACATTGAACATCATGTAGTTTCATTATTATTATTATAATTTTTGTTGTTATTAATTTTTTTTAGTACATTTCATATGCTTAGATGTATGGTTGTTTTATGTAAGTTCTCATTCCCCCCTCCCCTTTTCATATCCAGCTCTAGGAAAAGACTACACTGAGGCTCAGCAGTTGTTCTACATATCACACAGTTTACATGTCACTGCTTTGGCACTAATATCCACTTTCCTTGCTGAACAGATGCTAGGGCAGCCACCATCAGGACTGGTGTAGTGCTTTTAAAGAGGGTTTAAGTCACATGTCATTGAGAGTTTTGTGGAGACCAGTAGCTCAGAGCATTTTCAACAATTCGGAATAATTATTTTACCTTTCCTTGTTTTGTTTCCTTTCATGCTAAAAAACTACAGTATACACTTTATCCTTCCAGTGTTCCGGTACTTGCCTCCTCACCTGACTAGTATCGTCTTTTTGCAATCTGTGAATTATCAACCTCCTTTCCACTTTACTTCAGCATTGCTGGCCTGATTTCCTTTCACTGCTTTTGATTTATATTTTTATCAGCTTTTGTATTGAAGATACACAGTTCTCACTGACTAACATTGGCAGTTAAATACAGAAATTTGTCAGTAAATAGGTGGCCCAGCCAGTTGTGGCTCATAAAAGGTCAAGTCCAGGGTACGATAAAGGTTTACTCGATTTCCTGCTTATACTAAATGTCGGGACCAACTGCCTAGCCCCAGGCTCCTACGCTCCTCATGGGGCAATGTAGGATTGGATGATGGATGGACTACTTAAGGAAGTATGACAGGCCCTATGCCTTTAATGTGTGGACATTATAGCCTTGTCCCAAGCTCCTGTGCTTCATATTGGTCAGTACTGGATTGGACTGGTATGTGAACAGAAATGTCTTCTGTTTATTGATTTTTTAGGGGAATGGAAAAATTTCTCACATTACTCAGTGTATGGAACTTGTTGTAGCTTAATATCTCCAAAACATCCCCACAGTAGTGTTCTATATCGATTAGTGTAGGTTCAGTGATCGTGTCCCTCCATTTCTGAGCCTGGTGCCATGTTTCCCTTTTTGTTCCAAAGCTGCCGCTGTTGCCATGTAGATGCTCATTCAGGTAGGCTTTCCATGATGGTGGGAGAGAATTGCTTGTGTCAGACACGAACCCCCACAGTTTAGTTGCTGTGCCTGTTTAAAAGGCTGGTATAGGAATTGCAGCATAGAGGTAGACATTGGGTTGAGGGTGAAGGGCTGAAAGTGGAGAAACTAGATGGAAAGGATTAATGAAAAGTTTACTGTAGAGGACTAATTGCGGAGAGGAAATGAAAGTAGTTTGGCAAAACTTTGCCAAAGACATTATGCTGGAGACATTTTGCTGAGTTTAAAGCACTGAAAACAAAAATTGCAAAATGAAAGAAAGGTTTAGGGAACAGTTTGAGAGAGGAAATGGAAGTGAAAGGATCATTGCAAATATTTTAATATGTGGTGCTTGCATGGGGATGTGCAGTATAAGATAGAAAAAGTGTAGCTGAAGAGATACTCAGCAGAGTGGGTTGGTTAGACAAGCAATAGGGAAGCAGGGGAAGCAAAAAGAGTAGAGAAACAGAAGAGGGAGGTGAAGCATGGAAAATGGTAAGGGAAAACTGAGTGGATTCTGATATATGAGAAACAGTTGAGCTGTATGTGGAGGAATAAGATGTACTTTTTCTGGAAGGAAGGGATAACACTTGATGGCTGCATTTGAAGGAAGGAAAGTGAGAGTGGAAAGAAAGATCATAAAACAAGAAGAATTATTGGCAGGAATGGGGTGTAATACTAAACTGATCATGGAAAGTATGTTTAGAATGAACATCAATGCATGAAGGCTGGATGGAAGACCTTTAATAGTACTGGTCATTGTTGTTTTCATCCTGAATTCTTTTTCCCACTTGAGATTGATGAGGAGGGGTAGATTGAGATGGTTTGAGCTTGTTGAAGGGGAGGATTACAGTTGGGTGCAGAAAGTGAGAAGTGTTAACGTCTGGGGTAGGACTGCAAGAAGCTGACCAAATTAGACCTGGGACAAGGTCATAATGTGACCTAAGGGATAAGGGACTAAATAGGAAGGCTGCAAGAGCGCGAGCTCCGTGGAGAGCTGCCATTAGGTGACTGAGGCTGACATGCAAGCATGCTGGATCCTTTATAAATTATATGATGTGAAGTGATCCATATTGATAGGATGAGGTAGGAAAAAAATAAGAGAGGTAACTAATAAAAAAAAAATGAGAAAGCAGACCCATGAAGATCTGCTTGCCAGTGGAGTAGGGAGTGTCTGGTAGAGTGGTGATTAAGGTAATAACAGTTACTTGGGTCATTTCCAGGAATCGTATTTGGGTGAACGGTTCTAGCCAGGATTTACAGTGGAACGTGCCAGGCAGGTTTTATATTAGGGTGGACAGTGCCAGCCAGTTAGCGATACAACTGATATTTGGTGTGGTCACCAAGGAGTATGGAGGGGTGCAATTAGGCAGTAAATTATGCCACCCCCCCCTTTGACTCCACCAGCTTCACTGCTGTATACCGCTTGATACAAAAAAGTAGAGACTGACTTTAAAAGGTAACCGGATTTGACAGGTTTTATCCAGTTCTGATGAAACTTGGTGGAAGTGTTAAGGCTTAGAAAAGGAAGCAATGATTCAATTTGAAGAACAGTAGGTCAGAGGCATAGGTCACAGGGCAAGGTCAGTACAAACACTTTTGATCTAGTTTGAGCTAAACTTGTGGAAGGGTTGAATGTCAGACAAGTATGAAGTGATTAGATTTTTTAGCACACGGCCATGTTGCAGGCAAGGGCGACTTACAGTAGTTTGGATCTGATACGGACCAGACTGTGGAAGGACTGGGGGTCAGTCAGGGACTGAGTTATTTGTTTTTGAGAACAGTCGGTCATAGGTGAAGGTGGTACAGTGTTTTAATGTCAAACATGAAAGGTATCCAGTAGGTATTGCACTGCAGGCACACCAGCATACGGGGTTACTGTTTTCCATAGGCCTACTTCCTGACCACCCAATCTTGACTGTGAAATCTCATGCAGTATGGTGTACTGGCAAAAGTGAGGGTATTTGTGTGGCCCGATAGTGGGCAAGTAAATGAGAATGGGTAGACGGGTGCTGTAGATTGCATGTTTGTCTAAAAGGAGGGGACATAAAGGCAGATAGAACGGTGCTCAGTTAATATCGATAGTGAGGGGAGTGATGCAATATTGCAGTCTAACTTTGCAGTTACTGTAACACTGTCCTCTTTGTAGAATCATTTCACTCCGAGTAGTGACGAAGTGAAAAATCAGCATAATACTGTAGGTAGTGTTAGGAAACAAGTGAAAAAAGAAAAATACTATGAAGAAACAAGCGTTAATAACACAGTCAATACTTTACCCCAGGGGTCGTTGCAAAAATCTTCGTATCTGACTGACATGAATCTCTCAGGAAACTTGGCTTGAAAGATCTTTGCAAACTCCAGGTCCTGTTGGGACAACGCAGAATTGTTGTAAAGGAATGAGATTCAGCACACACGCGCGCACCCCCTTCCCCCCCACCCACCCACCCCTCCACCACACACATCCACATACCCACGTACTGTACATCCTAACATTCCCATAGTACCCCCCTCCACCACTACCACCACCACACACGCAACGGTATAGCGCGAGTTACCGAAGATGATACCTTTCTGTTTCATAGGATTGACAGCAGCAATAATAATAATAATAATAATAATGATGATGATGATGATAATCTGACTATGCAGAAATGATGACCACCTCCAGGCAACCCCAGCGAGCCAATTTAAGCTCGCCTCTGAGTCTTTAGTCACTTTTCTCTGTCCTAGTTTTGATGGGGGATAGGGAAGAATAAAATAAGGCAATTATTGTATACTTGTGTTAATTAAAGACAAAGTAGAAAGAAAAAGAAAATGAAAAAAAGTGAGAGTTCAGACCCCCAGCAGTGCCACAGAGAATGTGAACAGCTCGCCGATGACCCTAAGCGAGACTATGAAGGGGATGGACAGCTCAGTTACCCTGAACAGCGCCATGAAAGGGATGAACAGCTGGTCCACAACCCCTGAAAACCGCCAGTTAGGCTCTCGAGCGGGTTCTTGACGGTTAGCCGTGCGCTAAATGGGAAGGTGGTCAACAGCCAGCCATCGTTCTCCACCGGGCCCATGCTGAGCCAGGTACTGACCCCCCCGGTGTAGTGGACCACCTGTGTACTGTCAGAAATACTAGCGCCTTCGCCCTTTACTTCAGTCTGTGAATGGGTTGGGTGCAGGCGAAGAGGGCGGTGGCTGATTTGGAAGTATGAGATCTTTTTCTCCTACGCCATCCCTTTCTGTCGCAACCTGAACGGGACAGAGGTGAAGTGGACGGCGATTGATTTTGAAAGGGTGGGATCCCATTCTCCTACGCCATTCCTTTGTCGAAACCTGTTACTTTGGTATCAGCAGAAAGGGAATGATTGCGAGAGAAAAGGTCGCCCCTTTTTCCCTTTTCTCCCATACCCTTTCCTTCTCTGTCGCAATGTGTCCCTTTGGTATCATCAGAAAGGGATGGATTGCGAGAGAAAAAAAGAGGTATATGCAGTATGTTTAATTTACAATAAAGCCGAATTAGAGGGGGTCTTTTCTATGTTGGGATACTAGTTTGTATACCGATGAAGTTTAGTGTTCGTATGTTGTCACAGTATCCCTACAGACCACGAAACAAAGTATCCTAGCGATTTACGGGTTGGTTAATAATTTTCCTAACCACTTTACAATAATGAGCTGCTCGTATTTGCATATTTTACGCATGCTAGTCTCCAGACGATTTGTTGAAGCTTGGGAGAGACTTTTCGAACTGTAGAGGTTATGATAGAATTTACATCAGGGAGACTTCTCAAACTAGAGAGGGTAGATACAGCTTTCATTGTCTTGGGAGAGACTTTTTGAACTGGAGAGGTTAGATGTGACCGTCGTATACTCCATCATTACTAACATTCTTTCTTAAGCTGAATATAATCGTCTAAAGATGGAAAGTGAATTAGAAAAAAAATGCTATCGATCTGCTAGTGTGGGTGTGGGTGTGGGTGTGGCAGTGTGAGAAGGAAATGAAAAAACGATGCAAGGTAGACTATTGATATGGATGTGGGCTTGTACAATATGGCGATGATGATGATGATAAATATGATCAACCCTGTATAATCTATCACTTCATTCCACCGACAGCAACATCCCCGCTGCTTATGTATTCTCCAGCTAACTGCCTCTGACAAGATTTTGGATTGCAGGACAGCTTCAGCCTGCAGTCCACTGGGTTCACGATTCAGATGAACCTGGAACTCGAGTGAGGTTGGGAGGACATAAGTGAGGACAACCACAATTCCCCCCCCCCTTTTTTTTTCCCCGTTTGGGCACGCCTTCACGTGGTGGCACCGATATAACAGAGCGGCTGGACTGATTATAAAAACGTTCCTCAGTTCCCCCCCACCCATCCGCCAAAATGTGGACACTGAATTCTGTAATCCTTCTTTATTTATCTTTTATAGGAAGATCTAATTGCTTAATTTACCTACAGAGTGCCTGTACAGGTCTGTAATCCCTCTTTATTTTTTTTTTACATATATACTGTACTAGCTTTATTTATCTACAGGGTAGCCTACGTTGATACCAAATTATCTTTCATTGGAAGATCTAATTGCTTTTTTTAAACTCAGCATACATAGACACCAAAGTCTGTAATCCCTTTTTATTTACCTTTTACAGGGAAATTTTATCACTTTATTTACCTACAGGATACGTGAATACCAAATAACGCAGTAGCTCTGGACCGTTTAGCCTACTGTAGAGATGCCATGAATGAGAGGCAGGATGCTTAAAAGTCACCTAGGAGATACAAGTTATATATCTTTAGTACTTATCACTTACATGTAGATCTGACAACTTCATTTTACCTGCAGGGTACGCGGACACCAAAGCCTATAATCTCAAGGATATGTGGAGTTCTAAGACTGAGACTGAGGATGCTCGAAGGTCACGTCCAAGATTCAAGTTTATCTCTAGTATTAATCTCTTATATGTTGATCTGATAACTTCATTTTACCTGCAGGATACGTGGACACCAAATCTTGTAATTCCTCTGGGCCATGTGGAGTTCCATTTGTGAGACGAAGGATGCTCGAGGATCACGCACGAGATGCAACACCTTGAGAGGCAGGTGAGGATCTGGCAGCATCTCTTCCACCCACCCAAGCCTCATTCTTATCACCTTTAACAGTGCAGCACAGTTTTATTTGTATAATAATGATAATAATAATAATAATAATAATAAAATTGATGTTCAGTTTCTTCCTGTGCATTTAGAGAAAACATGGAAGCTGCATACCAAATCCTGCGACATGCATGGCGATTTGAGAGTACAAAATAGTAGTAGTAGTGATACCATTACTACAACTACAACTGCTACCCACTAGTAGTAGTAGTTGTTGCTGCTGTTGTAATTAGCGGATGGGAGCCCATTCTACAATGTATACTAAGATATCAAAATGATATCTGCCCTCCTTTCCTATTCTGTATATCCTTTATAAGTTGCGGAGGGGGGCTGACTCCCCTTAAAATATATATATATATTTTTTCTGGAAGAAATTATCAAGGAACCAAACGAATCGATCTGAGAAATTTCGTTGAAATACATATGCTCACTTTCACCTGTTTCTGATCGTTTTTATTTTTGGGTTGGTTGACCCCCTCAGGAATCACGGGGGGGGGGGGCACGCTCCCTGAATATTAAGTTATGGATGAGAGACCATCGTACAACATTTACTAAGATATCAAAACCATATCCACCCACCTTTCACTGGATCTGATGATTTTTGATTTGGTAAGTGGTACTGACCTTCTCCCTAAAAACCATGGTTGGTAAATTGTATACAGTATAGTGGACGACCATCGGAGTAACCAGACTAACTCACTTGGGAATTTTCATTCAAATACCAAATAGCCTAGGAGGAGTTATGCCACAGACACACAGACAGGCTGAATCTTGCACTACGGTATAGGGCGAGTAGCAAAAAAAGGTGCCATCCGGCTTCACAGAATTGATAATAATAATAATAATAATAATAATAATAATAATAATAATAATAATAACAGTATGTTCCCTTTACCTTCATCACTCGAATCGGTCTCTCCAAGCACGCCTCTCTAAAACATGTCAGAGTCCTGTTCTTGTGGCACTTTGTTCTCAGATATTGGTCCCGAATTCTGATCCACCTCCGGGTTAGCCATTTGAACCAGTCCACCTCGGGATCGCAGTGGTAGAGTCGTCTGAGGAGGACACGACTCGCCTCTCCCGTCGTTTTTATTTTATTTGATCTGCGTGTGTAAAACCGTCAGTGTGTTATAGTCTTTTCGCCTTAACTTGGTCCAAATTTTCGTCCTTTCGCAACCTGTTTCACTTTGATCAGTAGTGGCATTAGTAGTAGTAATAGCCCCAGGTTCATCTGAAATGTGAACCTGGTGGACTGCAGGTTTTAGTTGCCCTTCGCCCACAGTCCACCATCCTCCTTGCGGGGGATAGGGATGAAGTTGGCGGATGTTTGTATAACCAGGCATTTGAGCTGCCTTTTTTTTTTTTTTTTTTTTCGATGCTACTACATGAAGGCGTCCCTCTCCTGCACCACCCAGCTCAGTGACAGAAAAAGACAGTGCTACGGCTCTGCATCCATTTCATTGCACTTTTTCGTGACTAGCTTCATATTTCTAGTGTTAATCTTTGTGCAGCAGATCAAGATTCAAGACGGAGAGACGATTATTTAAAACTGAGTTAATGTGACAAGACTAAACTAAAAATAAAAGAAAAATAAGGAGTCTTGCTGAAGGAAGTTAACATTGACAAGTTCCCAAAATTCTTAAAATCTGCCATAGTATACTGTATAATTATGACGACGATAAAAATGAAAAGGCGATGATGATGATGATGATGATGATGATGATGATGGCGTTTATTACTATGGCGACAACAATGACGCTAAAGATGACGACGACGACGACGATGATAATGACGATGGTGGTTATGGCGATGACGAAAGGTTATGATGATGATGATGATGATTGTGATAACGACACTAGTGGCGATGGGTGTGTAGACGACGACGATAACGGTGATGATAATAATGATGATGATGATGATGATGACACTAGTGGCGATGGGGGTACAGACGACGATAACGATGACAACGATGATGATGATGGTGATGATAACGATGACGACGATGACGAAGGATACTGCAGCGACGAGTGCCTTACCTCTTCTGAGAGTACTGTAGCGGTTCAAAGAGGTAGCTGGCCTTTTCCCTAGAGAGGAGTTCCCCCAGCATTGACGAACCACTGCGCCCTATGGAACTCAACAGCAAGACGTTCCGACCTGGTTCATCCTCACTTTTACCTGTTGTTGAAGTATAAGAGGACGTTGAATATGTGTTTTATATTTGTCCATCCTTCTGTCTGTCTGTACCTGTTTATCTTGTCTGTCTGTCTGTCTTTGTATGTGTCTGTGTCTGTGTCTGTCATTCTCTGTCTGTTTCTCTGCATCTGTCTAGCTATGTATCGATATCTGTGTCTCTGTGTGTCTGTCTGTCTCTGTCAGTCCATCCATCTGTCAGTTTATTAATTTACGTGTCTGTCTGTCTGTCTCTGTCTGTTTAGCCGTGTGTGTGTGTGTGTGTGTGTGTGTGTGTGTGTGTGTGTGTGTGTGTGTGTGTGTGTGTGCCATAATAATTATCTGTTACCAACTCTAGCGGGTTATGACACGAAAGCAGGAAAACGCAGCTAATTCACTCACATTCATTCACTCATTATCCCATGTAATGATTAACAACGAAATAGTTTGAAACATCCCTTGCATGCCATTTTATTTATTTATTTATATATTTTTTTGTGCAAGGAAGAAGGAACCCAAGGCTTATCCCGGTTGCATCATTCCTTGCATCTGCAGATCATGGGCAGCGAGGCATCCCTCCATATATGCCACTACACACACACACACACACACACACACACACACACACACACACACACACACACACACACACACACACACCGATCAAAACATTACACCCGCTTTTACTATGCGGGCGAATGTCTGAAAAATAATACCTCTTTCTGTCACATTTGCAGGCGCGCTGAAGATAGGAAGTTGCAGGATCACTCTTTCAAGGTGCGCACGGGTATTTATCCGCATCTCCAGCTGCGCAGAGGAGGAGAAGTCGGCAGGAGACGGAGAGGCGGACCGAGAAAGGTGAGTTAATTGTTATGGCGCATTCGTTTTAGCCCTTTCATTTCGATGACGTGTTGTTCAGATAATAGCCAACTCAGGAGAGACCTCTGTTATTATTATTATTATTATTATTATTATCATTATTATTATTATTAGTAGTAGTAGCAGCAGTAGTCCCAGGTTCATCTGTAATGTGAGCCCAGTGGATTGCAGGCTGAAATTGCCCTTCTCAGGTAGTCCACTATCCTCCTTTCGAAGTATAGGAAGGGAGATGAGGGACCACTGTATAATTGGGCAGTGGATCCACCCAGTTATATCATTGCCACCACGGGAAGGCGTCCCTCTCCAGCACCAGACCTCTAGTGGCGAAGGGATTAATGAAGGCCGTATCTAACCCCTCCAGTTCGAAGTCTCTCCCAGGCTGAATAAAATCGTCTGAAGATAGCAGGAATAGACTAATAAATGACGTCATCGGCTTGAAAGGGTTAACCTGAGGAATATTCACTTCATCTCATTTGATGGCCAAGTGTAGTAAGATCTGAATAGTAACCAAGGAGATTCGCCTCCACCCCTTAATTAAGGCTAATCAGATTTCACGTACTCACGGCTTAATATTCAAGAAAGGTAGCTCAGTTCCTTCAGGTGGAAACACACACACACACACACACACACACACACACACACACACACACACACACACACACACACACACACACACACACACACACACACACACACACACACACACACACACGTGTAAAGACTGCCATCATAAATGCCAACTCACCGAACTCGCCAACTCACCAAACTCTCTCTCTCTCTCTCTCTCTCTCTCTCTCTCTCTCTCTCTCTCTCTCTCTCTCTCTCTCTCTCTAAAACACACACAGATAAAAACACTCACCAGTCCCACTCCTACTGCCACTGTTGTAATAATGGCCAAGCATCTCCACATTTTCGTGTTCATGTTGAGTCTTACTAGCACTTCGTTACTAGTTCATGGGGTCCTGTGAGGTGTAGGAGGTTGACTGGCACTTCTTCGTGATTAGTTTATGAATTCCTGCGAGGTGTAGGAGGTTTATTAACTCTTCTTCTTTAAATCTTGTTCTTGTGAGTTTTTTAGTACTTAAGTTGTGTTTTAGAAATTTCCTTACTAGTTTACGGGTCAGGTTCTTTTGTGCTATAGGAGTATTTTTAGCACTTCTTCGTTACTAGTTTATATGCCATACTCTCGTGAGCAGTGTTGGAGAGAGACACCTTCACAAGGTGGCACTATTATAATCTGCCGGCGGAGTGAGAACACCTTAATGGTGAAAAGGGTAATGAAGGCTGTATCTAACCCTTCTGGTATGAAAAATATCTCTTTTGGCGAAAAAAAAATGATATGGAGAACACACACACACACACACACACACACACACACACACACACACACACACACACACACACACACACACACACACACACACACACACACACACACACACACAGAAATACATCGTCGGACTGTAGGGATTACCGTACTGAAGGAACTCTGCATATATAGACTGGGAAGGAAGCAGAGAGGGGAGGCAGGAAGATCGGCAGGGAGGGGTGGTGCAGAGGTAGGGTGCGGAGGCAAGACGGGTAGGCAGGGTGAGTAGGCATTGTGGGTACACAGGCAGGGGGGGCAGGAGAAGGTAGTGTGGGAAAGCAGGGTAGTGAAGCAAGGAGGGGGTAGATAGAGGTCTGGTGGGTAGGCAAGCAGGGGAGACAAGGATGCAGGGAAGGGTATCAGGGTAAGGCAGAGTCAGGCAGGTTAAGGCAAGGTGCGAGGCAGACATATGCTTTCACCTGACTAGAACCTGCTATCCATATCATATACGAGTACACCTGTTCTAAGCTGTCAGTTGTTTCAAAGGGCGTCGATAAATCTGATTCTCGGGATACTACGTCGTCCTGTCATGTCAGCCACATGCTTGACTGAGCTGCTCACACACCCTCATGTAGCCTTGGCAGCACCTCTCCTTGGCTAAAACATACAGTATTAGAATAAGAAAAGGAGAGCATCGTGGTTAACTGTTTCGTAGCATAGGCACTACGAAATTCTCTGTCTGTCTGTCTGTCTGTCTGTCTCTGTCTGTCTGTCTGTCTGTCTGTCTGTCTGTCTGTCTCTCTCTCTTTCTCTCTCCTTGTGTTGGTTCTACCTTGGTGTTGGTTCTACCTTGGTGATGGTTTCACCTTGGTGTTGGTTTTACCTTGGTACTAGCTGTACCATCGGGGCATGACGTTCATGTTTCTCACAGCGCATATTCACCACCAGTCTTTTGGTGCTGACAAGGATCCTGCACTTGTTAGCGCTGTGTACCCTGGGTGGAGTTAAGTAGTTGTGGCGTCCGCCTAGGAGCCAAGCCTCCGCATATTTCCCTGCACATTGGAATGCGGAAGGATCCTGGTCCGACCCTGGCGAGACGCTGTCTGCCAAAGGGGGCTGCTGGATCCCTACACGGTGTATGTTCTGTACTGTACCATAGAACGGACAGAAGTTGCTTACCAGTGGTCGGCGAGTCTGCTCCGCTAGACATACCGGGGTTAAGTTACAACAATAGCTACAGAGCAATACATTTCTGACGTGTTAATAACGGTCCCGATCGCCGAGGATACAATATATATGTACAATGTAAACTTGATATTCCTCTCCATCGCAGGTTGACCTCTGTTAGTATTATTATTATTATTAGTAGTAGTAGTAGTAGTAAATTTTTCTTTAGTGCTTCCTTGTGAAATTTTCGTGATTTTTTTCTTAAAGGCAATATGGTAGTCCTTGACTTTCATGCTGGCTTCGGCTGGTCGGAGTTGGTGGATGGATGCTTTACTATCCTTGTCTTAGACTCTAGAACAGATATCTTAGTTCTGTCCAACCGTATAGCAAAACCTCTAAAAGACCAATACCTCGATTGCTGTTTGTATTCATTTTTACAAGTTTGTATTGTACAGTCAGGGACGAAATTGTGTCTTATATTTGACTTTGCTTCTGACTTTCCTCTGTTGGCTAACATTTCCTAGATGAGAGAGACTTGATATATTTCTGTTACCACTGATGATTCTCTTTTATATGAGGCTTCAAGGAGGGGAATGGCGGATAATGGTGATTTTCTCTGATATGGTGCTTCAGGGGGGAAAGTGGCGGACAGTGGTGATTCTCTTTGATATGATGCGTCCGGGAGGAAAGTGACGGACAGTGGTGATTCTGATTATAATGATTAAGGGAGGAAAGTGACGGACAGTGGCGATTCTCCCTGATTTGATGCGTGAGGGGGGAAAGTGACAGACGTGCCCTGAGTTTGAAGTAGGCACAGTAGAATACGGAGGGATCTCTTGCCCCCCCTACTGTAGGCAGCCCTCCACCCTCAGCACTCTTGAAGCAGACTGATCAGAATACTTTATTACGTATTAATGTGTCCCCCCTTTCCTCCCCCCTCTTCCCCCTCCCCTCCGCTCTTCCCCCTCCTCTCGCCTTCGCCTCCCCATTCCTCTCCCCTTCCCTTCTCCCCCCTTCCTCTCCTTCCTTGCTCCTCCCTCCCCCATCCATTCCTTTGCTTCCATTCCCTCTCCCATTAAACTTCCCCTCCCCTCTTTACTCTCCTCTCCCCTTCCCCTCCCCATCTCTCCTCCTCCCTCCCCCATCCATTCAGTCCCCTGGCTCCTCCTCTCCCCATCGCTGTTCCTCCTCCCACATCCCTCCAACACACACACACACAACATACAGAGAGAGAGAGAGAGAGAGAGAGAGAGAGAGAGAGAGAGAGAGAGAGAGAGAGAGAGAGAGACAGACAGACAGACAGACAGACAGAGACAGAGACAGAGAGAGGGAGAATTTAAAAAGACTGCAGCTAGGGCCTTGAAGAAGCTCTCAAGTGGCATCCCTGTCGTCTTCATCCCTTATAAAAGCCACAGCGTAGAATGGCTACCGGCCCAGGTGGAGGGATAGCACTCGAGACGAACATAGTTTTAACCGAGCAGAGTAAATGATTATGTAAAGTTAGGTGCAGTGATTCCTATAGGTTTCTTTTTCACTTTTCAGTTTTTTATTTTAGTCAGGAAGAGGAAAGCAGTGATAATGTTACCTCCCAGTAGATATTTCCTCAACATTTCTTTTTCTTTTCTTTTTTAATACGTTTTCATTGTTTGACACAAAGAACAAACGATAATATAAAGCGGTTCCCCTCCTTTTTTTATTTTTTATTTTTTTTTTAATTTTAGCCAGAGAGAAAAAATAATATTGTACATTGCCTGCAAGTATTTCCTCAACAGATTTCGGGCAGTGTCTTCTCTGTTTTGTTTTTGTTTTTCAGATTTACATTCTGGTCAGGTGAAAAAAATATAGCACTCCCAGCAAGTGCTTTCTCAATGGATTTTGTTTTTTTCGATCTGTTTACAGCCGGGAAGAGCAAGCAATTATGTTAAGTTTCCTGGCAGTCATCCCCTCCCTCCCTCTCTCTTTTTTTAAATTTTTAAGTTGGTTTGTTGTGATGGTGGTGGTATTGTCTGTGGTGGTTTAGGGATGTGATGGTGTGGTGGTATGGCTGTGTGGTGATGTATGGTGGATAAGGAGGGTGTGGTGTACTGTGGTGCTGGTTTGTCTGTGGTGGTGTAAGGATATGATGATGTGCGCCTGTGTGGTGGTGTGGCTGTGTGGTGAGGTATAGGCCATGAGGTGTGTTGTGGTGGCGAGATGTGGTATTAAGTAATTCAACACAGTGGTGTCTTCTTTATCTTATTCATTCAACCCCCAGACAATTATATTCAGATTGGGAGAGACTGCTCGGACTTGGAGGAGTTTGAGGAAGTGTTCATGAATCTCTTCCCCATCTAATCGTATGGTAGTGTCAAGAAAAAAAGCATAATGTCATCATAGTGAAGTGGTTGAGGATTCTGTAGTACCTTGGAAGTGAGGTGACGTGTGGAATGGTGTGACGAGGTGAGGTGTGGTGTGGTGAGGTATTGCAGGTGTTAGGAAGTACATATGATTCCAAAGTTGACACCTGCTCACCCATTTGTAGAGCGTAGTCACCTCACTTACGTACAGCTGCCGTGTGTGTGTGTGTGTGTGTGTGTGTGTGTGTGTGTGTGTGTGTGCTCTAAGCCATGGTGCAGTAATTCCCTTCCTTTGGTCCTATGTTCGTTCGATTTTGTCTCTCCCTGTTCCGTCTTTCCTCCCCATTTCTTCTAATTAATTTTTCTCTCTCATTTCGTGGATTTCTTCCCACAAGTTTGCTGAGTCTGATGATGATGCTTCTTTCTCTTGTTGATTTTGCTGAATCCGAATCACTGAATGTATTTTAATAAAGAATAATTACTTATAACGATGATAATGACGATGATGATGATGCTGTTGCTGATGGTGATGGTGATGATGGAAATGATGATGATAATGTTCTTGCTACAACAACAACAACAACAACGACAACAACAACAACAACAACAACAACAACAACTACTACTACTACTACTACTACTACTGATGATGATGATGAGGAGGAGGAGGATGACGATGATGATGATGATGATGATGATGATGTCAAGAGCATGAAAGCATTTTTTTTTTACTAGGACAGAAATTTCAACTGTTTCATGTCGGCAGCCAACATAATCGTGTCTAATCTTGTTCTAGGGGATAAATTTATACCTTAGAAGTTGTCATGCTCAGGTTAGCAGCATGGAAGCATAAAAGTACAGGGTATTCCATATATAACACTCCTCTTTCACTCCACAGGGCGATTTCTCTTTTCTTGCTGAGACGACTTGGACGGTATTAGCAGCCTCTCTCTTGCATCATTTCCTCACTTCCTGCTCCCACTGCCACACCCACGCCCACAGTGTCTCTCGTGCATCATATCCTCACTTCCTACTGCTTCACCCACGGCCACACCAGCAGCTTGAGCCGTCCCTTCAACACAGAGAATAGAGGTAGGTGAGTTTCTAGTGCAATGCTATGTATGAAGCACCCCGTATGACCGCACAATGCATGTCAGTGTATTGAAACTGCTGGTGAGTGCTTGGATACGAAAAAGAAGATGTGGTGTGGTGTGGTATGGTATGGTGTGGTATGTTGCGGCATGATATTGTATGGTATGATAAGAGAAAATATAGAATTCCACTAAATCCTCAAACATTCGTTAAAACGGAAACAAAAGACAAAAACGAAAAGATAACGAAGTGGAGTGCTTGTGGGAACCTCCTCCACTGAACAGACGACAGTTAAAGAAAAAGAACTAAAAGAAAAAAAAATCCGGGAAAGGAGAGGAAGACTTTTTTTTACATTTAAATGGAGAGCGTCTGGCAGTAATTGAGTCGATCAGATTTTAGCCCAAAGAATGACGTCAACATTACCACTAATATTTTCCCTCTTAATGTTGCGTGAATTGGCAGCATAAAAAAAAGGAAAGGAAATGTGGGGTCTTTTATTTCCTCTCTCTCTCTCTCTCTCTCTCTCTCTCTCTCTCTCTCTCTCTCTCTCTCTCTCTCAGTGTCAACACCTGTCATTAATTTTCAGCAGATTTTCGATCAAACCTGAATAGCCAGTTCACACCCACACACACACACACACACACACACCCACCCACCCACCCACCCACACACACACACACACACACACACACACACACACACACACACACACACACGAGATTTCAGTATTTGGTCGATGTTTTTTTAAATGATAGATTGAAAAGCCCGTTAGACCCAACAATCCTCCTATATGCCACACACCTTCACATGTTATCATTTTGGCACCACTACCCACCGTCCATACTGAATAATTGGCAGACTGGGAAGAAATAGAGACGAGAAACTGGGAAACAGGGAAGAGAGGATGTGGGAAGGCAAGAGTGGTGGGAGTGGCGTGGGAGTGGGTGGTTGGATCTCATTTAACATTAACACCAGGAAAAAGGTTGTCAGTGACCTACCTCCAGCCCCAAGGGAGTGTAAAGCCGATAGATACACTGTTTGTACATCTGCCTGTCTATCTGTCAGTCTGTGTATGTGTCTGTCTGATTCTTTGTCTGTCCGTCTAACCATACAATATGTGCATCCGTTCGTCCATCCACTTATTCAGTCCTCAGCCAACCAGTCAGTTAATGTGTGTGTGTGTGTGTGTGTGTGTGTGTGTGTGTGTGTGTGTGTGTGTGTGTGCGTGTACTCTGAGTCTGTGTGCAATTTCTCACGTTGTGCGTTTGTTTCTTTTTGCGTTTAAGGACGTGTGTGTGTGTGTGTGTGTGTGTGTGTGTGTATGTATGTATGTATTTGTGTATGTATCGGTTTGTGTGTACACTTCCCGAGTGCACGTGGCTGAATGATTATGTGTTTGTGTGCAGTCATGTGCCTGCTTACGTATACATATTCCGTCTACATGTGCGTGTGTGCTTGCGTGTACATGTGTGTAATAGTGTCCCGGGCCAGCGTGCAGGGTAATCCACTGCTTTAGCCTAATTGCGTTGCCATTCATCCTTCCTATGTTAGCACAGCACTCTCGCACCCTCTGTTGTGCTCTGTTTGCCTCTAGTGTTCTGTTAGTTTTACCTGTCGTGCTCTGTTTGCCTCTTGTTTTCTGTTAATTTCTGTTACCCGTTGTGCTCCCTTGTGCTGTTTTTCTGTGGACCTTCTATGTTCCGAGTCATTTTTTATTTTCCCCTGTTTCCTGTTACCTGTTGTGCTAGTATTTGTGCTATAACCTGTTGTGTTCTCTTAGCCTGCTGTGTTATTGTTTTCCCGTTCCCTGTTGTGCTCTGTTACATAATTTTTTCTTTGTGTTCATTTATCTGTTACGGTGCTACGTGTGAGCTGCTGTACCTTTTCATTTACTTATTTATTTATTTATTGTTACTCACGTGCTTTGTGCTATATATTTTATTTTTCTTGTCTTCTGTCTGTCGTACTTTTCGCGCACTGTCTCTTATTACGCTTTGTTCCCCTGTTTCCTTTTGTCTTGTCACCTGTTGCTTTCTGTTGCCCTTTTACCCTTTGTGGTCTCCTGTTCTTCACGAGCCTCCATTATTACTGTTATTATTATTATTATTATTATTGGCGATACTTTTTGAACTTCCTGTATTGTTGCTAAATGGACACTATTTGTTTTTATTGCATTGAAAATAACTGGCTTCTCTTAAATGATCGTCAAAAATTAGGGGCTCACACTCTCGCATACTTAGTTGTATTATTAATGTGTGAAAGATAAAATTCGTGTGTGTGTGTGTGTGTGTGTGAGAGAGAGAGAGAGAGAGAGAGAGAGAGAGAGAGAGAGAGAGAGAGATTGCTGAAAGGGGGGTAAGTGACAAATGATGGAGCAGCGGGTCAAATCACCCTCTCTTTCACTTTTTCATATTTTTCTCCCTCTATTCTTTTTTTTCTCATTTTTCTCACAGTCTTCTCTCTCTTTTCGTATTGTTTTCCTAAGATTTACCTTCCTTTTTTTCTTTTTCTTCTCTCTTCTTCTCCTCCTTCCCATTTTCTTTCCTGTTATTCTTTTTCTTCTCTCTTCTTCTTTCTTTGTCTCTCAGTTAGTTTTCTCTTGCTTTTTAATCTCTCTTTTCTCTCTAATCATTAACTCTCTCTCTCTCTCTCTCTCTCTCTCTCTCTCTCTCTCTCTCTCTCTCTCTCTCATTCTTTCCATCCCCCCCATTCCGTCTCTCCCATTTTCATCTCTCCCTTTCTCCCTCCATCCCCTCAAATCTCCATCTCTCCCTCCCTCCCCTCGTCCCTCCCTTCCTCCCACATGTCTCCTGGCTCCCACACCAATACCTCAAACTCCCTCAGCCAATAACACACCCGTCACCCTCCCTCCCTCATACCTGGCTCCCTACTCCTTCCTTCATACCTGACTCCCTACTCCCTCATACCTGTCTCCCTTCTCCTTTCTCATGCCTGTCTCCCTTCTTCCTCATACCTGGCTCCCTAATCCTTCCTTCACACCTGGCTCCCTACTCCTCCCTTCATACCTGACTCCCTAGTCCTTCCTTATTACCTGACTCTCTCCCTCCCTTATTCCTGGCTCCTTACTGCTTCCTTCATACCTCCCTCCCTCCCTCCCTTCCTCCTTCCCTTCCTCCCTCATACCTGGCTTCCTCCCGTCCTTATGCCTGGCTCCCTTCTCCTTCCTTCAGACCTGACTCCCTCCCTCCCTCCTTTCCTTCCACCAAGACCATTCCTGTTAAGTACACGTAACGAGAGTAACAGGAAGAAATAGAGAGAGAGAGAGAGAGAGAGAGAGAGAGAGAGAGAGAGAGAGAGAGAGAGAGAGAGTAAAATAATTCCAAACAAGAGACTGCTATTTATTTTTTAGCTGGGTCTGACATCAGTACTAAATGAACCTAGGCGCTTCAGAGGGGTGCCAGGAAGCATAGTGAAGCCTCCCCCTCGCTCGTTAGTGCCCTAATTAACGCTCTGTCTCACCTGCCGACCGTCCTAAGGTAATTGAATTGGCCCTCACGTAGTTAAAAAGAATTGCCCTTTGCGATTTTACGCTGTCTCGGCTGCTCAGTTGACGGCGAGAAGGAAAAATAAATAAATTGGACAAAGGGACTGACTAAGGTGTAATTGGGGTCAGGTGGAGTTGCTGTGCTTCTGGGTGCGTTGAGGGTTGCGTTTTGAGTGCGTTTTGTGTGTGTGTGTGTGTGTGTGCTAAATGAGTATTTTTTTCTAGTATGTCTTTTTAATGTGTTTTGAGTATGAATGTTTTGAGTGAGTGCGTTCTGAGTGTATGTGTTATGAGGGAGTATGTGTATTGAGTGGGGGTGCGATTCAAGTGTGTGTTTGAATGTGTGTTTCGGTCAAGGATTTTGCTCTTGAGTAAGTGTGTGCTATGAGTGAGGGTGGTTTTTGAGTGTGTGTTGAGTATGTTCTCGTTTTGAGTAATGAAAACGGAGAGAGTGTGCAGTCCTAGAAAACAGAGAGAGAGAGAGAGAGAGAGAGAGAGAGAGAGAGAGAGAGAGAGAGAGAGAGAGAGAGAGGATAATATCTCTGAAGAAATGGAGTAGCGGAGACAGTATGAAAGACAGAAGGCTGGAAAGCAGAGGGATCATACTGGAATTGCAAAAGAGAAAGGAACGAAAACGGGAATACACTCTAGGGAAAATAGAAAAGGGTAGACTATGCTAAAGAGGGGAGGAAAGGCTGGAGGGACGGGAAATGGATGCAGGGTTTGATGATGCTGTTTGGAGAGTTAATTGGTCAAAGAAGGCGTCTCTCCACGCCTCCTGATTCCTCAAAGGGACATCAACACACACGACACGAGGAGGAATTTTGGGGAAAGGACATTTTAGGTAATATTTTAAAGAGAACGAATGAGCCTAATTATTAAAGTGGTTATTTACAGACGTAGATTAGATTTTTTTTTTTTGAGCACACCAGATTCGATATTTTAGGTGCCTTGTCAGAATCGAGTAAAGTTATATTTTTCATATTATAGAGAAGGATTCTGTTAACTTGTATTAACTTAATGATTTTTCCATTCACTCACCCACTCCATTCACTCACCCATTCATCGATTCACCAACTCCATTCACTCACCCACTCACCACCACACTCCTCCTGCCCCCATCCCCTCCCAGCTCAGCACACGAGTCCCTACATTCAGATTTATGGCTGTAATGAAGACCTGGGGTTCTAGTGGGGGTTCAGGCTCTCTCTGGGGGAAGGTTGACGGGGACTAATGCATGGTGAGTTGGGGGATGGGTGGGTAGAGGAGAGGTGAAAGATGGGAAGGTTAGGATGGGGTCTTAGAAGTGTGCGTGAGATGGATGGAAAAGTGTGTGTGTGTGTGTGTGTGTGTGTGTGTGTGTGTGTGTGAGAGAGAGAGAGAGAGAGAGAGAGAGAGAGAGAGAGAGAGAGAGAGAGAGAGAGAGAGAGAGAGAGAGAAAATCAAAATTAATAGAGCAGAAACAACACCTTTATCTCGTACAAAACATGTCTACACTAGATAAATAAATAAATAAATAAATAAACAAATAAATAAAAACGTAGGCCCATATCACACTGAGCCAAGCATGACCGTCCTGGATTAAAAACGCTCTCTCCTCTCTCTCTCTGGCGCCACTCCAGGGACAGTAATTATAAAGAAACCTAACATAAATACGGGATAAACAAGTGTCAGTTACCCTTAACTGTAATTATCAGTGCCATTAGCTGTAATTATCGTATTTTGTCACAGTAATGTAAGTGGGTCCCGAAAGGATTTAAAGCCAAGATAAGTGGGCCACGAAAGGATTTAAGACCGAGATAAGTGGGGCCCGAAAGGATTTAAAGCCGAGGGATGGTTGGGGTTTGCTGCTTACATAACGTCACTCAGGGGCTAGCGAGACTCTCCCTTGAATTAAATGTAGAGACTGAATAGACAAACCCCGGACCCTTACGATCCTGATGGGTAAAAAAAAAAAAAAAAAAAAAAAAAAAGCTGAACGAGAGAGAGAGAGAGAGAGAGAGAGAGAGAGAGAGAGAGAGAGAGAGAGAGAGAGAGAGAGAGAGAGAGAGAGAATATACAGGTGATAGGTGGAGCGTCCACAAACCTCTCACTCTATGTAGTGCTACCGTTAGTGACCCGACACTTGAGTGACACGTCTGATGGTTTCTTGTAGTCCAAGAAACCATTTACTACGTTGGGTGGTAACCATATAACCAAATGGACGCCTGTTTGTGTAGTGGGCTAAGTCTGTCCAACCGGATGTAACCCATACGGGCATAAAGTCGAGAGTTGGCTGGGACAGGAAGTTAGACAGACAGATAGAGACAGGCAAATAGATAGATAGACAGGCAGACAGACAGATAGATAGTCACATTACTACACCCTAAAATGATTGTCAGGTATTTCCCAACTGTATAAAGTGTAGACAAACGTATGGAACAAACACTGAAACACACAACTTAATCTGAGGAATCTCTGTAAATACGCCCGTAGCCCCTCCAGCCAAAGAAACTAAGTAGTCAGAGATTTTTTAGGCTCGTAGGACAAAGAAAACGGAGAGGAAAACACTGACGAGGGGAGACTGAACGGGAGCTTCCTCTCTTTAATCTCCGCTTCTCTTTCCCCTCATCTCCGTTCATCTCTCCTCTCTCTTCCACCCCCACCCACCACTACCCTGTCCCTCTGCCTTCCCTCCCCCGCACTCCCATGGCCTTCCTGTGTGTGTGTGTGTGTGTGTGTGTGTGTGTGTGTGCGGCGTATACAGAAGGAAATTAAAGTATATGTGTAATTACATAATGGTGTGTTAGTAATGAAAATGAATGTAAATGGAATGATGTAGGATAAAAAACGAACGAATGAAGATCTCCTCCTCCTCCTCCTCCTCCTACTGCTACTACTACTACTACTACTACAACTTCTACTACTACTACTATGCTTTGCTATCGATCGTTCTTCATGTATATAATTGCCTCTCTTTCTCTCTCTCTCTCTCTCTCTCTCAATTCAACCAGAGGGAAGGTCATATGATTTTTTTTTCCTCTCTCTAATCCCGTGGTCAATTCTTTAGCCATTTACACAGAGCTGGAGAGACACAGAAATATAGTCACCATTAAGACATCGCAGTGTGGGAGGAGGAGGAGAGGGAGACCGAGAAAGAGGGGGAGAGATTAGGTATGAGAGTGGAGGGAGGGTTTTTGTGTCGCGGGAAGAGAGGGTCGTTACTGAGTAGGGATGGAAACGTATTAGACGAATAGGGCAACTAATCTAAGTGTTTTTTGATATGGAAGTACTCATGTTGTCATCCTCGTCAACAGCCATCATCTGTAATTTTATTCCCAGTTTTAGTCCCCTGCCAGTCACTCCATCACTCTTTCATCACTAGCTTGACACCTTCACCACTTGCTCCTTCATCTTCGCCACGCACACCATCCCTGCCATCACCACCATCTCCACAGCTATCATTACTACGTTGATAACCTCCCCACTCACGCCTTCACTACCCACTCACTCACCACTCCCTGTCCTATATTCACCACATTCACACCCCCCTGCACCACCATCTCAACCTTTACCATTACCGGTACTACTTGCACAGCCTAACTCCTCATCATTTACTTCAAACCATTGCGTCCCCCATATTCACCCCTCACACCACCCTTCCCCTCACCATCATCTCTTCCTATACCAGTACTGTCTTCATAATCTCATCATTCACCCCTCACCACTGCGGGAGTTTTTTGTTTTTGTTTTTTAATGTCTTATGGAAGATCGATTAAGAATGGTAAATATATTTTTAGAAGCTTTCCCGCATTATTCAACGTACTGAAATCCCTGACTGTTCCCTGCCCCAGTCCGGGATCGATTTTGCGTCCATTTGGTCAGCAGTTCACTGTCCTACCACGTGACAAGGAGAGCGAGAAGTGGATCTCTTTTGTTCCTTGGTCGTTCATTTCTCATTGTTCGATATTAATACTTCTCTTGCCCCCTCACCTCCCCACTACTTTTTCCCTACTCACGTCTCACCTTCTCTTTTTCTCTTTCTCTCCGTCCCCGTCCCCTTGCACTCCTCTCCTCCGTCCTTTCCATACGGTTCCCTTCCCTTTCCATTCCTTTGCCGTCTCCCTTTCTTTCCATCGTCTCTCTACCTTACCTTCTTCCCTTCTCCTCCCCCCGCATTTTCTCTGTCTCTTTCTTATCTTTTCGTCCTCCTTTCCTCCTCTTTTCCTTCTCCTACTTCCTCCTTTCCTCCTCCGCCTCTCCTTCTCCTCTCATCCCCCCGCATTTCCTTCTGCCTTTTTTCCTTCTTTTCCTCCTCCTTCCTCCTTGTTGTTCTCCCAGTCCCTCCTCTCCTTCTCCACCTCTCCTCCTCTTCCCCACTTTCCTCCTCACCCCACACCCACCAGCTTCCCCAATCAACTCATTACCTTCCCCCCACCCCATCAGAGAGAGACCATCAGAGAGACTTAGCGACTTTCATCTTTACGCAGGCATTGTCATTAGGGCCCTTGAGCTCTCCGTCTGCCTGTCAGTCTGTCTGTTTGGCTGTCTGTCTCTGTCTGTATCTGACTGTCCATCTGTCTTTGTATCTGACTGTCTATCTGTCTGTCTATATATTTTCAATCTCATATGTGTTTATTTCAACTTTTCTGTCCACTTGTCTCCCTCTGTCTCCCTCTGTCTGTATTTCCTGCTGCCTATGATCTCCAGTCTTTCAAACGCAGTGTGTCCAGGCATCTCAAAATGATCGGATCTTGAATTTGGCTCTATATTGTATTTTGTTTTTCTCTTGGAGGGAACTGTTACTGCGGGCTCATGGCCTTTGGTTCCTTCTTCCTCGCAAAAAAAAAAAAAAAGAAAAGTAAATCCATCAATATTTATCCGTCTACCCGTATCTGTATATCTATCCACCAATCTGTCTATTCGTCTATCTATCTGTCTGTCTTTCTGCGTATCCGTCTGTCTTTCTATCTATTTATCACCCCCTCACACGCACACCTCTCACACACGCACGCATACACGTTCTTCAAGTAAAAAATAGATAAAACCATCTAAATAGATAGACAGACAGATAAACAGATAGATAGATAAATAAATAAATCAGTATTCCTAGCACTATACAGTATATTTTGTGCTTCTCTCCATTTTGCAGCTTCCGCCAATTAGGAAGAATTCGCTACATTTCCCTTCTCCGCAGCTCACCTCAGGCAGCAAGAGAGAGAGAGAGAGAGAGAGAGAGAGAGAGAGAGAATGGTGCTACCTAATAGACAGTGTGTGTGTGTGTGTGTGTGTGTGTGTGTGTGTGTGTGTGTGTGTGTGTGTGTGTGGTGTGTGATAAGAAATAATGTGATTCGTAAAAGATATGAAGTAAGGAAGTTAGTTGATAGTAGGAATGAAGAGAGAGTGCTTAGATGGTATGGTCACGTGGAGAGAGTGGATGTAGAGGGGGTGGTGAAAAAGGGTATATGTGAGTGACTCTGGAGAGAGAGAGAGAGAGAGAGAGAGAGAGAGAGAGAGAGAGAGAGAGAGAGAGAGAGAGAGAGAGAGGTGGATCGATAAGGTAAATGAGAAAGAAATCGAGGTATGCAGGTTGATGAGAATAGGGAACTGACAGGGGATCGTGCTGACAGGGATCGAGCTGGTTTAATGAATTGTGTACGGAGGAGCACCCAGTCTGTCTATCTATCCATCTATCTATCTGTCTATATTTCTTTTTCATATCTTTTTTTCTTCTTACTTCGTAGTCGATGGTTTTATTTTTTCTGGCAGGTAAAATGGTGAGCAGTTATAAAGAAACAAAAAATATGATTAGACGTGTGAGATAGAGTCAGGATTCCCGGGGATTGAATGGTGTGTGAGTGAGTGTCTGGCCCACTTCTCCGAGCGTGCTAGTGATAATTCCCCCTCATGTCTGCTTCCACGTTCCTCTTTTTTTTCTTTTTTTCTTTTTCTTTGCCTCACCTCATCATAAGTGGGAAAAAAGTCGCTAATGATGATGATGATGATGATGATGGAGGTGATGATTATGATGTTGATGGTGGTGGTGGTGGTGGTGATAATAATGATGATGGCGATGGCGATGATGATGCTAATGATGATGATGGTGGTGATGGTGGTGATGATGATAATGGTGATGATGATGATGGTAATGATGATGATGATGATGGTAATGATGATGATGATGATGGTGATAATGATTCCGACAAAGAGGCGAAAGAAAATGGACCAAGAGTCATTAGGTACCACTTAGTTAGTTTCTTTATATAACTTCTCTCAGCCTCCAGGGGAAAGAAAAATGATAAAAAAACTCTCTTTGCCCTTGCCTCTGTGCTTCAATAATTCTTTGTGCCTCTGATTGGTTCTGGGAAATGGCGAGAGAGAAAAAAAAATGTAATGGATTGGCGCTACAGATTGGTTTATCTGATTACACGACTTATTATTGTTGGGCTCTAGGAAGTTGCTGGTGGTGATGATGCTCTATGTGTGTGTGTGTGTGTGTGTGTGTGTGTGTGTGTGTGGTGTGTGTGTGTGTGTGTGTGTGTGTGGTGTGTGTGTGTGTGTGTGTGTGTGTGTGTGTGTGTGAGAGAGAGAGAGATTTATTTGTTGTTGATTATGTGTGTGTTTTCCTTGTAATTTTCTTCAACCATTTTATTCCTGTGTGATATCCTCTCTCTCTCTCTCTCTCTCTCTCTCTCTCTCTCCCTCTCCATTTTTTGAGGTGTGAGAGGTGGAAGACTAATCCTTTTTGGGAAGTGAATCAAAGTTGTTACAGAGAAAAATAACTGAAAACCATCACTCCCACAGACCCAAGATTTTTGCGCCATTTTGCGTTTTTTTTTTTTTTAATAGTTTTTCCTTACTGTTCTTTGTCTCCCTTTTTTCTCTATCCTACCCCTCCTACCTCCCTGCCGCCTCTGTCTCCCCCTCCTCCCTGTCCTACCGTACCGTTCCCTGCCTTTCTGTCTTACCCTTTCCCTGTCATTTCTTGTTCATCCTGTTCTTACCCCGCCTTTCTTGTTTCCCTTCCTTACCCTGCCAACTCTCTGCCCCTACCCTACCCCATCCTGCACCACCCTACCCTACCCTACCTCTTCACCCCTTCCCCTATCCTGCCACTCCTTGGTCTCTGTCCTACTCCCACCCTACCACCTCTTGTGTTCCCATTCTTCCCTTCCCTTCCTTGTTCCTACCCACGCTCTCTACCCTGCCCCTGCCCATCCCGTCTTACTCCCTGCCCTGCCACCTCCCTCACCCCTGTCGTGATTCAACTATATGGCGTCTCAGTTCCTTACACTATATTCAACATCTTGTCTGTCTTTCTGTCTTATTTTGTCTGTCTGTCTCTGTCTGTCTGTTTACCTATCCGTCTCATTCCGTCTTTCTATCAGTCTATCTGTGTATCTGTAGCTCTTTGTATCTGTCTGCCTATCTGTCTATCCATCCTGCTGTTTGTGTCTGTCTGTCATTATTTACCCCCCTCTCTCTCTTTCTCTCTCTCTCTCCTAGCCACTCTTCCTCGTGCTGGGTCACTCAGAGCGCGTAATTACCACTCCAGTGTAAACAGGCCACTCACCAAGCATCAGGAGTATCACGGAAGTTGAGAGAGGGGGTATGACGTGAGAAGTAAAACAGAGACGGAAAAACAAATGAAGAAAGATTAATTATCCTACTGAGAGATTTAAGAATAATAAAAAAAAGACGGAGATAAATTCGGTAACAAGATGATGCTAATGTTGATGACGGTAATGAAGTTGGTGGTGATGACAGCGACGATAATAGCCTAACGTAGATGATGAGTAAGATGGTGCATAATAACGATAATAATGATGATAACCGTAATAATAATGTTACTACAATAATAACGATGATTTTGATAATGATGACAAGGACGACGAAGAAATAAAAGTATGAAATGGCCTGAAACGGGTGGGCGGACTCTGAAGACAACAGCATTCGAATGTGCAAAAAATAACGGAAGCTCGAACGCCACAAAAATGGAGGAGGGGATATATAAACAAAAGAGGGAGAACCGGAGGAAGAGGGGGGTGCGGGGAAGGAGGAAAGATGTAGGAAATGGAGGAAATAGAGGCGAGACAGGCGCGAAAGAATTAACAACCACCGGAGCGAAAGATTTAGGAGAGGAAATAAGACAATCACAAAAAACGGGAAAGCGCGGGGAAAAAGTTGCCGTGGTAGACTGGCAGGGAATTGGAGAGACGGTGGAGAGAGAGAGAGAGAGAGAGAGAGAGAGAGAGAGAGAGAGAGAGAGAGAGATGTACACAGTAGATAAAGACAGAAAAGAGATAGTTTGAGATACATATAGATGGACAGATAGAAATGTAGTTAAGTACAGTAGGTAGACGGATGAAGTGATAAATAGATTGAGACGGACTGGTAGATAGATAGATAGATAGGTAGATAGATAGATAGATAGAAAGATAGATAGATAGATAGATAGATAGATAGATAGATAGAGAGAGAGAGAGAGAGAGAGAGAGAGAGAGAGAGAGAGTACAATCTTTTCTACTTGGGTACGGCTTTAATATTAATAAAAATAAAAACTTACTCCATAATTGTAAAATCGAGAATTTGATATGAGAGAAAGAGAGAGAGAGAGAGAGAGAGAGAGAGAGAGAGAGAGAGAGAGAGAGAGAGAGAGAGAGAGAGAGAGAGAATCATTCCTTGTCACCTTGTTTGTGTGTATGTGTATGTATATATGTGTGTGTAAGCGTGTGTGTGTGTAGGGAGAGTCTCGGAGGGAAAAAGTAGGAAGTGACAGAGCGAGAGAGAGAGAGGAAAGAAATAGATGGCACTAAGGAAACAGAGGAAGACAAAGGAAAGAGAAGAATGAAGAGAAGAGAAAAAGAGAGAGAAGTAATAACACGAAGAACTGAAGGGAGAAGAGAGGGAAGAAAAGATTGAATTGAATATAAAGTGAAAGAAGATAAGGTAGGAATACAGGTAAGATAGATAGATAGATAGATAGATGGATAGATAGATAGATGGATAGATAGATAAGCAGATAGATAGATAGAGAGAGAGAGAGCACTAAACTGAATATAATGTGAAAAGATAAGAAAGGAATAGAGAGAGAGAGAGAGAGAGAGAGAGAGAGAGTCAAGAATCAGGGGAAAAATTACCCTGCGAAAGCGATCAGGAAATAAAGAGTGTGGTAGCGAGCGGGAAAGGGGAAAAAGAGTGTTGCGTGTTAAAAATTGTTCAGGTTGGTATTGTTCTGTGGTGTGGTGGTGCGCTGCCTCGTTAACCAAGCTCCGGGGGGCAGCGGGGCACCGGAGATTGCGGGGCGAGGCGGGGCGGGGTGGGGAGGGGTAGTGCAGGAAGGTACGGGGTGCTGTTGGGTTGAGTGGAGGTGGGTGGAGAGGGGCGTGGTGAGGCGGTGTGATACGGGGCGGTACGGAGTGGAGTTTGGTGGAGTGGGGTGAGGCAAATCGGAGCCGGGCTGGGTGAGGTTAGGCATAGCAGTGAAGGGCAGGGTGTGGTGGGGCAAGGTGGAGTGTGGTATGACGGGGCAAGACACGGCAGGACGGAACTAGGCTGGGCAGGGAAGGGCAGATCAGAACAGGAAAGATTTAGACGGGTCCGGGTGTGGCAGGGCAGGGCAGGACAGAGCTAGACGGGTCAGCATAGGATAGGGTAGGGCAGGGCAGGGCAGGGCACGGCACGGCAGGACAGGACAGGACAGGACAGGACAGGACTGGGCATTACGAGGTGAGACAGCGCTTGTAACGGGGCAAAAATGTTTCTGTCCCACTTCCTCTCTCACAGCCAACGAGGCAGCAGTTTGGTAGTAATCTTTCTTCACAACGGAGACTAATTGGAGGAAGACCAGGTAGGCGAAGCACAGACCGGTCATATACCTGTGTGTGTGTGTGTGTGTGTGTGTGTGTGTGTGTGTGTGTGTGTGTGTGAGCTAAATGATGTGCTCCAGTGATAGTCAGGACGGCTTCTTGTACTGACTTTCATTTGGGTCGTACAAGCGGGTGTGGTGCTGTGCCTGGCTAACAAACCCTGGGCCGTCACAGTTAAGGATTTCCCGTGTGAGGCTCCAGCACTAACAAAGGGCATTGCTGGGCTGTGTTACCTGTACTGAATTACTCGTTGATGTATATTCCGTATAGTTATGAAATGTTATACGCTCGCTTACCCGGGACTCCCGTAGTTGTTGAAGAGACTGATAAAAGTAGAATCTTGGGTAAGCTTATTATTATTTTGATATTAATAATAATAATGATAATAATAAAGAAATAATATATTTATCACTACTGGTGCCACTACTGTTACCACCATCGTCACTACTACTACTACTACTACTACTACTACTACTGCTACAACCGCTAGTAGTAGTGGTAGTGGTAGTAGTACCTCTATTTGTAGTAGTAGTTGTAGTGTAATTTGTCGTTGTGTGTGGAGAGAGGGAAGATTAGGGGTTCCTTAATTTGTCGTCACATCAACACTACTCTAATATGCAGACATGAGGAGAGGGAGAGCGTAGGAAGAGGAGGAGAAGGAGGCGGAAAAGACAGATAGTAAGAGATGTAAAAAAAAGTATATTCAAAAGAAAAAGAAGTAGATTGAAATGTAAAGTGATGGTGTATGATGTAAGACTGCTTGAAAATAGTTTCACGGAATACCTGTACAGAAATGCACACACATTATTTACGAGTACACAGGATACATACATAGATGGCTTATAGAGAATCCATGGGAATACTTACACAGTCTACTTATACAAAATACCTAGGAATACTGCGGCAGAAGACGTTCGTAGACTACTTGGAAATACCCAGGGGTATGCGGCTGTAGTATGTGTCCGGCTCAGGGACGATGGACACCCCTGTCCTGTATAGTCCCGAATCACCCTTTGGCAAAGAGTAGCACCCAGTGGTTACCATCGTCCCGGGAGGTACTACCATGGGGGTGACGTGGGGCCAAGGCCCGGTAGCTGGCTTTGCTCAACACTCGGGACGAAAAGTGTTGTAAAATGTCAAAGAAAAGAAAACAACCTGTAAAGAAAGAGAAAAAATAATGTATTTATCAGCATACATAAAAGCGGATGCACTCTATTAAATGATCTTAATCTGTCTCATGTGACACTTGAATTATTTTTTATATTATTTTTTGTAGCGATGGAATAAATGTGTGGGGCACGATTTAAAAAAAAAATAATAATGAAGAAAACGGAACCAGGGCCAGTAATTTTAGTTAATGAAAATGAAACAGAATAGAAAAATTATGAATAAACAAAGTAAAATATTTTATCAAAATCAGTGGAGAAATTAAAGCTGAAAACGAAAAAAAAAAAAAAAGAGACGAGGAAGTGTAGAAAGTGGACAGAAAAATGACTTAAAAATGGTACTCATCATGCTTAGAGAGAAAAGTTATAATGGCACACACACACACGCACACGTACGTACACAGGGGTAGACACGTTCACACACACACACACACACACACCACTAACACCTTCCCCACTCAGAACCTCTTTACATCACACAAAAACCACTTGAACGAACTTTTGATTACACAGGAGAGAGAGAGAGAGAGAGAGAGAGAGAGAGAGAGAGAGAGAGAGAGAGAGAGAGAGAGAGAACTGAAAGGAACCTCACCCCAGAAGCCCTCCTCTGATTGGCTGTCGTCCTTCCCCGTTTTCAGTGTCTCGTTTTCATTGGCTAACGTGCATCTCACTTTCAATGGAGGACTGATAATTTTTACTCTTATTTTATTTTCTTTTAATTTTTCAGGAGGGTCCATTGGCGTGTTTTCTGTGTAGGTTTAATTTCGTTTTTTCTTTTTTTCTTTCTTTTTCATTTTCTTTTCTTTCTTTCTTTTTCTTTCTTTTTATTTTTTTTGCTCTCGCTCTGTTTTGTCTTGTCTAGTTCCCTTTGTCTGCCCTTGTATCTTTCTCCGCTGTTTTTCTTCTCTTCCTTTCACCAGACCAGTTTATTTTCTACACTTTGTCTTTTTAATGTTTTCTGTTTCTGTGCCGCTTGCTTTCTCCCCCTTTTTTGTCTCTGCATAAATTTACTTTCTCGTTTTTCTGGTGTTATCTGTGTCGCAGTCCAGGTTTTCTTTGTATTATTATCCCCCTTATGTAGTGGCTTTTGCTGTCTTTTCTATATTTTTCACACTGTACATATAGAGAAGCGAAGGGAAAATATATCAAGAAAATTAAATCAACCCTCAATTGAAGGTTTGATGTAGGGTTTACTGAGCACGGGCAGCCAATGAAAGGAAGGCTCTCTTGGTGGGGCGACGCGCGGCAGCCAATCATGTAGGGGCTTTTTGGAGTGGGATGTTTGGGGGACAAGAGGGAAAGCACCACAGAAAGAGGGGGGGGGAATGTGTGGGAGAAAGAGAGGGAGAGACAGAAAACACCAGAGAGAGAGAGAGAGAGAGAGAGAGAGAGAAGGGGAAAGATGGGAAACAGTGAAGGGGGTCGGAGGTGAGTGACGTTTGTTGACATGATTCTGAGAGAGAGAGAGAGAGAGAGAGAGAGAGAGAGAGAGAGAGAGAGAGAGAGAGAGAGAGAGAGAGAGAGAGAGAGAGACGGAACGCAGGAAAACAGAAAAAGATGAAGAAAGTGTGTGAGGTGGGGCGAAGGTGAGTGACGTGTTTGTGACAAGAGAGAGAGAGAGAGAGAGAGAGAGAGAGAGAGAGAGAGAGAGAGAGAGAGAGAGATCAGCATTAGAGTGACGTGTTTGTGACATAATATTGACGTTATTGGCATATCTCTCTCGTTGCCAGTGACGTGTAAAATGCTGCAGATTGCACTCGTTGCTGATTTTTACTGATTTTTGGAGTTTTGCTGATTTTTTTGAGTTTTACTGATTATTTTTGGATTTTTGCTGATTTTTTTTTAGGAGTTTTGCTGATTTTTTTTTTGAGGAGTTTTGCTGATTTTTTTTTTGAGGAGTTTTGCTGATTTTTTTTTTTTTAGGAGGTTTGCTGATTTTTGGGGAGTTTGCTGATTTTTTTTTGAGTTTTGCTGATTTCTTGGAGTCTTGCTGCTTTTTTTTAGTTTTGCTGATTTTCTTGAGTTTTGCTGATTTTTTGGAGTTTCGTTGACTTTTTTTTTTTTTTTTTTTTTTTTAGTTTTGCTGATTTTCTTGAGTTTTGCTGATTTTTTGGAGTTTCGTTGACTTTTTTTTTTTTTTTTAGTTTTGCTGATTTTGGGAGTTCCGAATTTTTTGGGAGGATTTCTGATGCTTTGGAGTTTTACTGATTTTGGATTTTTATTGTTTTTTAGGCATTTATATATATATTTTTTTAATGATATTTGGATTTTTTACCGTTGGGTGGGTGGGTGTGGGTGGGTGTGGGTGGGTGTGGGTGGGTGGGTGTGCCTTCAGCAATAAACCAGCTTTTTTTTTCAATTGGTTTTTGTTGTCCGTATTTTGATTTTTGAAGAGGTCATGGGTCACAGGTCAAAGTCAGTGGGGTAAAAGCAAATCTGTCCTAAGCGGGCGGTTGGATCCCGTTTCGGAAGATATAATAGTTTCTTCCCTGTTCCTTCTCTCTCTCTCTCTCTCTCTCTCTCTCTCTCTCTCTCTCTCTCTCTCTCTCTCTCTCTCTCTCTCTCTCTCTCTCTCTCTCTCTCTCTCTCTCTCTCTCTCATTGGCTTTCTCATTTTCTCTGTCTTACTCTCGGTCTATTTTTCATCTGCTAATTTCAGAGCTGAGGCATCTTGTTGGGTCTGTGTGATCTGTGGAATCCATTTATCACACACACACACACACACACACACACACACACACACACACACACACACACACACACACACACACACACACACACACACACACACACACACACACACACAGGCACATTCATTTTACTTCCCCCCTCTCTCTCTCTCTCTCTCCCTCAAGTGGACCAGTGATTAATATGTTTACCAGCTTCCTTTATTTTTCTCGCTGCCCACTCCTCTTGGGAAGTTGGCAGGTAGAGGGAGAGAGAGAGAGAGAGAAAGAGAGAGAGAGAGGGATGCTGAGACTAATGAGTTAAAGAAGAAAGAGACAGGACGAAAACAAGAGGAGGTGGAGGGGTAGCAACACTAAGATGAAGAAAATAGACTGAGAAAAACATCAGAAAAAAAGGGAAAAACACCCAAGAAACAAGAAAAATCAAACGAAAAGAGAAAGAAATACATCGAAGGAGGGAAATATAAAACACTGTCTCTCTTCCTCCGAAATTGTGCTCTCCCCACATCCCTACTTTTCTCCTCCTTCCCTCCTTTCTTCTTCCTCTCCTTCCCTCCTCCTCATCGTCCTCGTCTTTCTCCTCGTCCTCGTCCTCTTCTTCTTCCCCCTCCTCCTGGAAAAAGACCGTGCCTTGCCTATTGCGGTGAGAAAAAGATACAGGGAGAACAGGGGAGAAGAAAAGGGGGAGGGGAGAGAAAAGAACTGGCCTAAGAAGAAGAAAATCCTCAAAACAACAACACAAGAAGAGAAATTTCAGAAAACCAATGATAAAATTTTTGAACAAGGAAAGTATAAATCAGTCAAGGCACAGCAACACAAGGAGAGAAAAGAACTGAACAAGGAAAGAAAAAAAATTCAAAACAACAACACAAGAAGAGGAAATTTGTCAAAACACCATCTCCGCGAAACTTGCAACTTGCACCACTCCCCCCTCCTCCTCCCCTCACGCTGCAAGAAGTATCGCGGTGTGTGTTTGGCTTAGCGATTGCAACACCGACTCAGTGTTTACCCAAAGTTTGCAATCCGTCGCCTATATGACTGTAGTGGCGTGAGGGGCTATTGTGAAGGCTGGGAGGGGGTGGGAGGGGGCGCTTCCTGCCTTGGTTCCCTGATATCGTGCGGCATAAGGATAATCTGAGGCTGAATGTGTGTGTGTGTGTGTGTGTGTGTGTGTGTGTGTGTGTGTGTGTGTGTGTGTGTGTGTGTGTGTGTGTGTGAATATAATGCAGTTGAATGTGACACTTGTGAATATATGAAACTTAATACGATATTGATGATGATGATGATTAGGAGGAGGAGAAAGAGGAGGAGGAGGAGGAGGAGGAGGTGGAGGAGCAGGATCATCTCAACCATATATTTTACTAATAAAAAAGTAAAGCGCGAGAGTAAGAGAACTTTAACAATCCTCTCCAACTCTAATAGTCTCTCCTAAGCTGAATAAAGATGTCTGTAGATAACTGGAATACACTTAAGAAATACGTGAACTGTTGAAGGGGTGAGAGGGATAGAGTAGGAAAGAGTGGGAGTAAAGAAAAGAGGGATGGGGAATAAAGGAAGATGAAGGTGATGCAGTGAGAGGAGGGGTCAAAGAGGAAACGAGAAGAGGGACGAGAGAGACAGTAAAGGAAGAAGATGTAAGGAAGAGGAGGAATAGGAGGATAACCAGTCTAATTTCTACTCTTTTGTTATCACTCTTGGGCTTGTATTCCCGCCGGTAAAGGAAGCTAGCTCCCTAACACCTCTTCCTAAGCTATTTATTTGTGGATATGGGTGGTTCATATCCTTTGAAACGTTATTTATGCAGAGTATGGTGTTAGAAGGATTTACGTAACAGACTGGGACGGTAGTGACAAAATTGATTACAAGAATTTACGTAACACAGACTAGGACAGTAGTGACACAAAAGGGAGTAAGGGAAGGTGGAAGTATAGTTAAGAGGGCGAAATAATACTTAAAAATATACAGATTTCGTGTGATCTGTGTTGACCCGTTTCTTCACATTTTTCTCGTTTCCTTCAGAGAGCTTTATCGAATTTGTGGGAGACTTTTTCTGACAGGATGGGTAAGCTGTAATTCCTTAACCCCTTCAGTAGATGAGGCCTCCGCTAAGCTTTAATAAAATCATCAAACAACAGCAAGAGTGAAGTAAGAAAATACATAATTGGGTTGAAAGGGTTGAAATGATTCGTTAGTATGATGTATTTCTCTTTTTTCCTTGCTACTGACTGGGTTTTTCCCCCCTTGACCTCACTCATGGCAAAGAGATTAATTCATTCTTGCTTCCCTCCCCAAATCTCTCACATCTTATACTCTTTTTTTTTTTTTTTTTTTTTTTTTTTTTTTCAGGGTGCCTTCATTTTCGCCTTCCTGCTCCATCCCCCATTTTTTTCACGCGAATATGTGCTGACCCGCCTGGCTGCTCTTTTTATCAGCGGGGCAAAATGTGTGTGTGTGGCAGAGTGACCCCCTACCTTCCCCTCCCCCATCACCACCCATATATCACTCTCACCTCCCCCACCCCCTCCATGCTCCCCCCACCTCCCCCTTCATCATCCTCGTCCTCCCTCCATGAACCTCTCCTTCACCCTCACCTACTACCTTCCAGTCCCTCCCCCTCTCCCTTCCCCCCCAGTTTCCCATCAGCATCCAGTCTCCTCTCTCCTGTCTATTCCTTCCCCCACCCTACCTTCCTCGCCCCCCCCCTCCCTATTCACCTCCCACTAGTCCTGATCCCCCTTCTCCAGCCCTCTTCCTCCCCTTCCTTCCATCCCACCCTCGCTTCCCACTAACATCACATCCCTTCCCTCTTGTCCTCCATTCCTTATCCTCTCCAACTTATTTTCTTCTTCCCCCACATTCACCAACCTTCAGCTCTCCCCCCCTCTACCGTACCACCCTCTTTCCATCCCTTTTCATCGGATTGAAGGGGTTAAACGCATCGTGTCCACGCGTCTTGAAATGAGCGTTCTTGATTTTGACCTTTTTTTGTGTACTCTTGAAACGACAGGAATATGCACACCTTCAGACTATCTTTCTTTTTTTTTCATGAAGAAACA
>NC_136978.1:5712500-5737500 GCF_032717465.1 Coenobita brevimanus
GATAGGAAGGGGGAGAGAAATGGAAAGAGGAAAGAGAAGGGTAGAGACAGGGGAAAGAGGGAGGTAGGAAAGGAGAGATCAGGAGAGAGAGAGAGAGAGAGAGAGAGAGAGAGAGAGAGAGAGAGAGAGAGAGAGAGAGAGAGAGAGAGAGAGAGAGGGAGGGAGAGAGAGGATTAGGTCGTAGGGAAAAGAATCTGTGTCGCAGGAAGGAGACTGTAGCACCAATCGAACAGGGCAGTATTCCCGAGGTGGATGGAAATCAGGTGACAGGGAGAGCTGGGACCCACGTTTCACAAGCCATCGGGAACGTAACTCCTGGCCATCCCCCTTTGCTGACATTTTATTATTAGTGTAGCCCAGCAAACTCTCCAAAACAATTATCCCCAAGTACCTGCACCACCCCACATGCATTTTACACGACACAGATCTTCCAAAATTATATCAGTGTCATGTAATTATTTAGCCTCGAAGTTCATAGGTTAGAAGACAATAAGTATCACCATCAATGACCCCCTTTTTTGGTGATCACTTTTCAATGTGTTATTATGTGACTGCCTATCCTTTAACTTGTGTAGCATTTGTGATTCTCTCTCTCTCTCTCTCTCTTTATTTCTCTCTTACCTCTACCTTTCTTGTCGTCCCTTCCACTCTCCTTTCTTTCTTTGCATCCATCGCCATCCCTTTATCTTCCCTCCCCCTGTCTCCTCCCCTCTTTCTCTTCACCCCTCCCTGTCTTCCCTCTCCATTTCCCTCTCCCCTCTCCCCCTACACTCGCCTCATGCATAGAGAGTGAGAGGGGACAGGACTTTCTCAAGATGTATATTGGGCTAAACTCGGACTTGTTGTTGGATCTGACGTGGGTTCGATTCCACAGGGACCCGCCGTGCGATACGTGGGTCCGTGCCGGTCAGAAAGTGAAGAGACATTGCGGCGGTGCGGACATAGATAGATAGATAGATACAGAGAGAGAGAGAGAGTATAGAAAATATGAGAATGAATACTGTGAGAGTCAGTGTGCATCATCAGCATTGACCACCTCGACACTCATGCGAGCCTCCACAAAACCTCTCCCCAAAATTGAGAGAGAGAGAGAGAGAGAGAGAGAGAGAGAGAGAGAGAGAGAGCACCTGAATACTCTTGCAGCTCTCCACACAACCTCTCTTCCATTTTTTTTTTCACTCCTACAATATGCTATACAACTTGCCATGCAGAGGTGTGTGCGTCTGAATCGCTTGTGAGAAAGAAACGTGCGTGTGTGTGTGTGTGTGTGTGTGTGTGTGTGTGTGTGTGTGTGTGTGTGTTTTATATTTTCTTTGCGATGGTCAGAATTTGGTTTTCCTCTCACACTGACTGTAGGCGATTTAATTTGTGTATATATATATTTTCAATTTTGTGGGGAGAATAAAGGTTACAGGAGAATGTGCAGCGCGCGATCGTAATATTTCATGACATTGATTAGATATGCAGTTCTTCTTTGTCACAAACCCTATCTCTCTGTCTATCTATCTAACTATCTGTCTATCTATTATTATTTATTTTAGATACTCTATATAGCCAGGGGATTAAAACCATCTCTGTAATCCTCCCATAACGATAATTGAACAGTGTTATTCTGGCTGGCTCCTGACGATTATCTTTATGTGAGAGGAATCTTTGCAATACGACTGAGTAAGAATACCTACTCCCTTCCCACTGAACTTACTGGTTATCTATGCAGTGCGTTAGACAGGTTACTGGCCTATCGGATACATTACCATAACTCTCTCTCTCTCTCTCTCTCTCTCCCTCTCCCTCTCTCTCTCTCTCTCTCTCTCTGTCTTCGAAATACTTTTCAGTTTCGTGCCATTCCTTTTACCAATTCGCTTCAAACTTGGTACAATTGTTTCTTAGATATCCCCAGATACATCTTTCATTTTCTTTCTGCCTATCTGTCTGTCTATCTATCTATCTGTTATCTATCTATCAATCTTTCTTTCTTTCATTCTTTATTTATTTATTTATTTCTTATTTTGTTATGGGGTCAGTGGTTAGAACACACGAACACATAGATTATTGGTTATTAATTTCTTCTGTGTTCATGAATCATCATGATAATATGCAGAGAGGTATGTCAGTGTATTGCAGGTGTGTGGAGACCATCTTGCACTCCCTTGGCAATGCTGTTGATCTTTAATTTGGTTTTACTTGCGATTGGCGATTTTATTTAGGTGACAAGGTAGCGGTGGACGTAAAGGGAGTCATACTAAGGTAGTAATGCCTCTCCCTTTGCAAAAATAGCCAGGTTACATAGGGTGATCAAAGGAGTAAAGGTCTCCCCAGTCAACAGATACTTTATAAATTCGCGAGGAAAAGATCAGGAGATATTAACCCCAGTTTAAATATTCACTGCATACAAATATCACTGTTTGGAGGCCTAGTGATGCAAGATTTCATGTTCAGGAAAAGGAGTAGTTATTAGTAGGACGCGAGGAAAATACTGAATACTAAAATAGAATAGCTATGTGTGTTACGCAAAGTGAAATAAGATAAAAGCTATAATATTTGAGGGAAAATGCGTCAGAAATTGTAAATGCAAACATAATGTCAACATAAAGAGGCGGACAATATCAAGGTGAATTTATGACGAGAGAGAACACACACACACACACACACACACACACACACACACACACACACACACACACACACACACACACACACACACACACACACACACAAATAAATCAGTATGGCCTCTCCGTGCGTATGAGATTTTTTTTTTATTATAGTCTGGAACGCGATAGAGCTTTTTTTGTTTGTAGTAAAATCCGTGCTTTATTACGTGCTTCATTACGTGCTTTATTACAGGTGTGTCCTTGGGAGTAAAAGATACGTGTAAATTCTTCAACCCGGTGATCTCATATCCTATTTATTGTTGCTGCCGTCAGATTAAGAAAGACTTATTTAGTGAATGGGTTAGGGAAAGCTGTATAAATCCCCCAACCCACCCCTCAACGCACCCCCCCACCCACACGCATCCCCCCTCAACGCAGCCCCCTACACGCTACCCCCTTCACCTCCCGTACACGAATCCCCTGCGCATCCCTCCCCCCAACCCCACGCATCCCCTCCACACGCACCCCCGCGCACCCCCCCACTCCCCCCTCACACTCCCCCCTCACGCATTTTGAAGTCGCCGAAGCTGAAAAAAAAATCGTCTGACGTTACTATGAATTAAAAAAAAGTCTTATTTGAAGGATACAATGATTCGCATGCCAAATAAACACAATCTTAGTTAATGTGTGTATTTCAGGATACTTATGGCCACCCGAACTCAGGGATTAGGGGTCTGGCGCGACATGGAAAGTTCTCTGTCTGTATCAAGGGTGGGATGTGTTTTTTTGTCCGTCTGTCTGTGTGTAATGTTAAGTAAATATTCAGTTCTTTCTTGAGCTAAAAATGCATGAAAATTGAACGCTTAAATGGCATATATAAAAGAGTAAAGAAGGAAATAAGTAAGAAAATGTCAGTATATATGTAAGTGAATAGACTAATAGATTGATAGACAGATAGATAAAATAAATAAATAAATGTACATACAGTATAAACTTCAAAATATACTGTAGTGGTAGAAACGTGGAAAAAAGCGACCCAGACTAATAAAACACGAACGGCCTCTCTATTAAAATGCTGGTGTGGTGGGGGGGAAGCCTCACCTCAGCCCCCTCACCTTAAAAATACTGTACATCGCTGGCGTCCACATTGCTTCACAGATATTCATAGGAGGAGAGGAAGGTTCTTGTTGAAGGAATATTTTGCGTGAATTTCTATGGACGGAAGGGGGATAGTTGTGAATCGTTTGCGGCAGGTGTTTGTGTGTGTGTGTGTGTGTGTGTGTGTGTGTGTGTGTGTGTGTGTGTGTGAGAGAGAGAGAGAGAGAGAGAGAGAGAGATGTGCACGTGGTTAGGCCTGTGATGTGGTCCCAGGATTCCAAGGGCTTCAGTGATATGTGAGTGAGGGTATGGCCCATTCACTGGCCATGCCTTTGACAGGCCTCTCAATTTCTTACTTTCTCATTCCTTGCCTTCTTAACCCTATTCCTTACCTCGTGATGATGATGATGAATGAATGAATAGAACTGGTATGATGTTGATGACTATGATGATGGTGAATTAGGATTGGTATGGAATGATGATGATGGTGGTGATGATGATGATGATGATGATGATGAATGAATGAATGAATGAATGAATGAATTAGGACTGGCATGGAATGATGTTGATGATGATGATGATGATGAATTCAAATTACAGTAGAATGGGTGGAGGTACATGAAAGTCCATTACTTGTCTAATACTCGAACAGATCAGCACTGAATGCATTGTAAATTTAGTAAGTGTGTGAGCTGTAATGTAGACAGACAGAGAGACAGACAGACAGCATTATAAACAGTAGGTGCACACAGATGGGCATGAGGTATAGAGGTGATGGACAGACGGATAGATAGAGGGATAGATTTTTTTTTCATACTTTTTTCAGCACTCCATGTTCTCTCTAGTCACCCTTTCCACCTGTCCTTCCACTTTTTCAGATCTTTTTTTTTTTCTCTCTCTAGCTTTTCCAGTCCTCTCTCACTCTTTCTCAGTCTTTCTTCTCTTTTCCTGGCTCTCTCCCCTTCCCCTGTTTTCCAGCAATTTCCCCTCACTCTTCTCTTCCCCTTCCACTCACCTTTCCCCTCTCTTCTCCTCTTTCCTTTTCTCTCCCTTCTCCTCTCTCATTTTTCTCTGTTTTCTATTTCCTCATCTCTGTTCTCCTTCTCTCCTCTCCCCTCCTTCTTCCCCTCTTCCCTGCCCCCCCTTCCTCTCTCAATCACCCTCCCTCTCTTGCTCCTCCTCTCACCCTTTCTCCTCTCTCTCTCTCTCCCCTTCCTTACCACCTCTTTCCCTAACCCCCTTCCTTCATTCACCTCACTTCCTTTCTCATAATTCTTCCTCCTTCATTTCTCATTACTTCTCCTTACTTCTCCCTTCCACCTGAAATGAACGGATCTTGAATTTGACTCTGTGTTTTCTTGTTTTTGTTTTTTCTTGGAGGGAACAGTTTGCGGGCTCCTGGCCTTTGGTTCCTTCTTCCTTGCATAAAAAAAATAAAACTCCCTCTCCCAACCATTCACTTGACCATACAGTTTTCTCTCCTTCCCTCCTTCTCTTTCTCCTTCCTTTCCTTTCCTTCTTTCCACTTTCGCTCCCTCCATCCCTTACTCCCATTTCCATGTATAAATCCTCATCCCCTTCTCATCTTTCCCATCTGCACTCTTCCCCTTCCCCCCCCTCTCTCCCCACACCTTCCCCCCCCCCCTCCCCGCTTCACTTACACACCATTCCTCCCTCCCTTCCTCCTCACCTGCCCCCTGTCCGTCGTCGCACCTTCCCTCCCTCCCTCCCTCCCTCTCCCTCCCTCTCTCCCTTGGTCTCGTTTACCATGCCCTCTCAGGTATAGCAACTCACCCGGTCATGAATTTCTCTCTCTCTCTCTCTCTCTCTCTCTCTCTCTCTCTCTCTCTGTCCCATGCATACACACACATGTTCAGTGTCAGGTACACACGCACAGTACACGCATAAAAATAAAACAAAAATGCATTCACACACAAAGTCTGTATCTCACACACACACACACACACACACACACACACACACACACACACACACACACACACACACACACACACACACAAATATTCATGTAAAACCCTGGGCTCCAACCATCGACAATATTTTAACCGAGCGACATTCACCTCGTTTTTATTTTTTCAGCTTTACTTCACCCCCATTTTTTATAGATTTATTATTTTTTTTTGAGGCGTGTGGATGCATATATACTTTTTTTTTGTCAATGGGAGGAGTCGTTTGAGTGTGACATCATTAGAGGTTGATATTGTGTATTTTTGGGGTACGTGCTCACCCTTACAGTACGATGCCTTTTTTTTTTTTTGCCTGGGTCGTTAGTTCGAAGGTATTTGAGAGTGTGTCGTGCTTAGTTTGTTGTTCTTGTTCTTGTTGTTGTTATGCTTGGAGAACATTCTGAAATATGTCATTGCCACGCTGATACCAGGAAACCTTCAATTTCAATTTTCATAGACTTATATTCCTAGCAACTTTTAGAATCATCTTACGATTCGAACTCAGCTCAGATCTAAAACAGCTTCATAACTCCCCATAGAAACACTGCAGCTCAAAGAAACAAGCAAAAACCCCTCGAATATAAAAAGAAAGTACTTGAAACTCCGTGAAACAGTCTTGAAATCCCTGAAACAGTCTTAAAATCCCTGAAACAGTCTTGAAATCCCTGAAACGGTCTCAAAATCCCTGAAACGGTCGCGAAATCCCTGAAACAGTCTTAAAATCCCTGAAACAGTCTTGAAATCCCTGAAACAATCTTGATATCCCTGAAACAGTCTTGAAATCCCTGAAACGGTCTCGAAATCCCCGAAGCAGTCTCGAAGCAGCCTCGAATCCAACTCGGCAGACTCCCATCCCGTTTTCGCCCACAGGAGCCTTGGCCTGGTAAGCTGTCTCGGTCTGGGCGCCTTCAGGATCGTAAAGCCGGGGAGTTATTGGCCATCCCTGGTGCCTAAAGCCTGATGTACTGTAATGAGGAAGAGGTGAATAGCGTGGCCTTCTAATTCCCTCTGACGCTTCACTGCTTCGGCGAACTTGGCGGGGGTGGTTTTGAAAGGATTTGGTTGCATTTAGTGTCTGTCTGTCTATATCTGTCTGTGTGTCTGCTTATCTGTCTTTCTGTATCTATCTGTGTGTCTGTCTGTCTGTCTGTCTATTTGTTTGTCATGAATTGTTTATGGTTGTTTCATGCTCCTTTTTGTATCAGTAGCTGTCTGTCTTGGTTTTAGTGTCCTATTATTTACCAGCCGTCATTACCGTCATTCTCTCTCTCTCTCTCTCTCTCTCTCTCTCTCTCTCTCTCTCTCATATACTGCACTGAGGGGGTTGGTTGTGAAAAGATATAGTTCTGTTTTTTCTTTTTATCTTGTAGAGACCACATAAATGACATACTCGTAATGTAGGGGTTAAATATACTGTCCTACTGTTGCCTAGCCCAGGGCCCCTGTTTCTCTAAGGGGTGTTATGGGGCTTACCGTTACCGTTTTTAGCATTACTGTTACCTTGTTACTGGGTAGGTGGCATTGAAGCTTTCGTAACATTTAGCTCTTTATCCTGCACATAACACCTCAGTATCATCTTGTTTGTTATGGGCGATAGAAATAGCATATGAGAGCATGTCAGGGTGTAACATAGAAAGTAAATCGGCAAGTTAAAGGCGCTGCGAGGCCTCCAATGCCCCCTGGAACACGGCCCCTTATCTTAAATCACTGGCAATGCTTGTAACGTGGTCATTTGAAGGTGTAATTCCGGTGAGTCAGGCCATAGATGAAGGAAGGATGTCGTGGGTGTGTGAAAAGTAGGGGTGATTGGTGGATACTGGTGTCGTTGAATATAAATCCTGAGGGGTAGCAGTAGCATTGTTATTGTTATTATTATTATTATTATATTGATGATGATGTGATGATAGTGATGATAATTATAATGTTAATTTCAGTGATGATGACGATGATGATGAAGATGGTACTTTAAAGACAATAACAAAGAACAACAACATTAATAACAATGAATAATAAATCATTAATAATGAATGTATGTGTGGATGTATGGTGTCTATAAATGTGTATTTGCGTATAGGTAGATAGATGGATAAGTAGATACATGCACATAAATGGGTGCATGTGGGTATACGGTGGGTTTTATATCGATGTATGTTGTTGTATACTGTATACAGAGGTGTACTGTATGTGAATGTGTGGGGACTTCAGAGGGGGCTTCAGAGGGCTTCACATGCACAACAAGCAATCAGCAACATCAAATTAGATAAACCCCAAGCCCCCAAGGCAGCAGCACTCGAGGGGCGGCCCGTGTCGGATTAAGCCAGGTACCGATGTGGCTTCGTGTATTGCCTCTTAGCCCTTCACGGCGAGGAGGATGGCTTGGTTTTATTTTGGCTTAAGCTGGGAAGAGTGTCTGGCTGATGACGTCTTGCAGCATGACAGATGGTGATGATGATGATGATGACGTGCTCGTTTATTCTGCAAGTCTCAGTATGATTATTATTACCTCCCCCAGCGAAGTGGGATGAGGTTATGTATTCACCTGTGTTGGTCCGTCTGTCTGTCTGTTTGTCCAGACGATATCTCCAAAAGTTCTCAATGAATTTCGATGAAATTTTGTGGAAGGATGGGCCATGGGCCAAGGAAGAAGTCATTAAATTTTGTGGCGGATCGGGGTCCGGATGCGGATCATGTCTCCATGGATCCGAATCCGGGTCCTGTTTAATGGCTGTGGCATTGGCGGAGGTATTCGCTTTTTGAGTGCGTTTTAGTTATTATTATTATTATTATTATTATTATTATTATAATTACTACTACTACTACTAGTAATAGTAGTAGTAGTAGTAGTAATAGTATTGGTAGTCGTAGTAGAAGTAGTGTCATTGTTTTTATTTATTTATTAATTACCTCCGCCAACAGAGTTGGAGGAGGTTATGAATTCACCTATGTTTGGTTGTTTGTTTGTCTACACGGTATCTCCGAAAGTTCCTAATGAATTTCAATGAAATTTTGTGGAAAAGTGTGCCATAGGCCGAGCCGTTATCTGGCATTGGCGGAGGTATGGGCTCTCTGAGTTGTTTCTGGTTATTCTTATTCTTATTCATATTCTTATTATTATTACTACTACAACTACCACCACCATCCTACAACTACTACTACCACTACTACTGCTACTACTACTACTATTACTATTACTGTTATTATTATTATTATTATTATTATTATTATTATTATTATTAAACAGTTCACGAGCGTATTCTTAATAGAAGGATATTATTAATTTCTCATACCACACTCGGTTACGTGATTGATTTTGCTCTCTCTCTCTCTGTCTCTGTCTCTGTCTCTCTCTCTCTCTCTCTCTCTCTCTCTCTCTCCCTCCTGTTGTGTAATTTACTCATTAGACACATTTTTCTCCTTTCTCTTTTTCATCGCTGCCACAAAACAACCTTCACCTCTCTCTCTCTCTCTCTCTCTCTCTCTCTCTCTCTCTCTCTCTCTCTCTCTCTCTCTCTCTCTCCACCAATGAATGTGTGACTGAGAAAAATATTTGGTCTAATTACAAAGACAATTAACTTGAGGCCAAAAATCAAAACCAGCTTACGGAGAGGAGGAGAGAGGGGAGGAGTGGAGAGAAGAAAAGAGGAGAGGAGAGGAGAAGGAAAGGGAGGAAAGAGGAGAGGAGAAGGGATGAGAGGAGAAAGAGGAGAAGGGAGGAGAGGAGAGGGGAAAAGAGGAGAAAAGAGGGGGAAAAGAGCAGAGGAGGGGAGAGGAGAAAGCAGAGGAGAGAAGAAGATGACGATTGGAGAGAGGAGGAGAGGAAAGGAGAAGATAAAAAAGAGAAAGGGAGAGTAGGTGTATGGAGAGAGGTAGTGAGGAAGAGGCCAGGAGAGAAGAGAGCAGAGAAGAAAGAAAGAAATTGTGTAAAAAGAGTGACAAAGAGGAAAGGAAATAGGAAAGCAGAGAGAGGAGGGGAGAGGAGAGAAAAGAGGAGAGGTGAAAGGAATAAATGTTGTGAGAGAAGGAGAGAAACAGATGAAATTAAAGATGACATCTCTCTCTCTCTCTCTCTCTCTCTCTCTCTCTCTCTTCTTCTTCCTCCATTTCTCTTTCCTTCATTCTCCCCTTTTCTCATCATTTATCTTCCCCAGCCTATCTCCTATCCTCCTCCTCCTCCTCCTCCTCCTCCGTGATCTGTTCTCACTTTCTCCTCCTCCTACCTTGTCTTCTTCCTTCATTCCTCTCCTCTCACCCTCTTCCTCCTTTTCTCTTCCTTCTTCCTCTTCTTCCCCTTCCTCTTCTCTTCTGTCTCTTCCCTTCGTTCAGCCGTCTTTCCTCATTCACTCCCCTCTTTTGCCCTCTTCCTCTTCCACTCTCTCTTCCTCCTCTTCTTCCCCTTCCTCTCCTCTCTCCACAGTTCTGCTTAGTTAATGCAAGAGGAATGGAAATATTTATTGGGAGCGGCAATTCTTAATGAGAAGAGTGAGGCCAAGGTAGAGAGAGAGAGAGAGAGAGAGAGAGAGAGAGAGAGAGAGAGGCTAATTGAGAGTGAGGATGAAAGGGGAGAGTGGTAATTGGAGAGTGAGCGTGGAAGTGAGAGTGAGTGTGTGAGTGAGAGACTGCTAAGGAAAGAATGAGGAAAAATGTTGAAAAGACTGTGGGAGAGAGAGAGAGAGAGAGAGAGAGAGAGAGAGAGAGAGAGAGAGAAGATTGAAGAGAGTGAGTGAAGGAGATGAAGCAATTGAGAGTGAAAATGAAAGTGAATGCAGGAGAGTGAATGTGAGAATATGAACTGAAGAGAGATGAATAAAATCATCCAGATAATGAATAATAAAAGTAATAATAATAATAATAATAATAATAATAATAAAAGTGTCAGGGTGTGGAAGAGCTAATTTTATAACCTTTTTCAAGAATCTAATCCTTTCTTCGTAGTATAAAAGAAAAAAAGCATAAGACAAAAGGGCGTCAGAGCGTTTTGCCCAAGCCGCGTTACGTAAGCCAAGAATGTCGGTGTCTTGTTCAGATTCTTTGTGGCGAAATAGGGCCCTGAGAGAGAGAGAGAGAGAGAGAGAGAGAGAGAGAGAGAGAGAGAGAGAGAGGGTTTAGAGTTATTGTTTTGATCGCTTATTTTTCCTTACTCCTCCAGCCCTCAGTGATAGTAACTCCTTCAGTACGAGGACAAAGATGCATTTATTAATTTATTTTACTTATTGGCAAGCATAAGAGACGTATCAAGATTCTAGAAGAGATGCTCCGTGATAGTTCCGTTTTATTTATTTATTTATTTATTTATTTTTTTACGAAGCTGTGTGCAATATCCCTCATTTTTCCAGGTCCCATATAATTTAACAACGGCTGGGTATAAAATTGCTAATACTCGATCTCTTTATTAAGTAACGTTGATAGAGAAAAAGGAATATGGGGCAATGTTGTGTGAAAAGTAACGATCGGTAATATTCCAGCCTTTAGTGGTCATAATTTTTTCCCAACGTGATGATAAAATGTTTCCCAAGTTCTAGGGTATAATAATAGTAGGTTTTCATGCCACGCTGAAAATAATATCAATTAAAATTCTAGACAAGTTCCTAGGTCACAAAACCATGTCGAAATGCCTCTCACTTTTCCAGGTAAACAAGAGGTGAATTCAAAGATGTTATATACTCGATTTGTAAGGAAAAAGATGAGTGATGTTGACGGAAGAAGCATGGGATGTTTCTGGCCACAACTCGGTGTAAAAAATGCTCCTTAGCGCTCCGGGTTCCGTGGGGGTAAACAAGGAGTGGATTCAGGGGTGTTACTTGCTCCGTCTCCCGGAAATAAGGCAGCTTGTTACTTCCGCCCTGACGGAGACATTGGGACGCACTGTTCCTTCTCGACGCCTCAGTCTTAATCAAAAGGTGCTGGGGCTCTTGCGTGGGGTGTGGAGTCTCTCTTTTTTCTCTCTCTCTTTTTTTTTTTTTTTTTGGTCTGTCTTCCTGGAGGTGTTGATTGTGTGGTAGGATTTGTCTCGTCCTGTCTGTCTGTCTGTCTGATTTTTTTTTTCTGTGTGTGTGTGTGTGTCTGTGTGTGTGTGTTGGTTATTTTCAAGGTGTTTCTCTCTCTCTCTCTCTCTCTCTCTCTCTCTCTCTCTCTCTCCGTGTGTGTGTGTTGTGTGTGTGTGTGTTGTGTGTGTGTGTGTGTGTGTGTGTGTGTGTGTGTGTGTGTGTGTGTGTGTGTGTGTTTGTAGTTATACAAGGTGACATTTGTTGTGTGTGTGTGTGTGTGTGTGTGTGTGTGTGTGTCTGTCTGTGAAAGTTTGATGCCGTTCAGAAGTTGTTTGTTATTGTTTTGTGTGTGTGTGTGTGTGTGTGTGTGAGAGAGAGAGAGAGAGAGAGAGAGAGAGAGAGAGAGAGAGAGAGAGAGAGAGAGAGAGAGAGAGAGAGAGAGAGAGAGAGATGGCATTCAAAAGGCATCTTTTATCGCATGTATATATGTATGTATGTGTGTATTTATGTATGTATTGCCATTAGGTGTGTGCGTGTGTCTTGCAATTGTTCGTGTGCATGAGTATCACCATTGTCTCCGTGAGTGCTGGTGTGTGTGTGTGTGTGTGTGTGTGTGTGTGTGTGTGTGTGTGTGTGTGTTGTTCATTGCAAAGCCAAACCCTTCCATGCAATATATCGGGAGGGACAATGCATTCTGGCCGTGTTTGCCTGCTGTTAGCCATTGTTTGCAGGCGGGCACTCCGGAGGGTCATATTGAGAAACGTGCTTACGATCATTTTTGTCTCGTAACTAAGAATTGTTTTTATTTTGGGAGAAGGCGAGGTTGTGGGATACTGTGAAGGGTGAGAGAGAGAGAGAGAGAGAGAGAGAGAGAGAGAGAGAGAGAGAGAGTTATACACCTTTCCTAAGACGAATATGATTACTTTGAGGCAGGAAGAATAAAAATAACTAGGTAACCGTAATGAAAGGGTTAATGAGGCGCTCTGTCAGACCTCTTCAAAAATAGGTAGATAAATTCGTCCTAATGGTGAATAGGTCAAGGGTGATTAGTGGAATAGGGAGGGAGATAAGGAGTAATTACTGCTATTATAAGAGGTGTATGGATGAGGAGGTATTTAATTGGAGTATGAAGAGGGAGAAATTTTTATGAATGGTTGATCTTTATATCTATCTGTGTATCTGTCTATCTGTATGTATGTCTGCCTGTATGTACGTATCTATGCATCTATCCATCTATCTATCAGTCTATGTGTATGTCTGTCTTCCTTCTAGGAGGGGAGGAAAGGGAGAAGGGGCAAAGCGAGTTAATGACGAGGTGACGATGGAATGTACACAGGTAAGTAGGGAGAACAAGGTTAATATGAGAGAGAGAGAGAGAGAGAGAGAGAGAGAGAGAGAGAGAGAGAGAGAGAGAGAGAGAGAGAGAGAGAGAGAGAGAGAGGGGTGGCGAGAAATTAACCCCTTCCCTCTGATGACCCATTAGTTTTTTCTTGCCACCTCCAGACGATTGTTAATTTTACGAACAACCTCTCTCAGAAGCTAAAGAAAATCGTCTGAAGATAATAAAGATAAGTAATACATCGTGGAACAGAAGGGGTGAAGGTCAAAGTCATTGCAGTTTTACACAGACCCTCCTCACCTCATTCCTAAGTTTATTTGCTCATTTATTTATTTATTCATTCATTTTGTGCTTGCTGTGTCATGTTGTACAGGGTGGTACATATATAACGCTTCATTTCCACTGAGAGAGGAGGGTGAGAGCTGGGAGCAGGGCAGTGAAATGGCGGGGGACAGGGCGACTTGGAGGCGATTTGTTTGTGGCCACCCCTTACAGGATTAAGGCTCTGGCAATAGACAGAGAGATTTCCATTCCACGGGGGGGATTTTCCGTGTATATCGGGACTGCTTAGGGTCATCAGTGTGTACCCTTCATCATTTATTCACTTCCTACTCCAAATGCCACAAACACACCTACCGTAGTTGATTTAAGGCGTCCCAGCAACACGTAACTTTGAGGCACATGAGTTACTAGTGGAGTGCTATTTACGAACCACCCCTCTATTGTGTGCCCTTTGCCTTGATGCATGTTGATGTTAAATATACAGTAGTAGAATCTTATGCACCAGCGGCGGTGATGGGAGCTATTTAATCGGGTGTTTGAAGATGTTTATGTAAGGGTAATGGGAATGGAAATAGAAAAGGTCGCATTGCTGTCGTAAAACTGTTTCTCTGTCTGTCTGTCTGTCTCTCTATCTGTCTATCTGTCTGTCTATCTGTCTGTCTGTGTCTCTGTCTGTCTGTCTCTGTCTCTGTCTCTCTGTCTGTCTGTCTGTCTGTCTGTCTGTCTCTCTCTCTCTCTCTCTCTCTCAGTCTGTTTTCCTCCACCTACCTTCATTAAACATAAGCACCTTAGGAGGGGATCGAAGCTTGATTTTGAACCGTATCCTTTCTCCTTCCGGGTCCACCTCTGCTTTGGTTCCTTGTGTGTGTGTGTGTGTGTGTGTGTGTGTGTGTGTGTGTGTGTGTGTGTGTGTGTGTGTGTGTGTGTGTGGGTTTACGTGTGAGGTTGTGCTGGTGTAGAACTAGTTATGTTTGTATTAATTTCGATGTATCAAGGTGTTGGTAAAGGTGTAAAGATGTGAAGATATGTTGATACAGGTGTGTGGGTGTGTATGTGTAGAAGTGAAGACGTTAATATACTCACTAGCGATAAATTGTACATATAAATAAGACCATAATTAACGTAGGATTTATCATAAACATTCCTATCTTGATCCCACCTCATATCGTGTGCAAACTACATAATCAACTTTCCAATCTTGCTTTTTCTCTTGATGGCTTATGATGTAATTTATTTTTCTCTTACATGGTGTGGCAGTGTGTGTGTGTGTGTGTGTGTGTGTGTGTGTGTGTGTGTGTGTGTGTGAGAGAGAGAGAGAGAGAGAGAGAGAGAGAGAGAGAGAGAGGTAGTGTAAGGTGTAATACCCTCCTCCACACACCGACTTTCCGACCTTCCGTAACACCCACTGAAATATTCCATCATCCTGACCAATATTACCCTCAAAAAAGAATTCTCCAGCCGTATATATATTTTTTTCCAGCAACCCTCCCCTGTCAGATACCCAAAGCCGGACTGATGGGGACAAAAAATAAAAGCATCGAGAAGAAAAAAAAAAAACTTTGATATTCCAGGCGCATAAAAGTCGGTTGAAATTAATGGTATGATTCCGGGTCACAGTGGAATAAGCCCGGGTGTATCGGGTATTGTGGGGGTATTGTAGGGGTATTGTAGGGGTATTGTGGTATTGAGTATTGGTATTGGGTGTACTGGGTGTGAGATACTGATGAAATATGGAAAGGAGAAATTAGAGAAGCCCTCGAAATACGTTGAAAATACGGGACACTCGAAATTCGGGTGATTCGCAGACTACTACAGAACTGAGTAGTGCGATAGTCTTGTGAAGGACAAAAGCTCTATCGAAATACACTACGGTAGACTTGTGAAATACAATACGGTAAGCTCTCGCGAAATACGGTATACTTCTGCAAAGGACAGACAACCCTTGCGACGGTAAACTCTGGCGAAAGACGTCATACTCTCTCGAAATACGACATACCTTTGCGAAATACTGCATACTCGCGAAATACGGTATACTCTCGAGATATACGGTAGAGTTGACAGCGAGGACTAGTATTTGGAGAGGCGACGAACCAGACCAGTTATTAAGTCCAGAGCTCAGTCCCCGTGTTGCTGTAAGCCCTTCAGTACGGCCACACCTTGTATTCGTATTATTCTTGCTATTATTTATGTTATTTTTGCCATTCTTGATTATTCTTGTTGCCATTAGACGATTTAATTCAGCTTCGGGTGACTTCTTCTGTTTTCTGTCTCTTTTCAGCTTAGGGGAACTTTTTTCTTTCTGTCTTTCTTCCTTTCTGTCTTTCTTCCTTTCTTTCATTCTTCCTTCCTTCCTTCCTGCCTGCCTTTTTTTTACCTTCCTTCTTTCTTTTACTGTGGGATTAGATATAGCTTGAAATAACGTCTTCATTGCTGTAGATTTTTTTTCTTTCCAAGCTGGTGGTGGCAAGAATGACCCAGAAGAGGCGTAATTGTACTGACGAGATTAATACCCTTCACCCCGAGGACGTATATCTCACGTTCTTCTTGCAGGTGTCGGTGGCTTTTATTCCAAAGTAGAGAGGCTTTTGGTACCAGTGGAGTTATTAGATCCTTCTTGAACCCCTTTACTGTCCTTAGATCAGTGATGCTTAATCTTTTTTGTGCTCCCACCCCTTCGGTTTTCAGAGTAGATTCTCTCACCTCTTTACAAAAAATCAGTGTTAGATATTTAGCACCCATTTTAACAGCAAATTATTATTAAATACGAGATAGCACAGTGACACAGTACTATCACTCTGTAGTGCAATGGAATGCAAAAATACAGACAATTATGGAGATGTACTTAGTGGCCAAAAACATAAATAAATATATAAATAATATTAACAGCTTTGAAACTGAACTGGCTGGCACGTTTCTAGTCCCCGCCCCATGACGTTTCGTACTCCCAAAGAGAACCACTGGTTCAGTTGAATAAAATTATTTAGATGGAACATGCTGAACACATTGGTGCCTATAATCCTTTAGGATGGGACTTGGCATTTTCAGAAGTTAATATCATCATCATCATCATCATCATCCGGACCTCCTTTCCTACCCTAGGGTGGGGAGAGGAGTAGCAACGTCCAGACAGCCAAAGTTTGCCCAATTCAATGGGCCACGCTTCCATTCACACATCATTGAAGCCCACGGAATCCTGGCTCCATCTGATAGGAAAAAGTCTCACCACTTTCTCTAGCTTCACATATAGCCTACTTATCCGGTAGAGCCAGTCCGAACGCTGTCACGTTAAAACGGGTGCCAAATCCCTGATCATGCGCTTCTTCGCACAAAATTCATCCAGCCAGCTCAATCTCTTGTCAGTACCTTAGCATGACCAACTTTCATACCTCTCTTCCTTACACACTCATCCACCATATCCTTCTACCTTCTTCTTGGCCTGCCTCGCTTCCCCCCCCTCTCAGATTCGCTCAGATATACCTCTTTCACCAGTCTATTGTCATCCATTCTTTCCACATGGCCATACCACCTCAGTACACTCTCTTCGATTCTGGTGTCCACAGATTTCCTTAAACCGCATTTTTCACGAATCACATTATTCCATATCCTATCCACTCTCTTTACTCCACATACATTCCTCAGCCGTCCCATCTCCACTGCTCTTACTCTTGACTTTTCATTTTCACGCCACACCTTAGTCTCACACCCATATGTTAAAGTTGGCAGTAACACTCCTTCCTGTAAGCTTCGCGCAACTGCAACACTCAAGCCTCTGTTAACAACGGGTGGAATCCCTCGGTTCGGACCTATGAGCTTTGCGACTAACTACCCTTCCAGCGAAATCCCACACACAGGAACGCTGGACACTAATGGGTCACAAAAATGGTTTAAGTTTACTGAAGGGATTAACGGTTTAGCCTCTACCAATACTTTTTTTGTATTTTGTTATGGAAGGGAAGGTGGGGGGATGGAGGGATTGGGGGAAGATGAGGGGTTGGGAGCTGGAAGAAGGCGAAGGGGAAGGGTAGAGGGTCTGGAGGTTAGGGGAATTAGCTGGGAGTTGAGAGGGTGGGGGTCGGATGGGGGAAACTGAGTGGGTAGGGATGTGGGGAAGGTGAGGAGGTGGGAGACTGGGGGAAAGGCGAGGGAGATTGGAGGAAGGCAAGGGAGAGGAGGTGGGAATGATGTGGGGAAAGGCGAGAGGCTGGGCGCTGAGGGATATGGAAGGATGACGAGAGGATGGGGGTGGAGAGGGGGAGGAGGATGGGGGCGTAGGAGATTGAGAGGATAACGAAGAGATGGGGGTGGGGATAGGGGGGAGGCTTACTTCCCTGATGTACTGTGAGCTTGGTAATCGTGTGAACCTGTTGCCTTGATGTGATTTGTGTGTGTGTGTGTGTGTGTGTGTGTGTGTGTGTTCAGCGGATTACTGCCTGATACAATTGTGGACGTGTGAGTATCGGCGTGGCTGCTGGATGCTTATGTGTGTCCTGTGTAATGTGTAGGTAGGTGTAAGAGGTGTGTGTACGTGAGTGAATGTGACTAGTGCAGCTGTGCAATTATGTATGTACAATCTAGGTAAATTGTTCCTGTCTAATCCCTCTAAATTGTACCAGAACCTAATGAAACCTTTTAATAATCAAGCAGCACCGAATCTCCCTTCATTACCTCACAACTCCCAGACGTGTTCAGGAATTATTGTTCACGACTGTACACATGCAGCTGGATTTAATTTTTCAGGCTCATATGACTCTCTCTCAGCTGAATAAAATCGTCTGCCATTAACTGAAATAGAATACAAGAGTTGTCCCGGCCATGACAGGGGTAAGTGGAGTAAGGTTTTGATGGCGTGAACAAAGTCGTATTTTCGTTGGCATAGGTCACTTCGGAACACCTCTCTCTTAGCGATTAATTTTTTTGAATTACGATTTTATATTCTCTTGTGTTTTATTTGTACCTTTTACATCTCGACATAGTTTGGATTGAAAACTTACAAGAACCTGAATTAGGGAAAAACAGTCGCTGACGAAGAGGTGTTACGGACCTCCCAAGCCACCGAAAAAACGGCTGTACTGGACGTAACTTGTGCTGAAGAGGGACGCCTTCATGTGGTGGCACTGACATGACTGGACGGTGGAGCTTCCCATTTACACAAACGTCCTTCATTCTTCTCCATATCCCTCGGTAGGAGGATGATCGATGCGAAAGAAGGGTAACTTTGACCTGCAAGCCACTTGGGTCACTTTCAAATGAGCCTGGGGTTGTGATGACAACGACTGGATTTTATTCATTTAGCGTGTGCACATAGGAAGCTGCAAGAGTATGGCTTGTGCCTAAATGTAAATTCATACAAGGTGTACAGGATATATTTGTGAGTACTGTGTACTGAACGTATAATTCGATGTGAATTGTCCGTGCATTTACCCTCTGTACATAGCTATGGGAGAGTGGTAAATGTTGTTGCTGTTGCCTAACCCCGGTCTGTCTGGCCGAGCGGACTCGTCGACCACAGGTAAGCAGCTGCTTCTGTGGGGCCGTCCTACAGGGACAGCACAATATGTATACCGTTTAGGGATCCAGCGCTCCCAAATGGTAGACAGCGCCTCACCAGGATCGGATCAGGGTCCTTTCCACGGCGAGGTACAGGAAAATCTAGGAATATTTGGCTTCCGGATGGACGCCGCAGCAGCTCCGTCCAGGGTGCACAGCGCCATCACGTGTAGGCTCCCTTTCAGCGATATTATGTTTTAATTTCGACCTGAGTGTAGATTGGCGCCTCCCGCACCGCGCGTCCCCTTCCACCCTCTTGCCCGACCACCACCACCATAGTCGTGTAAGTAGTTTTGGCGCATATGTAGCCCAGCCTTGTGTAAGTAAATGTTTGCTCCGCGGATGAGCATAAATCAGCGCCAAGGAACTACTTAAAGCGGCGCAGCATAACGGTTAACTTGGTGGTAACGCGGCCTAACTAACTCCCGTCTCGCGAATACCTCATCGCGGGATGGCGTTTGAGAAGTCTTTTTTTCTCGTGCTATTAGGAGTCTCCGTGAACACCTTCTATGGCTGTTTTTGTATTTTGTTTCGACTTACCTCGACATAGCTTGTACAAATAATGAGGTAGTGTTTTGAGGCTCGTGCTTTTATGAACTGTGAACGCCCCGTCTGAACCATTTTCCCCAGCGGTTTGCATTTGGTGTTGCTTGATAATATTCCTTTTTATATTAGCTGTGTGAATTAATATGGGAATAGAGTGAACAAGGTATAGAGTGAACAAGCAATATACACTGCGTTATTTAAAGGTCGTAAATTGGTAAGGAAGAAGCATCATGTACGTTTGTTCTAAGCTTACCAAGTTCCATATACCTTTTCAGTTTAATTAATGGCCAGGTGTAATCGGATCATAGGTTAAATTTGACAAGTAACGAGGGAGACTCAGTTCTGCCGTATAACTAAGGCGCATAGAAGCTTAAGCACCAGAACTTTGTATGTCAGGATGTCGGAGTGGCTCAGTTCCATCAGATATAAACAAACTGGGTATGTTGAGTCCACGGGTAGAGGGGTACGAGTCACTCCATTGTTACCTTGCTTAGTGTGTATGTGTGTGTGTGTGTGTGTGTGTGTGTGTGTGTGTGTGTGTGTGTCCATCAAACAAACACACACACACACACACACACACACACACACACACACACACACACACACACACACACACACACAAAACGTTCTCCCTACTTCATACACACAAATCTCCTGACTCGCACATGCAGTACCGTACTCTCTCCCACTCCATCTCTCTCTCTCTCTCTCTCTCTCTCTCTCTGTAACATGCGTATACACAGATCATCCTCCCTAACATACACAACCTTCTCTTCCACACACACACACACACACACACACACACACACACACACACACACACACACACACACACACACACACACACACACACACACACACACACACAGGTCAACAGCCATATAGTCTCCGTAGGCAAACAACACATCCAAACAAGGATGCATACACACACACACACACACACACACACACACACACACACACACACATACATACACATTGCCCCTTTGCATCGCCTTCGTAAGTCCTTGTTATTAATGATTTATACTGCATATCCCCAGAGGTGTCTTTATTATTATTATTAATTATTATTATTAGTTGTTGTTGTTGTTGTATTTTATCATTTTGCAGAATAACAGAGCCGTAGAAATAAGTAAAAATTATGTATATGGACAAGCAATTAGTCAATCCTTTCACTTCGATTTACCTTTTTCTTTTGGCCTGATGTACCGTAGGGGCAACGTCAACTACGAAATGAGGCAGTGAAAGTTATATTTAATTTCCTCGTTTCGACAAGTCTCTCCCAAGCTGAATATGGGAGAAAATCGTCCGCCGTTAGCTAAAGTAAAAACGATGTAATGGTCCGAGACTGAAGGGTGATGTGGTGTGGACATAACGAGAATACCATAGAAAAGAGGTCGTGATAGTGAAGGTGAGGAGTAAGCTAACGTTCCTGTGTTGAAAGCGAACGTTCCTGTACAGTGTTGAGAGCAAACGTTCCTGTGCTGTGTTGAAAGCGAACGTTCCTGTGCTGTGTTGAAAGCGAACGTTCCTGTACAGTGTTGAGAGCAAACGTTCCTGTGCTGTGTTGAAGGCTAACATTCCTGTGCCGTGTTGAAAGCGAACGTTCCTGTGCCGTGTTGAAAGCGAACGTTCCTCTGTTATGTTATGTGCGTCCCTTACCTTCACCCTCACCCTGGCTTGGTTTACAGCCGCTCTCAATCTTACCATACTCCTGCCTTCCTCCCTCCCTTGCCCTCCATCCTTTCCCTGCCCCCTCCTCCCCTCCTCTTGAGCCTGGCCGTGACGCCGTAATGGCTTCTCAAACAAGTAAATTATCGACGAAACAAACTTTAGCCCTTCAGGAAACTCCATCTTCGGGGCTCCATATACTGGTACCTGGCGGAATAGGGTTGGGGTAGGGCCAGGGAAAGGCGAAACACGGATTTAACCTATCTATCTATCTATATCTATCAACTCGTATCTGTCTGTGTACCTGTATCTATCAAAGCGACAATCTGACTAAAATTAATAGTTCCTCATCAAGACCATGCTCCTGAAACGTACGCCTGATGGTATGTCCCTCTCACACACACATACACAGTACAGTGGCGTGAGGCAGGGCGTGACTAATTGTTGTGTCACTCCCACGCTCCCCCTTCCCTCTTCCACGGTGTAACTTATTTCAGCAAGCTCGCCCCTTCCCAGCATGAATATTGGTTACGACGCAGGTATGGGGTGTCCGGAAAAGATGCTGCCCATAGCTTTAGGCAATTCTACTCCGCCTGTGCAAAATACTATAAGTGGAGGAATTAGGAGTCTCTTTTTTTTATTTTTTTTATTAGATTCTACATGATGGCTTATTTTATTGGACGTGCCTTTGATTGTTCTCCCGCTTTCGTATTTTCCTTTATTTCTGGATCTTACCTCACCCGATCTTTAGGTGGGAAAAAGGGTCACGATGATGGTAATGAAATACTATGTGATCTGTTGCGGCCTGGCATCTGTAGTTGAAGTTTTATTTTTGTCCAGACGCGGCTCAGCATGCGAATTACGGTTTTTGTACGGAAATTATCCCTCCTGCAATGCGCCACAGAGAATGCACAGGAACACATTACTAACATTCTGGCAACAACTATAATTATTACTCTTAATTATAGTTTCTCTTTATTTACGGTACTGTGCATTGTTAAAGTAATATACCCTCCAGAATTGGGTACCTCCTTTATTAGACACCATGTATTTGTTTGTCCAAAATATCTGTGTACCTCCGTGTGTGTGTGTGTGTGTGTGTGTGTGTGTGTGTGTGTGTCATAGGGTACATTCGTTTTCTTTCTCCCTCATGATAGTGCAAAGTTGGTGTGCCTGGACGTGCAGACCTCAGCGGACCTGGTGCTGACTCTGCCCTCTCAGCCCCTTCCCCCACCTGCTGGCTCTGCCCCCTCAGCCCCCTCCCCCTCGTGCTGACTCTGCTCCCTCAGCCCTCTTCCCCACCTCCTAACTCCACCCTTTTGTACTCCTTCCCCCTCCCACAGCCATTCACAACCTCCTCACAATATCATCTTCCCTCCCCCTACAGCCGAACTGATTCTACTACCCTCACCCATCTCTCCTCCTCTCCCTTTCCCCCTCCCTCCTAGCCCCTCCCTTTCCCCCTAGCCCCCTTCCCTTATTTCCTCTTCTCATTCTCTCTCGCTCCCCCATATCCCCTTCCCTCCCCAGCATCCCGTGGCCGTGGTTTCTCTCGAACATTTTTATCTCCCCTCAGCGGCCTCCTTTCATCGCCCCGGATTGGGCCGGGGACGGGCGGCAATTTTTCCGAATTTGGCGTCGATTTTTCCCGAATTTGGCGTGATAATTGGGGTGGCGGGTGTTTAAACGCGCTGGCCTGGGTAATGGTGGAAGTTTTGGGTGAGACGTGATGCGCTTGGAGACTTGTAGCGCTGGGATAGTGGGGTTCGTTCCCGTTGATGATGATAGTGGAAGCGTTGGTTTGCCTTCCGTAGAATTATCTCTCATCCTTCACCACTTTTTTATTTTTTGTCTGCTGTCTTTCTATATTTGTCTGGCTGCCTGTGTATATATATATATATATATATATATATATATATATATATATATATAAACACACACACACACACTGTACATACAATCACCAAACGACTCTAGTCACCTCACCAGAGATCTCTGTGAAGGGATATATGAACGTTGTGTTAACTCCAATTCTTAAAGTTTCTCCCAAACTGAGCAAAACTATGTGATAGTGACTAGAATATATTGTTAAGGCATGTCCTTGGGCGTAAAGGTCAGTTTGTGGGAAAAATAAAACGCAAAAGAAAGTATCGTCCTACAAGAGAGACAGTGTACGGTAGGTGTTTGTTGACCCATTACGGTGACAAGACCAGGTACAGTGTGTGTGTGTGTGTGTGTGTGTGTGTGTGTGTGTGTGTGTGTGTGTGTGTGTGTGTGTGTGTGTGTGTGTGTGTGTGTGTGTGTGTTCTTACTCCTCTCTCCGCCCCCCTTCTCGTCTCCCATACTCTCCCGCTCCCATCTGCTCTCCCCATTCTTCCACTTCATCTCCCACCTCTCCCCCATTTCTGCCCCTTAAACTCAAAGCTGAACCTCTCTTTCTCTCCACTCCTCCCCCATTATCTTCCTGTACCTTCGTCGCCTCCCTCTTTCTCCATCTTATTTTCCTTACCTCTTCTCTCCCCATTTTACATGCCTTATTGCTCGAAACTCTGTCTTCTTTCTCTTCTCCAATCTACTGTACCCCCCATTCCTCTCTCTCTCTCTCTCTCTCTCTCTCTCTCTCTCTCTCCTTTAACATGATATTCGACCACCGGATTGGGTTGCACTGTCCAATAGCCCGTTGCAAAGTTCACACTCAATTGCACAAATGAAATGGTTTTGTCTCTATGATTGCATGCTGTGTGTGTTTGCGTGTGTGTGTGTGTGTGTGTTTCGTGGTTTTGTGATTCTGATGTAAGTGAAAAATTGGGTGGTTATCTGTGTGTGTGTGTGTGTGTGTGTGTGTGTGTGTGTGTGTGTGTGTGTGTGTGTGTGTGCTGTATTTGACGATTTTCTGGTTCCAGCGTAAGTGAAAAAATTGGGTAGCTGTGTGTGTATACTGTGTGCGAGTGTCTGTGTCTGTGCGTGAGAGATAGATGTAGATAGTTACTTAGCTTGCTAGGTAGATAGGTACAGATACAGGTACAAAGAGAGAGAGAGAGAGAGAGAGAGAGAGAGAGAGAGAGAGAGAGAGAGAGAGAGATCCACAACGCAAGAATGGAAGCACATAACAGAACGGAAAATTTTTTGAAAACAGTACAAAAACAATGGAAGGATATAAATTACAAAAAAGTTACAAATAAATAACGAAAATAAGAAAACAAGAACTAAAGAAAAAGAGAAAAGGAAGGAACTGAGAGCGAAAACGGAAAAGGGCTGAATAACAAGAGAACAGAATTTTGGGCTGGTTAGAGAGAGAGAGAGAGAGAGAGAGAGAGAGAGAGAGAGAGAGAGAGAGAGAGAGAGAGAGAGATTAAATACGGAAATAAGGAGAAAATAAGAGAATGAGGAGGAAGGAGGGAGTAAGGAAGGAGACTCAAGGACAGTAAATATGAACTCAGGAGCGTCTTGTCAAGGAGAGAGAGAGAAAGAGAGAGAGAGAGAGAGAGAGAGAGAGAGAGAGAGGATGAAGAGATAAATAAACAGGCAGATGAGAGAAAAGTAATGAAGGTACAGGAATAAAAAGAGAATGAGTGAAATAGGAGTCATTGTTGAGAGAGAGAGAGAGAGAGAGAGAGAGAGAGAGAGAGAGAGAGAGAGAGAGGGAGAGAGAGAGAGGGAGGGAGGGAGGGAGGGAGAGAGAGAGAAGAAAGTATAAGACGAAGAAAACAGAAAGAAGCAAGGGTGGACTAACTGAGTGGATACAACGGCAGGGAATACGAGAGCGAAAGACTGAGGACCCTCTTGTAAATTCTCCCTGTAAATACATAGTGTAAATACGCCCTGTTTGGTTTACATCTGGCCTCTGCGTCGTCCACTCAGATTGCGACCTTGACTCCTTACGTACAGGGACGCCTTCACTTGGTGGCACCGATGTGACGGGTCGGCGGAGCTACCCTGTTGTAAAATTAGATCATGCATTTCCCTCCTTAT
>NC_136978.1:5740000-5747500 GCF_032717465.1 Coenobita brevimanus
CGCGCGCCCCCTGACTTCGCAGAAATTGACATCTTTCCCTGTCTAACTTCCCTATTCTTTTTTACCAGTTGCAAGCATTTTCTAACCCCCCACCTCCTTCATTTTCTGCTGCCCTCTCTCTAACGTTCTCATTCTAGTTTCCTGTCTCTGCCAGTGAAGAAGGTTGCCTCTGAAACTCATCCTAGAGGACAATTCCACATGGAAACTTGCTTCTCTCGATTCTACTTAAAGATTTCCCATTTTATGTGTCCCACGTGGATCACTTTTCGACGGAATAGCACTGCAGACAGCACCGGGAGAGGCAAAGAACCAGCAGTCAGCACTACAGCCCTGTGGACTGAACCAACTTTCTGTTGAATACTTTTGCCTGTCTTACCCTCCCTGAGGGCTCATAGTCCACCGAACTGGTACACCCGCACCAAAAAGTACCCGTACGTCAGGGCACGATGGATGGGGAAATGAGCAGAATATTTCTTGTCATTTCAGAATGGCTGGTATGAGTAATTGTGATGAGACGCACTTTGAAGCCATTTCACCGGTGTATATTGTATTGTTGTATAGTACAATAACCATTACTGATTGATACTCACGAAGAAAGCTGTTTTCATATTCTTCGGTCATATATTCCAAAATGCATAGTACTTAGAGCAGTCGGATATATTTTGGTGAGCGTACTTGCAATTTGTTTGGTGTGATTCATCAGGCAATATATAATACTGTGCACTATTTTATATTGATGTCAGCTCACCGGACAAGCTCCGTCCATCGGGCCACAGTGATCTATTGGTCCATAAAGAGGAACCTAGCATACCTGTATCCAAACCAGCAGTCATTCACAGAGGCAGTGTTTTGTCCTCCACCACATAGTACAGTTTGAGTCTTGACATCACGGCACAGACGCACAGGCACGTCACCCCTAGTTCAGCAAGCTAGTCTTAAAGAAATCGGAGAGGACCAAAGCCCGAGAACAACACTTATGCACACCCACATTTACACATCGTCGTCAAGGGAGCAAACCTCATGCATACAGGCCCATACGACGATTCTTGCAGCTGCACACGCCAACCAAATAACGACGCCCCATCCCCACTCTACCCCACCCCACCCCACCCCACCCCACCCCACCCCACCCCCACTCTACCCCATACCACCTCATCACACCCTCGCCCAGCTTTTTTCTTCCACCCTCTAGTAGCTTTGTGTTTTATATCCTTCACTGTTTCTGCTTTGGATTTGCACCTTCATCATATTTTAGAAGATTTTTTATTTTTTCGCCAACATTTTCTGCTAAACGTTTTGTATTTTTAACGTTTCTTACCATTCATTTTTTCCCTTTTCCCCTTTCCCACCAAGGTTTTATTTTCTACCTCCCCCCTTTTCCTACCAAGCATTTTCCATCTTCCACCTTTTCCCACCAAACATTTCCTACCTGCCACATTTTCCTGCCAATCATTTTTTTACCTTCCACCTTTCCTACCAAGCTTATTCAACTGTCCATCTTTTCCATTCAAGCAATTCCTACCTTCCACCCTTTTTCTACCAAAGCGTTCCCAACATCCTACCTTTTCCAGCCATACGTTTGGAACCCTCCCAACGTCTTCTACCAAACGTTTTCAGCATTCCACCTTTTCCCATCAAACGTTTTCAGCCATCCACCTTTTCCTATCAAACGTTTTCAGCATTCCACCTTTTCCTACCAAACGTTTTCAGCCATCCACATTTTTTAACCAAACATTTTCAGTCTTTCACCTTTTCCTACAAATGTTTTCAACCTCCCATCTTTTCCCTCCAAACGTTTTCTACCCTCCAAACGTTTACCACCGTACGTTTTCTCCCCGGCTCCCCCCCTAAACTCGGGCCAACTCTCAACGCGCGCTCCCCAGCCTCCCAGAAATTGCCACCAACTTTCTCTCTTAACTTCTCAGCAGTTTTATAGGTGAGTGTCTTGTCTTTGCTCCGACCTGGAAGCTGAGTGCAAGCTATTTTTTTTTTCTTATATTTTTATTTTAACTTTCATGGTCGAATTATTGCTACATGCTGTACCTTCTCTTTCAATACCATGACCTTTTTTTTATATATATATTTTTTGTACATTTTCACCCCTACACTACGATAACGCATTTTCTGATTTCATTCTGACTACCCGGACGAATTACTTGACATTGGAAAGATGTCAAATAGGGATGCTGGTATAAAAGACTATATTTTAAAGACTATACATCTGAAAGCCTATCTTGGGCTGAATAAAATCGCTTAGGGGTAGCAAAATAAATCTTCTTATATAAGGGGTTAATCATCTTAGTACCCAAGTGGTGGAAAGGTTTATTGAAGGCTGTATCTACTCCCTCAAATTCGAAAACATTCCCATAAGCTTTTTTTTTTTTTTTTTTTTTTGTAGGAGGAGGTCTTGTTTTATTGTACTCTTCTACCTCCAGATGATCTTTTTATTATTGTTTTTGTTATTATTATTATTATTATTATTATTATTTCTATTACAGTATTGTTGTTATTATTATTATAATTATTACTGTTATATCCCCGTATATAGACAGTATATTTTTTTCAAAATTGGGAATGCCTCTCATAATGACGGGATTGCTGACTGCCATATAAATTCCTTCAGATATGAATAGTTTCACCTAAGCTGCCTTCTACTCTCCAGAGGTAACAAAGTAATAAAGGAATTAATATTATCATCTGTAAGAATATTATATAAAAGACATCGTTGTGGTAAAGAGGGTAATTATTTTTCAGCATTTAGACTTTATTTATTTTATTATTTATTTTTATTCATGTTATTTCCAAACTTATATTTTACTTCGACCGGACCCCTCGCAGTGAAGGGGTTTAATTACACCTGGTACATTTTCAGAACGATGACAGGATTTTTTTTTTTTTTAATTCTAGTGTTGCTTTCTACAGTCGATTTTATGTATGTGTTTTCTTGATTTATTATTATTATTATTATTATTATTATTATTATTATTATTATTATTACTCTATCTGTCTGTCTGTCTGTCTGTCTGTCTGTCTGTCTCTCTCTCTCTCTCTCTCTCTCTCTCCATTCAGCCTTTATCATTCACTCGCTTTCTCACAAACTTCTCTATTTGCTCTCTCCTCTCTCCCTTCTCTCACCCTCTCCTTCCCTTTCACAGTCTCTCTCTCATTTTTTCTCACACACCTTCCCCTCACCATCCACACACACACACACACACACACACACACACACACACACACACACACACACACACACACACACACACACACACACACACACACACACACACACACACACACACACACACACACACACACACTTTTCAGTTCTTCTTATTACTGCCCTTCCCCTCTCTCTCCCCTTTCCTCTCCTTTTTCCTCCTCTCCCTTCTTTCCTACCTTTTTTCTCCCTCCCTCCCTCCTTCCCTCTCCTGTTCTCCCCATCTCCCTCCTTCCCTCTCCTGTTCTCCCCATCTCCCTCCATCCCTTCCCGTTTCTCTCCCTCCTTCTCTCCCTTTTCTCCCCTTCTTCGTCCTTCCTTCCTCTTTTCTCCCCATCTCCCTCTATTCCTCCCCTTTCTCTTCTTCTTCCCCCCATCCCTCAGTTCCATCCCATTTTTTTCCTCTTCCCCTCTTCCTCCCCTTTCTCCTCCTCTTCCCCTCTCCTTCCCCATTTTCTTCCCCTCTCTTTCTCATTTCTCTTCCTCTTCCCCTGTCCCTCCCCTTTCTCATCGTCTTCCTTTCTCCCTCCCCTTTTCTTTTCCTCTCGCATCCCTTATCCCTTTCCCTCCCCTTTTGTCCTCCTCTCCCTCCTCTTTTGTCCCCCTCTCCCTCCCCTTTTGTCCCCGTCTCTCTCCCCTTTTTCCGCCTCCTTTTCCATTTCTCTTTTTCCCTCTCCTCCCCCCGCCTCCCCTATTCCCTACGGTCGATCCCTTCATCCATCCACAAAGTTTTCCTATCACACGCTGCGTCCATCAGGCCAACACTGGGCTCCCTTCACTGCCCCTTCACTGCCCCTTCACTGCCCCTTCACTGCTTCCCTTCACTGCTTCCCTTCACTGCTCCCCTTCACTCTTTCATCTGCTGCCTCTCTCCTTCTCAACGCCCCCCTCCCACCCCGCTTTTCTTGTAGCTTTTCCCCGTCTCTTCTGTTCCTTACCCTGTTTGACTCCCATTCCCCTCTACATCCTTCACTGTCTTGATTCATTATTTCATCTCATGCCGTTCTCCTTCCTAAACCTCCTTATATATATATATCTTTCGCGTCTTTCATTCTTGTCCCCTTTAGCGCTTTTCTTTCCTCACTATCTTCAGCCTCTCTTCTTCTCAGACACCCCTATCTCTATTTAGTTACTATTTTATTTATTTTTTGTAGTGCCCTTTCAGCGTTCGTCATACTCGGCTCTATCGTTTTTTTTTTTTTTACTTTCTTTTCTGTTCTATCTCATTGACCTCCCATTGATTTTTTTTTTGCACTCAAATTTTTTTTTGACCCCTCCTCCTCCTCCTTATGACACAAGAGGCTTCGTAACAGCTCTTCCATAGCGATTTATTTAGTTTATGACACCTTATTTTCTTGCATGTTAGCTGTATGGCTACTGGACAGTGTTTTTATTCCTCTCATCTGCTCCCTTTCTTCCCTACCCACCCTTTTCTTCCCGACCCACCCTTTTCTTCACTACCCGCCCTTTTCTTCCCTACCCACCCTTTTCTTCCCTACCCACCCTTTTCTTCCCTGTCCACCCATTCTTCCTTGTCCACCCTTTTTTCCATACCCACCCTTTTCTTCCCTATCCACCCTTTTCTTCCCTATCCACCCTTTTCTTCCCTATCCACCCTTTTCTTCCCTACCCACCCTTTTCTTCCCTACCCACCCTTTTCTTCCCTATCCACCCTTTTCTTCCCTATCCACCCTTTTCTTCCCTATCCACCCTTTTCTTCCCTACCCACCCTTTTCTTCCCTATCCACCCTTTTCTTCCCTACCCACCCTTTTCTTCCTTATCCATCCTTTTCTTCCCTGTCCACCCATTCTTCCCTATCCACCCTTTTTTCCGTACCCACCCTTTTTTTCCCTATCCACCCTTTTCTTCCGTAACCACCTTATTCTTCTCTATCCACCCTTGTCTTCCCTATCCACCCTTTTCTCCCCTCTCCTCTGCGTCCTTCATACACCCCGCTTCCCATCCTCTATGCTATGTATTTTCGCTCCCTCACAGAAGCAATTTATTTTAATGTGCGTATACTCAGAGCGAAATAAGTAGTGAAGGAGTATATTTTTCAGTTATATTCACTAGTTGTATCTCAGTTGTATTTACTGGTTATATCTCAGTTATATCTGCTAGTTAACCCCTTCGGGCCCATGACTCACTTTTCATCTTAGAGTAGCAACAGAGAATAATAATAATAATAATAATAATAATAATAATAAAGGAAAAGTGTGTTATTAGTGAAGGTCTTAAGCTGAAAAAGAAAATTAGAAGTTAGGTAAATTAATGTTTAAAAAAAAATGTAATTGTTTTATGCCTGATAACTGCTGAATAAAAAGTTGAAAGCCCAATATATATTTAAAATCGGATATTTAGCTGAAGAGAAAGAGAGAGAGAGAGAGAGAGAGAGAGAGAGAGAGAGAGAGAGTAATGAAGAGACATGGCCCCGACTCCCATCCGTCCACCACTTCCAACAAAGGTCGGAAAATACACTTAGCTGCCTAAGTGGAATTACAGCGCACACACACACACACACACACACACACACACACACACACACACACACACACACACACACACACACACACACACACACACACACACACACACCCTGTTTCTCTCTCTCTCTCTCTCTCTCTCTCTCTCTCTCTCTCTCTCTCTCTCTCTCTCTTATATTTCAGTGTATCAGACTGTAGGAAAGATAGACTATAAGAAAGTCCTTGTCCTCTCTATCAATCTTTATCTACTACAAACCTTAACAGTGAAAGAAACGAAGCGCTATAGACCAGTAGAGGATGGATATAAAAATACAAGTAAAAATAAACTTGCAAATAAAGGGATAAACATAGGAAGGAGAATAACAATAATACCAAAAGAAAATATCGAAAAAAAAATATCAGGAAAGACAGTCATGGGAAAAGAATATGAGGTGAAAGATGGAAATACCCCCCACCCTCTAAAAAAGATGATATTTTTCTTTTTGTCTTTATTTTTTCTTATTATTGGATACAGGTGAGTGAAAAACAAGGAAAACTCTAAATAAAGAAAATGGAAGGATCAGTTAAAGGGCAGGGAAGTGGGAAAAAGTATTGAGACATCCAGTGAAAAGGAATGGATGAGAAAATTTGGTAAGAGAAATGAAGTAATTGACACGTCCTGAAAAATGGCACTTGTGAGGTAAAATTTATGACAGGGAAGCGGGAAGTGTAAATAAAGAAAATAAAGGAGGGTGACAATATTCCCCCCAAACCATCTGGAAGAGAGAAGCGGTTTCATCATCATCATTATTATTATTATTATTATTATTATTATTATTATGAGATATTCAGTTAAACAAAATTGCAGAGAGCCAACATAAAACACAAAGCTCTATGAAATTCCAAGCCATGAAATTCAAGAAAGCTAGCGAGGAAATTCCCCGAAATAAACACATAAAGGAAGCAATGTAATTTTCACTATAGTCCCCCCTCGTCTCCCCGCCTGCATCGCGTTTTCTTTCACCCGAGCGACTGCAGATATCCGACATTGGGCCAAGTTGGAAGACATCCTTTGTTGGCGGTACTGCCGACGTTGTTGGGAGAAAAGTTTGAAGCTGGATCTGTTTTGCATTTTATTTTTATTATTGGTGGGAGATTTAGCTCTGTCTGTCTGTCTGTCTGTCTGTCTCTCTCTCTCTCTCTCTCTCTCTCTTAGTATACGGGTTATTTGAAGACCACCTCCAGTCACAGTGGAAGGTCTGGGTTTTTAGTGAATGATGGGCATTGCGATTCTCGGCCATTCAGAACACACACACACACACACACACACACACACACACACACACACACACACACACACACACACACACACACACATTTCGAAATTAAGTGGTCACCTCTATAACAGTTTGTCTTGTGAAACGAGATATATGACCTCCTTGACCAGTAGTAGTAGTAGTAGTAGTAATAGTAGTAGTAGTAGTAGTAGTAATAGTAGTAGTAGTAGTAGTAGTAGCAGTAGTAGTAGGGTAAGCTGAAACGCGAACCAAGTCAACTGCAGGCTAACGTTGCTCTTCTTCCACAGTCCACCATCCTCCCGTCGGGGGATAGAGAGAGAGAGAGATGAGTAGCATGTGTATCACCTGGCAGTGGAGTCGCCCGATCATACCAGTGCCACCACGTGAAGGCGTCCCACTCCAGCACCCAGACATCATACTAACTGGTTCATTGTTTTAAGGTATGATTGTTTTTTTATTTTGCTTTTTCAGGTCACGTAAAATTTTGAAGGCCTCAGAGCCAGACCTAATCAACCATCCACC
>NC_136978.1:5752500-5767500 GCF_032717465.1 Coenobita brevimanus
GGTTGGGCCCTTGTTAGGAGGGATACATGCCCCCCCCTTTGCCCCCTCAGCTCAGACCCCCCCCCTCATTTCCTCTCCTCCTTTCCCTTCATTTCCTCTCCTCCGTCCTTCCCCCATCCCTCTCTCCCCTCCCCTCATCTTCTGCCTTTCCGTCATCCCTTCTTGTTTCCTTTTTCTCCTATTCTTCCTTCATCCTTTTTTTTTTTTATGCCTTACTCATCTCACCTGAGACCCTCCTTTCCCTCATTCCTCTCTCCTCTCCCCACATCTTCCTTCTTTCCCTCATCCCCCCCCTCCCTTTTTACTCATCTTCTTTCCTCTTACTTCCCTCCCCATCCCCCTTTTCTTTCCCCCCCTTATTTTTCTCATCTTAGGTTCCTTTTCCCTCACCCCCCTACCCCCTTCTCACTACCCTCATCCCTTATACATTTTTACCTTATCTTTCTCTCTCATCCCCTTCTCCCTTTTCCCTCACATTCTCCTCCCTTCACTCCCTTTCTTTTTTCCTCTCTTCTACTCTAATATTCTCTTCCTTCATCCCTCCTTTCCCTTATCCCTGCTCACCTCCCCTCATGTCCCGTTTCCCCTCATCTTCCACATATTCCTTGATCCCCGTCTTCTCCTCACATCTCCCCTCTTCCTCCTTCTTCGTCGCTTCTTCTCCCCTCAGGCTCCCTCCCTGTATTTCCCCTTAAAATATTCTTTGTAACACACAGCCTGAAATGGATCTTCACATCTGTTGCTGTTTGTTTGCCTTTGTACTTTGAACTCTTTTGTATTCCACCCCCTCTCTCATTCCCGCCTCCCCCACTCGTCTCATTTTCACATTTTAATCTGTCCATCCCACTCCCCCACCCTCCCCTTTCAGCCTTCCGCTCACCCCTATCCCTACCCTAACCCCCTTCCATCCTCCCCTCTCCCCCTTTCTTCGCCTTCCACCCTCCCCTATCGCTTTTTCACTCCCTCTCCCTTCTCCATCTTCCCCTTCCCTCCTCCCCCACCTTCCACTCTCCCTCTCCTTCCTCCACCACCCTCCCCCTTCCCTCTCCATCTTCCTCCCCCACCTTCCCCTCTCTCCCTTCCCTTTTCCTCTTTCCCCTCTCCTCCCTACCCCCACAGCCGCCCTTTGTCGCCAGTAATTGGACGCGTGTGTGAAAGTAATCCCCTCCCTTTGCCTTGCTGGTAAAAATAATAAAGCGCCCTAGTGTCCCCTGCTAGGCGTAGGGACCCGGGGCTAGGCTACAGAAATCCACGACACTTAACCCCTTTAGTAATGTGACTTTTCTTTCGTTCCTTCTTTCTTTCTTTCTTTCTTTCTTTCATCTTCTTTTTCTCCTCCTCCTCCTCTTCCTCCTCGGTACTGTCTGAAGGAATCACTTAGCCCCTCAGGCACGATATGATGTTTCTTTAGTTACTGCTGTTACCAAACGATTCCAGTCAGCCTAGAAGAGGGCAAGAGATAACCCCTTCAGTACTTTCTCTCTCTCTCTCTCTCTCACTATTTATCCATCTATAGGTGTGTGTGTGTGTGTGTGTGTGTGTGTGTGTGTGTGTGTGTGTGTGTGTGTGTGTGTGTGTGTATTTGTTTTTTTGCTTGCTTGAATACATGTTTTTATTTTTATGTGTGTTTGTGTACGCCTTAAAAATTCCCAGCCACAACCCCTGCCCAGTATATCAAAACTACACAAACTTAAGAAACACACAGGTAAGATTTATGGCCGGGGAGAGAGAAAGGGAGAGCGGATGAGGGAGGAAAGGGAGGGAGTGAGGAAAGGGAGGGGCGGAGGAGGGAGGAAAGGGTGGGGCGGATGAGGGAGGCAAGGGAGGGGCGGATGAGGGAGGACGGAGAGAAAGACCGAGATGAAGTGGGTCCCCTTACCTCTTCACTCCTCTGACGTCATTTGCTATTTTTTTTCCTACCTTCCCTAATTAGTGTGATTAGGAAAAACTCATTAGGCCCTTTCAGTACGATGACCCCTCTTTGTTATTCAGTGCTTGCTATCACCAGACGATTTTATTCAGCTGTCAGTGCCGCTCAGAGCAAATAGGTTAGATTTATTCCCCTTTATTCTCCTCTGACCTCGTCCCCACTGCGATCACTTTTCTCATTATACAGTAGTTATAGCCAGACGATTTTATTCAGCTTAGAAATTACCTGTCGCAGTGAGGAGGCTTGAAATTGTCTCCCCAAATCTGTGCAGTGCGATATAGTCCTGTTGGTAACTCTCTCTCTCTCTCTCTCTCTCTCTCTCTTTCTCTTGCTTTCTTGTTACTGAGTCTATTCTTCAACTCAGGAGTGATGATGAATAACGATAAGCTAAATCGAATACATAGATAGATAGACAGATCGATAGACAGACAGATAAGTAGATAGATAGATAGATAGATAAATGAGAAAATAGATAAATAATAAAAATAAAATATACCTTCCCCTGTAGGTCATTGAAATTCTGGGAGGTGGTCATACTTCACGTCAACACGAGAGAGAGAGAGAGAGAGAGAGAGAGAGAGAGAGAGAGAGAGAGAGAGAGAGAGAGAGAGAGAGAGAGAGAGAGAGAGATGCGTGTGCGTGATTGTAAATTATGCGTGCATGCTTCAGACAAATATATGTGTGTGTGTGTGTGTGTGTGTGTGTGTGTGTGTGTGTGAACGTGTCTACCCTTGTGTACGTACGTGTGCGTGTGTGTACGTGGCACGTGTACTTTGTGGGCCGGTATTTCTATTTGGGTTCTCACGTGCGAGCCCACAATGCCCCTTGATTGGCCTCCACCTGTCTGACGAGGAGGAGGAGGAGGAGGAGGAGGAAGAAAAAGAAGAAGAAGAAGAGGAGGAGGACGAGGAAGACAAGGAGGAGGAGGAGGAGGAGGAGGAGGAGGAGAGACTAGTTGGTGAAAGATATAGAAGGGAGGAAGAAAAGGAAGAATGAATAAAACAGAGTAGAAGAAATGAAAAGGAAGGAGGAGGAGGAGGAGGAGGAGGAGATGAACGAATATAAGGGAGAGTAAAGAAGGAGGACGCGGGGAAGGAAAAGCGAGGAGGAGGAGGAGGAGGAGGAGGACGGAGAAAAAAGAAGATTAAGAAGGAAGAAGAAGGAGAGGAGGAAGGAGGGAGAAAGGAGGAGAAGGAAAAAAGTAAGAAGACAAGGAAGAGGAAGAAGGATAAAGCGGAGGAAGAGATTGGTTGCGTTATACGTATCTTATTATATGAGAGAGAGAGAGAGAGAGAGAGAGAGAGAGAGAGAGAGAGAGAGAGAGAGAGAGAGGATGCTGTCTTTCTTGCGTACGCTGTTTTAAGACACCCTGATCGCCTTGTATCCCCCGGCTTAAAGTTACCTGTTTTTGTGGGCTAAAGGAGATGAGGACGGAGGTGTAGCGCGCACACACACACACACACACACACACACACACACACACACACACACACACACACACACACACACACACACACACACACACACACACACACACACACACACACACACACACACACACACACGCTTTTTGATGATGATGAAGATAGTATAAACAGTAGTAGTAGTGATGATGATGATGATGACGATGACTTAGTAGAAGAAAATGCATCACGTGATGAAAGACGGATGATAATGATGCAAAATAAATGATGAAGATGAATGTGATGAAGGTGAGAGCGATATGATGGTGAAAAAGTAACGTTGATGATGAAGACGAAAATGAGGACGCCAATAATGATGGTGATGAACATGAAAACGATGATGATGATGATAACCACTAAGATGAAGGGAGAAAGAAAGTGTACAAGAAGCGAAGAAGGATAGATAAAAAAGAAAATGAAAGGAGTGGAAATAAAGATAGAAGGATGAAAGAAAGGCAAGAGGAAAATTAATAAAGGAAAGTAAAGAGGAAATAAAGGAAGATGAAAGGGGGGAAAATAAAGGAAAGTGACGTGATACCAGGGAAGGTGAAGAGGAAGGTGATACGCATTTTACAGTAACACGCCTTAGGCACTGACCCACCCTTCCTCCTTCTCCCTCCCACTTTCCCCTCCTCCTCCATCTTCGCCTTCCCATTTCTCTCTCCCTCCACCCTCTCCCCACTCCTCGCTCACACCTCCCTCTCCTCCCTACCCACCACCTCGACTTCCTCCCCCACACTATCTCCTCGTCTCCACCTCCCTCCCAGCCTCACCTCCCCCTTTACCCCACCTCCCGTAGCCCTAGCCACTCAGCCGAACAGGAAAGAAAAAATAAAAGACAGATAAAAAAAAAGAAAAACACCCCGTAGCTATACTGTCCCTGAAAGAAAACACTAAAAAATACAAGGCTTAAATAATATCGCCAAGAAAAACACAGTGGGGGCAAACACGATACCCTGTTTTAAAGAAGAAGACATGTTTGGGTAGAGGAAGTAAGTATTCAGTAGACTGGAAGAACCATACGAGTGAGTTGAGGTAGACTTAGATATATTACTCTGATTATGAGGACACAGATAATAATAAGTAGGTGAATAAAAGTTGATGAAAAAGAAGATTGATAAAGAAGTGAGCCTCCCCATAGCACTATATATATATATTTTTTTAGAATAGCATCACGGTAAGCCGATAACACTCGATCCTTCTGTGATACGATACAGTGTGGAAAATAATCTTATATAACACATTTTCTGGTAATATATGTGATAAAAATTGCCCTTCTGGAAATTTGACACGTATTGAGAAGGATGTATGTAGGAAAAAATTCTTGAGAAAGCTGACCTTCATAGATAGATAAATAGACAGATAAATAGGGTCAAATGGATAGTGACGGGTATATAGATAGGTAGGTAGGTAGGTAGGTAGGTAGGTAGACAGACAAACTTATAGATAAAAAGGAAGTTAGATCGATAGACATGTAGATAGTTAGACAGATAGACAGGTAAACATACAGGTAAACAGATGGATAGACAGACAGACAGACAGATAGGCAGACAAACATAGGCAGACAGATAGATAGATATAAAGACTACTGTATATTCCCACGTTACATGATGCAATCAGGAGCGATGTGAAGCTGCCTGACTCTCTCTCTCTCTCTCTCTCTCTCTCTTTCTCTCTCTCTCTCATACACACCGTATCCTCCCTTTGATAAATCACTCCTATGAAATTACTAAATAACTCGGTACAAGTCCTCTCCCCCTTCCGCTTCGTGAGAGAGAGAGAGAGAGAGAGAGAGAGAGAGAGAGAGAGAGAATACAGAAACAGGAGAGCTATCAACAGAGTGCCTTTTGACATGGGCTCTATATCGTCTGCTTGGGATAGTAGGGGTCACTAGGGCGTAGGAGGCTTCTTAAGACCTGTTCCTTAGCGATTTATTTTGCAAAATAGACTACCATTCCTCTGTAGACCTCTTTTATGGTTCCAGTATCTACATAGTTTGCAAAAAAGAAAAAAAAACATCAAGGTGCAAATTAGAAAATAAATCGCTAAGGAAGAGAAGCCGCGAATTCCCGAAAGCCACTCGCAATATGACCCTCAGTGTCCCTCCTCCTCACCTGGCTCACCTGTGCTAATTGGTTTAAGGTGTCAGGTGTGTCTCAGGTGGCAATAACCCGAGTCAGGTGTATTGGTCACAGAGGTAGTAGTAATATTCTCACCTGTATCCCGGGTCCTGCCTCACCACGGGGTATAGTGAGGGGGGATGGACGAGGTATTTCTGTCCCTGATGGTGATTTAGGCGTCAGAGATGTGTGTGTCTGAGCAAGATTTTGATGTTGAAAATAATATCAGTCTGCCGAAGGAATTGTTGTGTTTGTATTTTATCTTTTTGACATTCCTCCTCCATTTTGTAACAATTTTCAGAGTGCCAAAGGTCATCACACACACACACACACACACACACACACACACTCTTTTCTAGCAGTTTTCCGAGTACCCAAGATCGCCAGGGCATTGAATACGCTTGGATACATTGGCAGGTCCCCCGGTTTTTGCCCACCTTTTTTTTTTAAATTCATTTTTAAACTTCCGAAATTTGGGTTGGATTATGTTTTGTTTCATGATTGGTTATTCTTTTCGTTTCGTCAGTCTTAACCACAAAGATTTCCTTGACTTGACAGGCCGGGTGACTTCAGGGGCCACCGTGACAGTTTTAATATGAGACAAGAAGTAACACAATAATGCTAATGGTAAAGATGGTAATAATAATAATAATAATAATAATAATAACAATAAATAGTAGTAGTAGTGGTAATATTAATAGCAGTAGTAGTAATGATAATAACGATAATAATAATAATAATAATAATAATAATAATAATAATAATAATAATAAATAGCTAACAAAATAAACAAATAGATAAACTCCTCAAGCAGATATATCACCATTCGAAGGAGCATAATGAAAAAAACAAGAAAAGTTTGATTAGACGCTCAAGACATAAACTAGCGTCTTAGAAGAAACCCTTACAATAATGTGTTTTAAGACGAAGGTGGGTGTTGCGTGTACAGGTGCAATAATCTCACCTTCTCGTGCTCCAAATCCTGAAACTTGTGGAATTTCTGCGTTCTTGTTGTGGCTGTCTTGGTAGTCTGAAGCTGGAAAAAAAGAAAATAAGAAAGAAAAGGAAAAGGAGAAAGAAAGGAAAATAAAGAAAGAAGAAAAGAAAGTAAGGAAAAATAAAAGAGAACATAAAAGGATAGAAATAAGAAAATATGAAAGGAAAAAGAAAAAGAAAAGAAAATATTAAATAAAGAAGGAACAAGAGAAAAATATGTAAGAACAGAAATATAAGAGAATTGTCTGGTTTACCTCTCGCATGATTTTACTTATTATCTACAGTTTTTTTTTATTGACTTACTATTTCAAAAGAGAAGTAAAGTTTTTCTCCTTTTTTACATATTATTATCTCCGTTTTTGTAGATTTATATGCCATCGTAGATAATAAATAATAATAATAATAATAATAATAATAATAATAATAATAATAATAATAATGATAATAAATAACACCCAGGTAACCACAGATATCCCTAACATTGGCCTCTGTCCTTGAGATGGCTTGAAGAATTGTCCGACTCACTCTCCATGTATATCTCCAACACTCCTGGTCTCTCCGTCACCTTCCTCTCCGTTGAACACCACCACCTCGCCTCCTCTAAACTTCACTTTTTCATCAACAAGACGGCTTAACTAATCTGTATTTTATATTTTTTGTCCATTTTTTTTTTTTTCGAATGGGATGGTTTTACAGGCCCCTATTTCTTGGTTTATGATTATTTTTTAAAAGAAAGTTTATTTTGAGTTTGGCTTTCTGTTGTTAAGTTTTCTATGGAAGACGCATTTTTCAGGCTTTCAAATTTTAGTGGTTTGTAGTTTGCATTAAAAAAATTCTCTGTTCATTAGTACATTACACGTGAGGAAACATTGCCTGTCAATCGCTTCATCTGTTTAACTGTTTATCTTTCTGTCTGTTTTTCTGTCTGTTAATCTGTCTGTCTAACCTTGAAACAGGTGGAAAGGGTTGACTCGTTTAGAAAGAAGTGATTAAAAGAGCAAAATGTCTGTCTTCTCTATTACAGAGAGAGAATATAGAGGAAGAAAACACGTGACCCCAAAACACACACACACACACACACACACACACACACAGCAATGATCTCTTCTATCGGAGTGCCCTTTTTGAGCCTGGGGGAGTTGAGGTAAGAGGAGGGGAAGTGAGGGGGAGAAATGTGAAACCGCTAGGCTCTTGGATATTGGGGTCACCTTAGAGAGAGAGAGAGAGAGAGAGAGAGAGAAATTGAAGATTTTTTTTTTTTTTTTTTGGCTCGGCTGTATATGCGAAGAAATTCAAGTCAGACTGATATGGTGACATTACGAAATCACCACCACCACCACCACCACCCTTTCTCACTACGAGATATGGGACAGATAGGCTCTAGAAACGAAAGAGAAATATGAAAATAAGAGAAACATCAGCGGAGAGGCGAGCGAAAACAGACCACACCTCCATCGACCCATTACTTCATTCTGATTAGTGGAAAAGTGTCGAAAATTAATGGAAATGGGTTTAAAAATGGTTAATAATTTTGGAAACGTCTGAATATGCAAAGTTAATGGTAAAAAATACTTCGAAATTAGGGGAATAATAGGGAGATGAGGATAGTATAGATTGTTGCAAAATGGAAGTGAATGAAGACATTGAAACGTTCTGATTATACAAATGAACACTCAGGCTCCCTTGACTCACTCTCAGTTGAATAAAATCGTCTGGTGATAGCTGGAAGAGAATAGGTGAGTTGTATCGACCGTGAGGGGGTTAAATAGTGAAAATGTTGAAAAGGGTGGAAATATAATGCAGATGCGCCTGTAATTCTGACGATGTGGGTGACTTAAAAATGTAAAAAATATATGTAAATTACGGAAAAAAATCAGAGTTTGTTTTTGTAGTTTGTTGTTTTTGGGTGAGCATAATGGAGGAGAGGAAACACACACACACACACACACACACACACACACACACACAGATTTTCTTTGACGTCAGGGAGAGAAGGAAAGGAAGGAGAGAAGTAGAGGAGGAAGAGGAGGAATAATTAGAGAAATAAATTAAGAAGGGAAGGGAAAGGAAAGAAGAAGAGTGAAAGAGGGGAGGGGAGATATAGGGAGAGTTGGAGGAGCAGATGGAGGAAAAGAATGAGGGAGGGAGGGAAAGGGAAGGGAAGTTTGGAAGGGAGGGGAAGGAAAAGCATAAGTGAGTGAGGTAAAAGGGAATAGGAGTAGTGAGGGGGGGGGGGGAGCAGGGAGGAAAGGATTTGGGACTGCAGGGTATGGGAGGGATGGGGAGGGGGAGGAATAGGCAAAGATTAAGGTAGTTAGGGGAATGGGGTGGGGGGAGTGCGGGAGGGAAGAGATGGGGAGCTAAAGGTATGGGTAGAAGGGGGGATGGTAGGACGGGAGGGAGTGGGAGACGAAGAGAGGGTAAGAGGGAGGGAGAAACGGGAGGGGAGGGAGGTGTAGGGGGGGTAGGGGAGGCAGGCTAAGTGATTGATGTAGTGCAAGCATTCATGAGCGAATTACCGTGTTTCATAGCGTATCATAAGCCCTCTAAACACACACCATTAACTAAAAATATTCACTTAATATCGGACAATGGGGCGCACCAGTTAGCTCCATTGACCCTCATGTTGAACCCCATTATTTTGTTGAAGTGGCCGGAAGTGGATAATGGGATGATGTGCAGCCAGGAGCAAAAATTCGTCGACTATTTTCTGCCAGCACTGTGTCCCCTGCCTGCCATAATTCTCCTTCCATCCCAGACGACAGAGAGTATCCTTCCATATTTCTCCTTCCTTCCAGAGTATCCTTCCTTTCGATACTCTTTCGTTGTGTGCTTCAAATTGCTGTCACATAAGAACATTTCATATACACCTTCCATTGCCATAACCTAAAAAGAATTTACCGTCAACTTTTGCTCATAGCGGTGCACGTAGAGACAAAAGTTCGCTACATATTTCCTCATCCCTTCTGCTCCTCATTTTCCTCTGCAGTTCTCTTGTTATTTCCTCATCCTTTCTGCTTTTTCCTTTCCTCTGCTGGCTGTTATTTCTAAGCTTGGAGAGGCTTGGTATGTGTCTGTGCCGATAGATGTGATAATTTTTGGTATGGTGCGTCAGGGAGGAAAATGACGGACATGCCCCAAGTGTGAAGTGGCATCCGTATGTGTGTGTGTGTGTGTGTGAGAGAGAGAGAGAGAGAGAGAGAGAGAGAGAGAGAGAGAGAGAGAGAGAGAGATTCCGACCCTCCCTTCACTAAGTCTGAAAGTAGGCACAGACCCTTCACTGCGATGACACTTTATCCATTTTCTTCATGCAACTCCAAGACGATTCTTCATTGATCGGAGATTAATATAGGATTAGAGAGGAGTGAAATTAGCCCCATAAGAAACAATGAAGTCTTTTTATTTTTTATTCTTGCTACCGTCAGACGCTTTTCCTCATGGAGATACGGCTGTTTTTTCTCTTTCTCTCTCTCTCTCTCTCTCACTCTCTCTCTCTCTCACACACACACACACACACACACACACACACACACCCACAATGGCCGTCTCCCCCTCCTTGGTATTCCCTCTAATGCCTCGGACAGTCGTGAAAAAGGGACACACTTCCCCAGCGAGGACCTCACCTGGTGCGTAAAACCACCCTCGACACTCCCCTCTCACCCCTCTTTACTCTCCCCTCTCTCATTCTCCCCACCGACCCTCACCTCCCCCCACCCTTGATCTCCACACTCCCCAGCCGCTCACTCCTCCCCTCTCACCCCTCTTACAATTTCCCCCCCACCGATCGTCACCCCAGACCTCCACTCATTCTCCCCCACTCTTCCTACTCCTCTCATCCCCATTCTTCCTGTCATATCGTCGTAACTAAGATGGTACAGGTTTGCCTTATATAACTCCCAAATTTTTAGTACTTATGGAGCATGTTTTTTTTTTTTAGAACAATCCTACAATCCTTTTCCTCCTCAACACACACACACACACACACACACACACACACACACACACATGAATGATGCAGTAGGGTGGCAGCTTTCGCGGAGTGCCTGCAATGGGTGGCGGCACATGACCAGCCTTCTTGCATCGCCTTAAGTTGATGGGTCCTTTGGTCTTAGGAGGCACCCTAGCATTCTCTCTCTCTCTCTCTCTCTCTCTCTCTCTCTCTCTCTCCACTTTTCTCCCTCCTTCACTCTCCTTATCCCCCCCCCCCAACCACCTCCTCTCTTCTTCCATCACCGCATTTCCACACTATCCCTTCACCTCTTCCCTCTCATCTTCTTCTGTCTCACCTCCACCCCACCTCTTTCCTCTTTACACCTCCTTTAACTCCTTCCGTCCACTTTTCTCTTCCTCTTTTATTTCCTCTTGACCTCCTTCCCCCCTCCCTTCCCCTTCTTTCCCCTCCCTCTCCACGACCACACCTCTTCCCGGTCATTCCTCAAGCCATCCCTGCGTGTGTATGAAGGCGGCCACAATTACTGCCCAATAGCCCGGCCAGGACAAGAAAACTCCATCACTCAGGCTCGTTAGCTGCCCCGGTAATGGCGACGGGGAAGTGGTGGTAAGGCCAGTCTGGGGAAGAGGGATTTTTTTGAAGGAGAGGGTTGTTGTTGTTGTTGTTGTGTTGTTGTTGTTGATGCTTAAGCGCGGTTTGCCTGGCCGAGCAGACCTGTCGACCGCAGTAAACAGCAGCCCTTATGGGGTCGCCCTATGGGTTCCTTACACCGTTGATGGTGTGTCTGCTTATTATGGTCGTATGCTTGGCCAAATGTTGTGGCATACCACAATTGTGGAGTCCACACATTGCTTAGGCATCCTGATTGACGTCGAGTGCGACTCGAGGTCTGCACATTTTTGTCGAAGCATACGACTATGTGCTGTGCAGCGCTCCATTATGTGTGTTATGCTGGATGGGCCAAGTCTAAAAGCAGGGCACGCGGCATCTGTTTTTCCGCTCAGTCCGAATCTAAGTTGGTAGCTGAGGAGGACTGGGTGATTTACTGACCTAAGCCTACCTGAGTGGACTTGATCACCGCTATTTAGGGACGACACTGATGGGTGAGTGTCGAGGGGAGGCTTGTAGTGTAGTGCTCTGATCGAGGTGTAGAATTGCCCTGCTGATGAACTGGGTATGTAGGTATTTCATCATTGCCGATGTGGGAATATCTGTAGGTAGGATGTTGTACGAGAGGTTCTGGTATTGTTTGTGTGGTGACTTTTATGTGTCTGGTTGTAGTTGTGGCTTTGTGTTGTAATGGCTGGGATGTGGTGTCTTCCCGTGGTGCCCCTGTTACCCTGAATGGATAGAGGCAGATGCGGCTCTTTCCTGGAAACGAAACTGCATCCTTCCGTGCGTCTTACGTGGAGGGGAGGATGTAATGGGGAAAGTAGGAAAAAAAGGGGAAGGAAGAGTAGGAGTAGAGTGGAGGGTAGGCAGTTGTTCTTGGTAATGACTGTGGGGGGAGTGGGTGATTAAGGAAAGGGGGCAGTTTGGGGGAGATTTTGGGGGTGAGGGTATGGATGGGGAGAGGAGGGGGAATAGGGAAGTAAGAGGGGGAGGAAAAGAGGTGGGTAAGAGTAGGTAAGGGAGTATAGTTATCCCTTTTGGTAATGGCAGGGGGATGAGGTGGTTGAGGAAAGGGACAGTCTGGGGAAGATAAGTTTTTCAGGGAGAGGAGGGAATAAGGGGGTAAGGGGAAGAATGGGAGTAGGTGAAGAGGGGTCAGGGTCAGAATAAGTGAGAGGAGGACAGAGATAGGGAAGCTTGAGGAAGGAGTAGATTTGGGGAAGTGGGAGTTGCCTGAGGTGAGGATGGAGGACAAGGCTTCTATGTGACAGCGGGGGAGAAGGTAAAAATATAAAGGGGTGAGGGGAATTTAGGTTGAGGAAAAGGGTGGGGGTAGGGATGGGGCTGGAAAAAGAGGAAGACCTGATTGGGGAGATAAGGAATTTGGGGAAGGAAAGGAGGAGGGTATGAGTGTGTAGATGAGGATAGACGGGGCGTGGCTGGGTTGCAGGAGGAGGAAGGAGGGAAGGACAGGAGAGGAGAAATATGGGTAGGAAAGAGGAAGAAGGAGGTCGAAGAGGGGAAGAGGGACTGAGAAACTTATTTAGTAGAATATGAGAGCGGAGAGGAGGAGGGGGAAGGGAAATGGAGGGGAGGGGAGGAGGGGGAAGGGAAAGGGAGGGGATGGGATGGGAGGGGAGGGGAAGAGGGGGATGTGAAAGGGAGGGGAGAGGAGGGACAGATATAGCTGAAAGGAAAAGGAACTGGGAGTGGGGAGGAGGGGGAGAGAAAATTACTGACTAAGGAAGGGAGTGGCGGTCAGAAAGTTATAGGTGAGAGGTGGAGGAATTATAGAGGGTTAGGGGGGAACCAGGGAACTAATGGAGAGGAATGGGATTATATAAAAAGAAAGTAGAAAGGAGCGTCCACCATCCATTCACTTGATGCAGTATTGCCTTCAGATGACAAATGATTTCGTAACTCATAAAATCATTTACTGTGTCGTGTGCGGTAAGATGTTTGAAATGGGTGGGGACCACGAAGGATTTGGATCCAAGGTCTGGTTTCGGTTTGCTGCTTACATAATGCCACTCAGGGAAAGCGACTGGTCATTCTTACCTTCAGTGTCTAGCTCCGGACCCTTACGCATCTGGTGGAACAATATAATTACAACGTCTTAGAGAAAAATAGAAAGGAATGATGTTAAAGTAGAATATGAGAAAGTGAAAAAGGTTCGAAAATAATAATAAAGAAATGAATGCGATTGAATATTGGAAGAGAGTCAAGAGAAATGACGTGTGAAAATGACGAATGAGTGAAAATTGATTAAACTAAATGACGAATGAAAGAAATGAGTGAAGAATGAGAGGTGAAAAAAGATACTGAATAACGTTATGAATAAGTAGAATTGGTTGGAAAGCTAACGAGTGAAAAAGAAAGAGAGTGAAGTGACAAATGAAAAAAATTGATGATAAACTGACGAGTGAAGAAATGAGAAAAAAAAAATGAAACAAATGACAGCTGAGGAAAATATTGCGTTAACTCCTTGAATCCGAATACTTCTCTCTCTCTCTCTAAGGAAGGTTGTCTGATCGTATAAGCCAATAAAAAATGTACGGAAGAACTCCCCATTCCACTGTGCCACGTTCACCTCAACTCGTTTTTCAGTCAGGCGTAGTGTGGGTGACAGTGAGAAACGGGATGTCCTGAACGCGGACCCATGAAACGGGGTGTTCCGTGTCCAGCTTTCATCCCGACATACACGATCGGAAAATATGCATGAGGCTGTTTTGGATTCCGATAGTGTGATGGACAGTACTTCGCACGCATCACACTCATGCCCGTCACTTTCTTCCTTGTCACATCAGTGGATTGTGAAGGACAGTATCTCACACTCCCGTCATGCCCGTCACTTTCTTTCTGGTCACATCTATAGCTTGTGAAGGATAGTACGGTACCTCACACTCCCGGCACGTCCGTCACTTTCTTCCCAGACACATCTATAGGAGAAACGTATAAGGTCTTGCTTAGCTTAGGAAAATTAACCACCAAAGGGCAATGAGTTACAGAAATGAAGACAAGTTATGCGTCCGTCTGAATATGGACAGGTTCCTTCCTTCTTAGAAAATATAACAGGTGGACGATCAGGGTAATAGAGGGACAGTCAATTGAGGTGTAAAGATGGATTGAGAGAAAATGGAAAACAAATCAAGACAGAGATGAAATACGTAAGCATACGGTGATTTGATTATAAACAATTTCCATCAACCTTTACAGTCAGGAGCATCTCTGTTAACCTAATAAAGTAAAACAAAGTAAATGGACGTTCTCTGATGGAAGGGGCGTATGGATTTTGTTTTTAACCCATTTATTGCAACAGATTCTTTTCCATTCCTCTCTTGCTACCCCAGATTTTTTTTTTTTTTTCCCAAAGTAGGCCTTCTCGTATTAATGATGTTGGACAATTTCTGTTAGCCCCGAAAGAGAGGTTTGAAGCTTACCTGAAGAGTCTGACGGTAGCAAAAATACAATATAAAATGCGACATCGTATTGGAAATGTTTAATTAGTACAGGGCTATAGTTTTCAATGTTTTGTTCTTGCTAGTGAAAGGATCATAGTAACTATTTAGGGTAAAGAGGATGAGGTGATATAAGGTGAAGGTATAGGTGTGAAGGCGGGGGAAGGGGAAGGGAAGGGGGGTAAGGGTAGGGGGACAGATGGAGGAGGGATGTGGAGGGGTTAGAGGGGTTAGGGAGGGGTACTGGAAGGGAAGGGGGAGGGCTACAGAGGGGAAAAAGAGAGGGGGAAAAGGTAAAGGGAGAGAGGGAGGGCGGGGAAGAGAGGGAAAGAGCGGGGATGGGTGGATTTATGGAGGAGGGGGGAGATTGAAGTGTGAGCGAGGGTTGGGGTGGAGTAGATATAGGGAGGGGAGGAGAGGTACTAGAAGGGGGGAGTGGGATGGATGGAGTGGGGTGCGAGGGATCAGG